>NC_136261.1:399619041-400001541 GCF_964187855.1 Myxine glutinosa
TGTTATTTAAGTAATACTCGATTAATCGTGTCGCTCGATTAATTCTGCAGTTGCATGCAAATGGCTGTTACATGCATGAATTTAAATGAAATGATGGTTTGTCTGTCTGTTAATGTTAATGGTCTGTGACAAGATGAATGAATTGATGGGGTTGGGGTTGCCCACAGGAAAATGATGTAACCAACAGTCAATTGAGAAAATCCCAAATTTATGTGTTAAATCTTTCTTTGTGTATTAAATTTGTGTGTTAAAAGAGGAATGCAACCTCTTTTCTTCATGCCTCTTCTCTTTTATCTTTTCTTTGGCCCTCATTCATTCCTTCTCTCCATTCTTTTCATTCATTCATTATTCATTGGTTTTCATTGATGAAGGAAATCTAGGAATGAGAATGGAGACACTAATTTGACCCTCTCTTCTGACGGAGGTAACAAGTGGATAGCGAGGCACATGTCACTTCCAGGTGCGCCCCCAGGAAACAGCATTGCGCTTCCTGCTCGCAAAATGAAGAATCACTCTGAATTGAGCTAAACTGGTGATTCTATTGGAGTTTTGGTGGTGTAATTATGGAGATGATGACCAACCAAGAAGATTAAATTGGTTTATACATCCTGATAGTTGTTGCTGACCTTTCCTGGTGTTTTGACCATTTTATCCAGGTGGAGGAGGTCATATTTTCACCCATGTTTGTCTGTCTGTGAACTCGAAATGTAAAAGGTTATGGACGAGTTACGACTAGATTTGATGGACGAGTTGATTAGGTTATAAGAACGAGCCGATTAGATTTTGATTCAGGAGCGAATCTAGGTTCGGCCAACCAGCTCGATATAACAACATGGTTTGTTCGGCCTGGTGGAGGTGTGCGGCTGTGCGCTCGTGCTGATGTGAGTATGTTTTTATCATGTGAAGCTGTTTTTCTGAGTTGGTAACAGGAGAATACGGAGAGCCTGACATAATGGAGCTCCAACAGATGCCGACATCTCCAGTAATTTGCAGGCACGCCAAATGGTCTGGAAAGGGAGGTACCTGGAGATGTTACAACAGGTGTGAATAGGTGAGTCGTTACACACTCCTTAGCGGATTCTGACTTCCATGACAAAAGCTCGTGAACAGATTTGGACAAATTTTGGTCGGGAAACAGCGAATTTCACAAGAACAAATGATTCGATTTTGGTAAAGATTTGAATATGGATTCGGATACAAGAATTATTTGATTTTTGTTGAAGTGATTCTTCACCATTAAGTGATGTGGCCAACCAGGTGGAGTTGTGTTCTCTACTGAGTGCCATTCTAGGTGTAAAATGCTGTTGTCAGAAGGCATTTTTTTCAGTACGATGGGAAAGGTGAACTCGATGCAAAGAGAAGATGATGGTGCAAGGTCATGGAAATGTGTGGATTAATCTTTTCTCTTTTTCATGTTTTTGTTTCAGTGATTCACATGTTCAAGTTTGATTAATCATACATGACAAGGTTCTAATTTGAGTGTGTATGAGAAAATTTGTTACAGGGTTCGTGGAATGTTCATGGTTGGACATTATCATTGGAGAATTTACAGTGAATTTAAAAAAAAGTGAATTTCCATCAAATTCTCATGAAGGATTTTCATAGAAACAAAGAGAATAAACTTGAATTGGAAATTTTGGAAAATTAAATTAAAAGACCCTGGATTGGACTAAATTATTGGATGTAGTTTAAAAAATCCCATACTTGCAAAATTTACACGTGTGTTTCGGGGCGCATGATGGTGAATAGAACTGAAAGACAATTTTCGGAACATTTGATTTACCAGTTAATGCGGAACGCTATGGAAGTCACATGAAATTTAATGATAACATGATTCTCACATGGAAGTCACAGGATGATCACATGGGGTTTTTGGACAAATGGCATTATTTATCTGGGATGTAAAAATATGTGTAATTAATTGGGGTAAAATAATACGGGGAGAATTGACCATGGAAGGTAAAAGGGAGCTGCACATTTTAATAATGATAGACCAGATGGGAAAACACTGGATAATCGATTGTGGGAAAAAACGTTGGTCTAACTCTAAATGTTAACATTGTGTGTGTTTCTAAAAAATTCCTGTTTACGTTTGTGTCTCAGTGTTTCTAAAAAATTAAGGGACAGACTTTATGAAATTGGTACCCACCCTGATAGGCAAATAATAATGCACAAACGCAAACATGGGTACATAATGCATGAGTTTGTATATTTTGTTTGTGCTTGTGTTTGATTTGTGTATTTTCCAAAAAAAAAAAAAAAAAAAAAATGATTTCTAAATATGGCAGTACACCTGTATAAGAACAAATAAACATGGCCTGGTCAAGATAAAATATTCATGAAATAAAAGACACATTTGCACCTCCACATTTGAATTGGGAAGGGGATCGTGAGTCACCTTGGGATTCCATTTTTTGATAACGACCATATGAGGATACAAAGCTATTTATGAATATGAGGTTGACCTATTAAAAGGTAGTGATATGCCTTTGGGAGTAAAATTAGCCAAATTTGTGAGGAATCTTACACGGACTTAGGAGAGTACTCAATGCTCACGGCTTCCTGATACACATAAAGTTGGATTTTGTTGCAATGCAATTATGCTGTAGGCATGGATGTGTATTCGGGGTAAACGATATGTATATTGACAAAGACGGATGTGACAATGGGGAAGAGCTCAATAAAATGAGCTGGACGATTATTAGGAGATTTCTTTTTACTCCCTGAAAATGGTAATATCAATACAAGGATTGAGTTTGATAACTACCAGGGAATTTTGATGTGTAAAATCTTGCTGAATTGATAAAGGAAATGTAACATCAGACTTGAACGTATATTGATTTTAATAAAATATGGATTTTATGAGAAATGAAGAAGGATGGAAAATGGAAACGAACAAATCATATTGTGCAATGGACGAAGTTGGTTGATTTTATTAGTTAGTAATATAATAAAAATAATGGAAATAAATCTGATTGAGTGACATGTTGGTGATGGTATAAAATCTCACAAGAGAAATAATTAATGGGAATATTCAGCCACTACTGTGAGCTTTTCAACGGAATGTATTGTGAATCTCAAACCAAGGGACAAACACGAACACATTGTTACGGAGCTTAAAAATCAGAACATGATGTTACGTGTACCTGCACGATATATTTTAATAACTTGGGACACCTATATTTGCATACTGGTGTCATTGGTACTCACTAGATGCATATAAATGGAGACGAGAAACAGCTAAAGGGGAGTAACACTTGGATATTTTCTACAACATACAAAGGGTCTCAATAAGCAGTGGTTTGTGCACATGTGATTCACCAAATGAAGCTTTGGAATTTAAACAAAGTTGCTGGTTAAACAGAAGGAGAATGGAGAGTGAATAATTTTTAGATGCAGTGTAAATTAAGGGAGATATTACTAAGATTAAGAGCTATTATTCTTCCTTATGGAAGTTGGAAGACAGATCCAAAACAATGAATCTATAAGTGAATATGATGGGGAAAACATCCTCAATTTGTTCTAATAAATTAATTGTGGAATTGCATAAGTAAGCTTGTATAAGTAGCATTGCACTGTCTTCTTTTCCTTTCTGCCTTTATTTTCGTATCTTTCCTTCTCCTTGGTTATTTTGGTCTTGTAAATAATAGTAATAAATCCCTGTTCCTCCTTACTTTGCCTTTTCTTCACATCCGTTCGTCTTTGTGATTTCCCCCATTGAATACCTGTGGCACGATTTGGCCAACGTTTCAGAATCGGGTTAGTGACTGTTAATGGTTCGGGCCGCGGGCCGCTAATCCGCTCGGCAAAATAACATCTTGTCCGCGGTCTCGAACGAGTTTGCTCACCTGCGTCTCTGGAAGGAGCTGGGCAGCTTCAGGACTCACGTCGGTCAGTCACAGACAAGGGGATTAATCCCCCCATGGTAAGGGGAAAAGGGCCAACGGTGAGATCAGCAACAATATACATATCTTTCATGTGCAGTCTTGTGTAAATACTAAGTAGGGAATAGACTTTTTGAAACAAAGAACAGAACTTCTCTGTAATCAAGCTACCCGCTGAGAAGATAATGGCTATCAAACTTCCTCGGCCCCCAATCTGATCCCTACCTACTTCTTGCTTCCTAATCAGCGATCTCTGTCCCCCAAATCTACCCCTCCCTAATCCCTCATCAGAATCTCCTCCCCCCTACCCCCTCCGACTGTGAAGACCCAATCATCATTCTCCTATTGTTCAAAATGATATAAATTGAGCTAAGTTCGCTCAATCGGTGAAGAATTCTCATTTCGACCCGGGTCCTGTGCTGTGAGTTTTATATATAATGTATTTCTGTTGTAACCAAATGAGTATTTTCCCAGTGTTATTCAAAATATTTACAAGTGTTCATGGCTTGTTTATGTGCATAAACCTGTTCTTCAACAATATAAAGGATTGATTCGTCCTTGTACAGAGTACTGCTCTCACATCTGAGGAGGGTCTAGCTCCATATACTTACTGGACAGAATTGAATCCAAAGTAATCTGATTTATCAACTCTCCCAATCTGACATCAAAACTCCACCCGCTCAAATTACACCACAAAGTTAGCTTTCTTTCTCTTTTCGACAGATATTACTTCAGTTTCTGCTCCCAAGAACTTGCTGCTTGTGTACCTCCGCCATTAGTGAGACCACAAAATATTTGACAAGCCACGACATCTCATGATTATTGTGTGGCCATTGGAAACTCAAGGGTGGGCCGTTATGATGCTTGTTTCTTCCTCTCCACTGCCAAACTCTGGAAATCTTTACCTTCTCATGCCGTTCCAAACACTTATGACGTTCCCCTTTTTAAAAATCTGATTTTTTACTTCCTCAAAAACTCTACGACTGTTCTCTCTTCACTTTTCTCTCAATGCAGTTTTATTTTACGCCAGCCTCGATGAGGACTATATACTCCGTGAGTGGAGCAATCAATATTTAAGAAGAAAAATTGCTAAAATGTGCCGTAAACTTTTTGGTTCATGAGTTATCAAGTGACCACTATATTCGTCATGTGTGTGGGTCTGTCTGTCCGCAGCATAACTACCCGATGATGTCATCCAATCTTGATGAAACTTGGGTGGGAGGTTGATATCATGATCGAGTTGTGTCCTGCCGAGAGTGGGCGTATGTGCCCATTTTGGGCGGAGCCACGCCCAGAAAAGACGTCTTTTTTGGGGGTAATCGAGTTCAAGCTACATCTTCTCCGAGGGGTTTGGTGGAATATGACAGGGATTTCGACATTTGGTGAGGCCAATGTCATGTGTCTAGCCCCATGGAGCTCGATTTTTCATTTTTTTTTTTTTTTTTTTTTTTTTTCACGGAATATTCAGTATTGTGGGGCTAAAACAAACCTCATAACTGATAATACATTATTTTCTATATCATTTCAAGGTCAGTAACCTTCGTTTTGACATTTCCGGGCCTGGCCTGTCTGGGACTGTTTCGGTTATAGTCCGTCCTTCGTCATTGAATACCACTCGCTCATGAACCATCGGCGTCTCCTGACTTGTAAATATTGAATTTAGGATGCTTGAGTATCAATACAGAATCACTGAACTACACAGGATACATATAAGAGGTCGTTAAAATTTATCTTATTGATAAAAGACAACTCAAAGGCGAGTGTGCGTATGGCGAGGCCACCTTGGCAGCCCACGAGAGACAGGTAACCAAGCTTTTAATGTGATTAGTCTGTCTTTTCATCTGTGAGTAGAATATCTCAAAAAGTTAACTGCTCTCCTTTGTGGCACCTTAAATGATTCCTCAAAGACCTCACATTTGAGAAAGTCTCTGCACAAACCGGACACATGTACGGACGCTATCTCGTGTGAATCCGCTCGTGAGTCCGACAGTGCGTTGATCGAGTGAACCCTTTACCACAAACATTGCATGTATAAGGGCGCTCTCCTGTGTGAATCCGCTCGTGAGTCCGACAGTGCGTTGATCGAATGAACCCTTTACCACAAACATTGCATGTATACGGGCGCTCTCCGGTGTGAATTCGCTTGTGAATCTGATATTCCGATGCCCAAATGAACCCCTTACCACAAACATTGCATGTATAAGGGCACTCGCCTGTGTGAATTCTCACGTGCCTCTGAATCGATGTTGAAGAACCGAATCTCTTTTGGCACACCTTGCAGGTGACCTGTTTCTTTCTTGTGTGAATATCAAAATGACTCACGAACATGCTTTTAATTTGCGTTGAACAAGAATATTCAGTGCGTTTGAACTCTTCATCACTGGGAACTTGTCGGTGCCTCTCCTTGTGCTTCTTCAAATCTGCCTTTCTGGTGAAGCTGTGAGAGCACGAGGTGCAGGTGAACTTCTTGATGGGACTCTTCTGTTCTCCTGTGAAGAGCATTCATCAATGTTAAAAAATGACAGCGCCTAGTTTACACTGAATAGAAGCTTAAATAGAATAGAAGTTTACACTGAACCGAACGCACGCACAGAAGCAGGCACACTGCAAACGGGCTCCTTTTATCTATTAGATGCCCAAAACCAAGGACACTGCACAATTTGCTTTAAGATGATAGGACTGATCCAATGGGACAAGTGCAGGTTCTGTAAGGTAGAAACACAAAGCACAAGCCACTTCCGATGCTGATGTAAAAACCTCATGCCAGAACAGCTGTGCACACAAAGGCACAATAAAGTAAGTGGAGTAATCCACCGGCACATCTGCAAAAAATTCAATATCCCCGTTTCACAAACCTCATGGAAGCATAATCCAAAAGCAATCATTGAAAATAATAACGTCATGCTCATGTTTGACCTGTTTTTACCATCCACCGTGAACATCGAAAAAAAGCACTGCGACTGGATGTAGCACTCAGGAACAAAAAGGAAAAGACAGCAATGCTAATTGAGGTTTCAGTAACCAGTGAGTTTGGTCTAAATAATGCAGAAATCAAGAAAATTACCAAATATCAAGACCTCAAGAATGAAGTGAAAAGATCCTGGAAGCTGATTAACGCCAAAATTGCACCAGTGATAATTGGGGCAACGGGAATGATAAAGAAGAACCTTGCAGAGATTTAAAACCCATCCATGGGAACATTACCACAAACGATCTGCAGTTGGAGGCTGTATGGAGCTCAGTGACAATCCTGAAAAGAGCCCTTGGAACAAAACTCTGATAACAACAAAACTTCACAACTTAGTCCATGAGTCACGATACTTCGTTTCCTGGGAGGACTCCGTTCCACCTTCTGAAACCCAAATTATGGAGAAAACAATCAGCAACACACAAAGGCACAGATACAGAGACAAATATACACACAACTGGACACACACACACACACACACACACACACACACACACACACACACACACACACACACACACACAACTAGACACACACACACACAACTAGACACACACACACACAACTAGAGACACACACACACACACACACACACACACACACACACACACACACACACACACACACACACACACACACACACACACACACAATAGGAATAGTGAGGATAGAAGGGTGAGTGGAATATGAATGAATGAATGAATGATCGTTTTAAGGCAATTTTTCCCCGCTAAAGCGGGGGTTAGCCTTGCGGGCCCCATGACAATCATGGTTCCCCGTTTGAGGCAATGTTTTTAGGGTCGGATGCCCTTCCTGACGCCAACCCTTGGTCACGCTCTTCGATGCACAGGGATACAGTGTGCCCATTCTAAATCGGGGTACACACCATGATCATTCATCCTAGCAAGCTGGTACTCAATTTGCCGACCTCGGAAGGATGACAGGCTGAATCTACCCCCCTGGCACTAATTCAGCGATCGACCGGGATTCGAACCCAGGATCCTAGGATCCCAAGCCGGCACCCTAACCGCTAAGCCAACACCACCAGGTGAGTGAGTACATCGCAAACAACACACCACCTTTCACACAAAATATGGATATCATATCTTCTTTGAAATGCATAGCAATTCGTTTACTTTATTAACAGCAAAGAGCGCGTCTTTACGGATGGGAGGAATAGGAGGCAGGACTTAAGAGTTCGTGTTTACTATCACGCTGCTATAAAACCCACAAACAATGTCTTCTCTCTCTGGGATAATGTGGGGGTAATTGGTTATAGATTTAAGGGGTAGATAAAAGACAAGGTAAGTCAGGAGATACATATGGTTTCGGGATAGGTCTTCTTCATTCATATGCAGCAGGCTGTGGGTAGCACCATGAGGTGAGGACATGGCTCTGCCGCTGATGCAGTGCCCCTTGTAGGTGAGGGCAGGATTTGTTATTTGTTCATGGTGCCGACAGCTGAGTTACTCTTCACGAAGGACACCCTGGGATATTTAACATCCACCAACTAATACCGGTAGATGCGATGCCCCATTTAACGTCCACCCGAGAGAAGGCACACACATTGATGAATGCCCTAGACAACTTAGAGGCGAGTGTGCGTATGTCGAGGCCACCTTGTCCGCCCATGAGGGGCAGGTAACCAAGCTGTGAGAAAAATTAGTGCTTTTGTGCAGTCCATCAAGAATAAGGGCTGCATCGGGTTTCAGGGCGATCAGTTAGTAAATCAGTCGAGATGGGATCCTTATTTTGTGTTCCTAAGTTGGGATCCTAACCCTCCGCCCCTGGGAGCCCACATGATCCAAAATCGAAGATTGTGCGAGCTACTGTCTTGTATTCATGTGTCAAGTTTCAGAACAATCAGACGGGTGATAAGGGAGGAGTAGAAAAATAGCAAAAAGTTAACTCCCCAAAAAGTTACAGCAAAAAGTTAATTAATTGTAAAAAACCATCAGCACGGTGGCTCTTTCACTTGATCAAACTATCCCTGAATCCAAGATGACGATTCGATCATTTTTTAAAGTTAATTATTCTGTATGTCCAAAAAGTAAATTTATAGGTAGAGATAGAAAAGGAAAAGGAAGTGAAGATGGGCAGAGAAATGCAACAAGCAGATAAAAAAAGGTGAAGAGCAGACAATGATGGAAACACAAATGGAACAAGAAAAAGAGCAATCAGAGATTGCAAAACCCATGCCAGGATGTATTTTCAGTGGTTTTTTAGGCTTTTGTGTTCAAACAAATATGGCGGCCGAACCACGTGACCGATGACGCCATCATTATTTTTTTTTTCTAAACTAATTTATTCCTAGATTATGCTCAAGAAATTTCATCTTCATCAGATTAAGTTTTGTACTTGTCAAATTATGACATCATAATGGAGGCACCTATGACATCATCAATAACAAATTTTATTCCCCATGGAGAGTTCTTTACAATGAGCCATGTCTCAATTTTTTCAATGCAGCGCTTTCGGAGATATCGAGGTGCAACGTTTTTCGGTTTTTCAAAGATGGAGGCCGAACCACGTGATCTTTGACGTCATCAATATTTTTTTTTTTCTCCACCAATTTATGCCTACAGGACGCTCAAGAAATTTCATCTTCATCGGATGAAGTTTTGTACCTGTCGAATCATGACGTCATAATGGAGGCACCTATGACATCATCATGAACATATTTTATTCCCCATGGAGAGTTCTTTTCAATGAGCCATGTCTCAATTTTTTTTATTCAGTGCATTCGGAGATAGAGAGGTGCAAACTTTTTCGGTTTTTCCAAGATGGCGATCGAACCACGTAACCGATGATGTCATAATTATCATTAAAACATTCTACAGGTGGAGGTGCACCTATGGTGAAAATTTTCTGTCAATCGGACCAACGGTTGCTGAGAAAATCATATTTATTCTGTGTGGACAAACAAACAAATGAAAAATCGGTCAGAGACCGAGGACTTGCCGGAATGTACTTTTTATCGGCCATTTTGGACAAATATGGCGGCCGAAGCACTTGACCGATGACATCATCATTAACATATTTTATTCCCCGTGGAGAGTTCTTTACAATGAGCCATGTCTCAATTTTTTCTATTCAGCACTTTCGGAGATAGAGGTGCAAAGTTTTTTAGTTTTTTCAAGATGGCGGCCGAACCACGTGACCGATGACGTCATCTATTGGGCACAGTCGATTCCAGGGCAAGACAAATATGTGTGTAAAGTTTGGCGATTCTACGTGCAACGGTGTAGACGTAGTGGTGCACACAGACAGACAGACAGACAAACCAACCGATCAACATACTTGCCGGAATCTTTTCCGGCAAGTAACAAACAGACTCAAATGCAATACCCTCTCCTCTGGCGAAGGTAACAAGAAAGAGCAATCAGACATTGCAGACCCTGGCCAGGACGTATTTTCAGTGGTTTTTAAGGCTTTTGTGTTAAAATAAATATGGCGGCCGAACCACGTGACCAATGACGTCATTGTTATTCTTTTTCTCCACCAATGTATGCCCAGAGGATGCTCAAGAAATTTTTATCTTGATCGGATAACGTTTTCTACCTGTCAAATTATGATGTCATAATGGAGGCACTATGACATCATCATTACCATATGTTATTCCACATGGAGAGCTCTTTACAATGAGCCATGTCTCAATTTTTTCTTTGCAGCGCTTTCAGAGATATGGAGGTGCATTTTTTTTGGTTTTTCCAAGATGGCGGCCTCACCACATGACCTGTGACGTCCTAATTATAATTTATAAATTCTACAGGTGGAGATGCACCTACGGTGAAAATCTCCTGTCAATCGGACCAACGGTTGCAGAGAAAATAATATTTATTCTGTGCTGACAAACAAAGACACACAGACAGACAGACAGACAGACAAACAAATGAAAATTCACTCATAGAGCAACACTTGGGCAAAACAGAATAAAGTAGAATGGCACTCAGTGGAGCATCCTTTTGACCTCAAAAATAATTTGTGGTAGAATTCAGTGACCTGATATGCAAATTGTCTTCAAAGTTTAAGTTAATCGGATGAAAATTAACAATTTTAGAAATGTGGCCCATGTTGACCTTTTGACCTTTGTTTACCTCAAAAATAGATGGTGGTTGGTTCCAGTAAGCCGATATACAAATCCTATTCAGATTTCAAGTCAATCGGATGAAAATTGAGGATTTTAGAAATCCGAAAAAAGTGGTTCACCTTTGGCCGATGTTGACCTTTTGGCCCATTTTGATCTCAAAAAGAGTTGGTGGTTGAATTCAGTTGGCTGATATGAAAATCCCATTCAAATTCCAAGTCAATCAGATGAAAATTGAGGATTTTAGTAATTTTTAAAAAGTGGTTAACCTTTGGCCTATGTTGACCTTATGACCTATGTTGATCTCAAAAATAGTTGGTAATTGAATTCAGTTAGCTGATTTGTAAATCCCATTAAATTTTCAAGTCAATCTGATGAAAATAGATTTTAGATATTTGAAATGGTTGTTGACCTTTGGCCTATGTTGACCTTATGACCTATGTTGATCCCAAAAATAGTTGGTGGTGAATTCAGTCAGCCGATATGAAAATCCTTATCAAATTTCAAATCAATCGGATGAAAATTGAGGATTTTAGAAATTTGAAATTGCTGTTGACTTTTGGCCCATGTTGCTCTTTTAGCCTATGGTGATCTCAAAAATAGTTGGACCAATTCAGTTTGCTGATATGTAAATCCCATTCAAATTTCAAGTGAATCAGATGAAAATGCAGATTTTGGAAATTTGAAATTGTTGTTGACCTTTGGTCTCTGTTGACCTTTTGGCCTATGCTGAACTCAAAAATAGTTAGTGGTTGAATTAAGTTAGCTGAAATGAAAATCCTATTCAAATTTCAAGTCAATCTGATGAAAATTGAGGATTTTAGAAATTTGAAAAAAGTGGTTGACTTTTTGGCCTACGGTGATCTCAAAAATTGTTGGTGGTTGAATTCAGTTATCCGATGTGAAAATCACATTCAAATTCCAAGTCGATCGGATGAAAATTGAGAATTTCAGAAATTTGAAAAAAGTGGTTGACCTTTGGCCTTTTTGACCTTTTGGCCTATACTGATCTCTAAATAGTTGGTGGTTGAATTCAGTTAGCCTATGTGTAAATCCTCTTCAAATTTCAATTCAATTGGAAGAAAATTGAGAATTTTAGGAATTCAAAAAAAAGTGGTTGACCTTTGGCCTATGTTGACCTTTTGATCGAAAAATATATAGGATTTTGTGGGACCACAAACTATCGTTTGGTGAAGTTTCGTGAAGATCGGTTTCAAATGGTGACCTATCGGCAAGTATAATTGAGCGGACAGACAAACAAAACACACAAACCGGAGTGATGAACATATTTGCAAAAATAAATTTTTAAGAGGTAAAAAAATTATTATTTTTGCCAAGTTACAAACGGAATCAAATGCAATACCCTCTCCTCTGGCGAGGGTAAAAAGAAAGAAAATGAACGTGAGGAAAGAGTGAATATTAAGGAAATAATTATTCTATCACATATAAAATGCATGTTGTTGTTGTGTTGTATATGGATGCTATCATATGCTTCTATCATATATCATATATCATATATGTCCCGGTGTGTACCCTGGTTTAGAATAGGTACACCGTATCCCTGCGTGTCGTAAGAGGCGACTGGAAGAGGCGACGAAGAGGGTTGGCGTCAGGAAGGGCATCCGGCCTAAAAACATTGCCTCAAAAAAAAGAGAACCATGACAATTACAAATACATATGGGCAGGGTACAGCCCGAAGTGGAGATCGATTTCTGAGGTTTGGGACATGGAATGTAAGGACAATGACGGAGATCAGGAGAAGTGGTGGAAGTATTGATCAGAAGAAGAGTGGACATATGTTGTGTGCAAGAGACGAGACGGAAGGGAAGTGGTGCGAGATGGTGAAGGGTGGGCAGGGACAGAAATACAAGTTTGTGTGGCAAGGGTACCCGGAGAGCGTGAATGGTGTTGGTGTCCTGTTTTCTGAGGAGTTTTTAGACAGTGTGGTGAGTGTGACTAGAGTGAGTGATAGGTTGATGATGGTGAAATTGATGATTGGAATGCTCTTGGTGAACGTCATCTCGGGATATGCTCCGCAGGTTGGTCGGAGCGATGAAGAGAAGGACAAGTTCTGGTGTGCGATAGAGAAGCTGATGGAAAACGTGAAAGATGAGGAAGTTGTTGTGGTAGGAGGAGACCTAAATGGACATGTGGGCTGGAATATGGAGGGTTTTGAGGGAGTTCATGGGGGTTACGGATATGGTGTGAGAAATGGAGAAGGTGAAAGGATTTTGGAGTTTGCTGATGGAGCTGATTTGTTGATTTGTAATACTCAGTTCCAGAAAGAGGATAATAAGCTTGTTACATACACGTCAGGTGGATCGACGACAACCGTTGACGACCTGATGGTGCGTAGGCGAGATAGGGGGCACCTCCGGGACACAAAGGTGATCCTGGGGGAAGAGGCTGTTTCACAGCACCACTTGGTTGTCTGCGACATAAGGGTGAAAGGTGCGAGGAGAGCTCGGCGGGTGAAGTACCAACCGAGAATGAAGGTGTGGAGGTTGAAAGAGGTGACAGTAAGGCAGGCATTAAAAGAGAGGCTGAGTAGGGTAGAGGATGATGTGGTTGAGCTTGAAAGTGGTTGGATGTCAATGAAAGATAGTCTGTTGGGAGCCGTTGGTGAGGTATGTGGATGGACAAAAGGACCACCGAGGCACTCGGAAACATGGTGGTGGGATGATGAAGTTGGAAAGAGGATTGACGAGAAGAGGAAGAAGTTCAAGGAGTGGCAGAAGGCGAGGGGTACGGGAGCCGAAAAAGCAAAGCATGAAAGTTATAAGGCAGCCAAGAAGGCTGCAAAGAAAGAGGTAGTAAAGGCGCAGGAGGCATGCAGGAAAATGTTCGGAGAACGCTTGGATTTGGAAGAGGGTCAGAGAGCGGTATTCAGGATTGCAAAGCAGATAGCGAAAGAGAGGTGTGATGTGATGGGGGTGAGTTGCTTGAAGGATGAAGTGGGACAAATCGTTGTGGAACGAGATGGAATTAAAGGAAGATGGAAAAGATATGGAAATGCTGGTGAATACAGAGAATGAATGGGATGGCAACATAGAGAGAAACCCAGTTTTAGGACCGGCAGAGAAGATAACTGAGAAGGAAGTTGAGGAAGCGATAAAATCAATGAAGAGTAGAAAAGCGGGAGGGCCGACGGGAGTTGTGGGAGTTATGTTGAAGGCAGCGGGAAATTGGGGTGTGAAGAGAATGACAGAGATCTGCAATCTGGTGGTAAAAGAAGGCCGCATTCCAGTGGTTTGGGAACTGAGTACACTTGTCCCTCTATACAAGGGGAAAGGTGACCCTCTGGAGTGTGCCTCATACCGAGCAATAAAGTTATTGGAGCATGGAATGAAGGTATTGGAAAGGGTGTTGGAGAGGAGGATAAAGAAGAAGGTGAAGATCGACGAAATGCAGTTTGGATTTATGCCAGGAAGAGGAACGACAGATGCGCTCTTTATTATGAGGCAGTTGCAGGAGAAGTACATGGAGAAGAGGAAGAGGTTGTTTCTTGGGTTTGTTGATCTCGAGAAAGCATTTGATAGGGTTCCACGCGAAGTATTGACATGGGCTTTGAGGAAGTTAGGAGTGCAGGAATGGTTGATCAGAGTAGTGATGGCAATGTACAAAAGAGCAAGCACAGCTGTAAGGACGAAGGACGGGAACAGTGGTGAGTTTGAGGTGAAGGTGGAAGTGCATCAGGGGTCGGTACTAAGTCCACTACTATTTGTAGCTGTGATGGAGGTGCTGGCTCAGAACGTAAAGGAGGGTTTACCGTGGGAGTTGTTGTATGCAGATGATCTGGTGTTGATTGTGGAAAGTATGGATGGACTGAAGGAAAAGATGAATAAGTGGAAGGAATGTATGGAGACAAAAGGTCTGAAGGTGAATATCAGAAAGACGAAGGTGATGGCAAGTGGTAAAGCATGTGTTGAGGTGGAAAGAACTGGGAGGTGGCCATGTGCTGTGTGCAGGAAGGGTGTCGGAGTGAACTCCATTCATTGTACAATGTGCGCTGAGTGGGTTCGTCAAAAATGCAGTGGCCTGAGAGGGTCATTAACCCTATCGTACCCGCTGTCGACTTTAGTCGCCACGGCCATACTCAACTTTCTGACATGAATTTCACCATTCATATAACTGCATGACACAGCTGGTAGTGGCTGGTCCTCATGAGCAGCGCTCGCTTTAGTGGAACGGGTCCGATAGGGTTAACCAGTGTGGCAGCTACATTCAAATGTAAGATGTGCACAGGGGGAGCTGCAGATGGAGGAAATGTTGAGTTGGATCTTGGAGACGGCATGAAGCTGGAAGGTGTGAAAACATTTCGCTACCTCGGAGACATGCTGAATGGAGAAGGTGGATCAGACTCGGCAACGGTTGCTGGAGTGAGATGTGCATGGAAGAAGTTTCGGGAATTGAGTGGCGTGCTGATGAGGAAGGGAGTGTGGTTGAAGCTAAAGGGATTAGGTGCTAAAGGGATAAAGGTGTATGCTGCATGTGTGAGAAGTGTTATGATTTATGGGAGCGAGACATAGGTAATGAACGTAGAGCAGCAACGAAGGCTGGAAAGGGTGGAAATGCGAATGGTTCGGTGGATGTGCGGAGTATCGTTGAGAGAGAGGAAGACAAATGATGAATTGCGAAAGATGATCGGAATAGAGCCTGTGATTGATGCTGTGAAGAGGAAAACGGTTGAGATGGTTTGGTCATGTGTTGAGGAAGGATGAAAGTGACTGGTTGAGAAGAGTGATGGAAATGAATGTAGAAGTAGAGGACGGGGAAAACCGAGAAAGACTTGGCTAAAGATGGTGGAAGAAGAATTACGGGCAAGAGGGTTAATAAGGAGAGATGCAGAAAATAGGGCAAAATGGAGAAGATTGTCATGGGGACCGCAAGGCTAACCCCCACTCCAGCAGGGAAAATGGCCTTAAAATGCATGTTGTTGTTGTTGTTGTTGTATATGGATGCATTGTGTGTGTGTGTGTGTGTGTGTGTGTGTGTGTGTGTGTGTGTGTGTGTGTGTGTGTGTGTGTGTGTGTGTGTGTGTGTGTGTGTGTCGTACTTTTTGTGTCTGAATTTCATACCATCGAAATGTACTTTATTTATTGAAATGGCCGCTTCGACTTATGAAGACCCTCAAGATCCCAAAGTTCCCAAAAGGCCTCACCCCCCCCCCCCCCCCCCCCTCCAAGTCAGGCAGGCAGGTATGCTCTATGGAGGTAAAGACCAATACAAATTTGGTGCAATGGATCAACAGGCTCCTAGTAGTGGAGTGGCTTATGGAAATGATCGTGACACGCTGGCCCAAAGCACTAAATTTGGCACAGTTATACTTTAGGACCATACAAAACTTTTGAGGGGGCTGCCCGATTTTCGAGGCCCAGGTCAAGGTCAGGTCAAGGTCAAACGTCAAATTATGTGTTTGTCACGTTTTTGCCATATCCAGCTCATAGCTGTCATCGAAACATTATCTCAGTGTCTAAATAATCATTTTTAAGGACAAGGAATCCATTTGTATTATGGAAAATATCCTCAGGTGCTGCCATATTGTATTTCAAGGTCAGGTGAAGGTCAAAGGTCAAATTATGTGTTGGTCATTTTTGCATCGGTGTTTTTGACGTACATCGATACACTGAGGGAGGATACTGGATTGGCCAGTACAGAGGAGGCCGCGGCCTGCATGACTTATGCTTCACAATTTCCGCGACAGAGACACAGTCCTGTGCATGGCAGTCCTGGGTTCCTGCACGTGCAATTCTTTGAACAAGTGCGTGTCGCCTTACATCCGCACTTGAGTAGTTCTCTACAACTAAGAGCAGCAGCTGACAGGGTTGTCCAGGTTGGACGCCACCCGGTATCTGCTTTGGTCCACCCAAAGCCATCTGGATTTGGTGCAGCTAGGATGGGCTTCAGACTCTCTCTCCAAATGCTGGCTTGGTACAGGCATCGATTTACATGCTGGAGCAGTGCGTTCTGAGTTGGAGGAAGCTTCTCCATCATCTTCACTCTCCTTGGGAATAGCTCCTGTCGAAGGTCATTCACATTGACATGTGGGGTTGTGTTGTCGTACATGATACAGGTAAACCGCTCGATCATATTGAATGCTGGAGATGTAATCACCTGTGGAACAAACGCAGTCAGGGACGTAATGGTGAATCCTTCTGTGGCTGTCGGGTAAGCTTTCCATGCCTTCCAAGCTGACTTTTTGCCTTTACCACTGAATTGGGATGTTACATCAGAGCCAGAGAATGCATGGAAAAACGGCAGAGCACGAGCTTTGTCTTCCCCAAGTTCCTGGCAGATTGAGTTGACATGGTAATAGCGGAAGTGTTTACCAGTACCAAAGCCAACCCATAGTTGCATACCTGGATGGTGCTGCACAAGATCATGAAACACTCCCACCAGAATCACAATCACGTCTGTGTCTACGGTTCTGATGAGAACAGTAGTCGCCCCTTCCCTTAGCCTTAGGGCATCGTTTACATGAAGACATATTCTACTGTCTGCTTCTTCGTGATCACTCTCTCCCATTGTGATGTTAGCCTGATTCGATTGGACTCGTGGACCAGATGTAATGTAAACCTGTTTGGTAAGCGGATAGTCATGTTTGACTACGTCCTCCGTCAGCAGTGCAAAAAGCTCCTCCTTGTTGGTAGGACCCTGTAGAAAGCCAGCGAAGTTACTTGGTAACTTCGTATTGCGGGATACCTTTCTACGTAATCCTTTCCCTCGTTTCTCTCGAGTTGTGGCTTTGAGGCTGTCGAGTCGGTAAGTGTCCCAAACAATGTCCATCCTGGAACAGCCTTGAAGTTGCCTTTCTATCCAGGGGATGAAGATATTGTCACTGTATTCGCCGAACGTAGAAGTGTTTTCTTGTGGCAGGGCATGTACAATGGCAGCACCATCAATCACTTTGGCGTCAAAATAAGTGGGTGTTTCTGGCTGGACACTTGCATCAATGCAATGCAATAGCTCTGATTTATTGCTTGGTAGTCGGAGTCTCCCATGCAAAGATGGTGCTGGTGGCCACGGGTGGTTTTCATGTTTAAAGAACACCTCCAGTTTGGTATTACGGACTTGGGCAGCGACGAACAGCTGACTGAACAGATTGCAGTCACTCTTTATTTCCTCGAATTGCTTTTTCGCTTTTGATTTCATGGTAGTGGAATGTGGACGTTTAAATAGAGGAAGTTGGTTTTTCTTGATGGCCACGTAAATTGATTCATGTCTTTCAACCAGCACTGCCTTGACGTACTTGGAATACTGGTCATTACCCAAAGTTTCCATCGTGTGCAGTGCTTGGACAACCATATCATCCACACAATCATGTTTGTCCCGGGTCATGAGTTCCTTTGATGTCTCCATGAATGGATTCCCCATTGTCACTATGGCATCGCACATATCGTTAACCTGCTTCTGGAACGTTTTCTGAATCGAATGTCCCTGGATTTGACTTTGGGAGGGTTGCTCTGACGAGTGATATAATTCGTGAAACTCTGTGAGGATTCTGGCTTGCTCAGGACCTGCCACCACCTGGTGGAACTTCCCATAATAGTAATGGATTCATTGACTAAATATGTTGGTTATGTGACTAAGACCAAGTTTTTTAGGTTATATACAAGCTGGATATTGCAAAAACATGACAGACACATAATTTGACCTTTGACCTTGACCTGGGCCTCTAAAATCGGGCAGCCCCCTCCAAAGTTTTGTATGGTCCTAAAGTAGAACTGTGCCAAATTTGGTCCTTTGGGCCATTGTGTCACGATATCATTTAAATTTGGACTTTAGCCACCCCACTATAGTGAGGATAACAATGAAATAGCCCTCTGACATTTAAATTATATTTGGCCATCAAAAATAAGAACTTTCACCCATGTTGATCTTCTTTTTTTCATATTTTGCCACCAGATCATCATGCAATCATGCGATATTCATTATTTCCTCTGAACCGCCCAATTCACGTAGATGGAAACAAAATGGCAGACGCGGCCCATGTGACCAGAACCTTTCGGACATGCCACGTCGGGACTCTACATACAGGAACTCCAGTAGGGGGTGGTGAATGTAAAGGGGGGGAGGGTGAATGGTTTGCTCCATTTGCACACAGTACCGTAGTACGTAATATATGAATGAACATTGACATTCAAGATTCATCTGATAAATATTTCCATCAGGACTTTGACAACCTCAGAATGGAGTTTCCAAATGTAGGTTTATGTATATGACGGTTTTAAATAAAGTTTAACACAAAATGTCCATAATTGTTACAACTCACCATCCTCCAGGTCTCTTCTGGCATCTTCAGGAACAACCGAGCCCGATTCTTCTACCTTGATGCGCATGTCTCCAGTCGGTCGTCCCGTCTCCAGGGCGACGGTCCATCCCGATCCTCGCCCCGCACGGCACGCCTCCATGTACCGACAGAGCTCCGCGTACATGGTGAAGGTGAACTTTCGTGTGGCCAAAGCACAGAATCGATCCCTCACCGGGGCGGGCTCAGCTCGGGCACAGAGAGCTCCGAAGATCTCGATCCCCAACCCCATGACAACAGCTCGGAGAGACTCCTCTGATAAACCCTGGATCTTCAGCCAGGCCGGGACAAGACCGAGGCCGCTCCGAGCTCTCACAGACTCCATTGTGCATGAGGATCTCACATCGAGAGATTCAAAATAAATAAATAAATCGCACGTGTTTCACCTTCAACATGTCGGAGATCTTCACTTCAAGAGCTTCGCGTTGCTGCTGCGGAAGCGGAACGTGGTGGGGGTCGATTTTTGAAATGTGCACCCATTGGTCGATCAGCCGCCTGACCACACCCACATATGTCTCTTGACTTCACCTACCCAAGGCCGAGACAAAATGATAAAGCCTCCATCCTGTTTCCAAGTTGGCCGAACATTACGCTTCTATGGGCCTCTGCTGATTATACACCGTCCAGCTTTGTTACGTCAGATTTCCAATGGCTTTCTTTGGGTCAAGTGTAAATTATTATTATTAAGGTTTAATTAATTAAGTCCGTGCACGTTTCCCATTAAAAAAAATCGTTACGTATAAATTTTTGATCGTCGCCAAATGCGCGTTTTCGAATCGGCTCATTGCCGGATTTTAAAATCCAATTAAGTCGCGATTAATTGCAAAGTCCCGTACCATGAATGACCACGTACAGGTTTTTATGAACAAAAGGTTTATTACCACAGGAGAGCGAGAGTGGGTGGGCGAAAGTAAGAGAGAGAGAGAGACACGACAAAACTGAGGTAAAAGTTAAAAATGAATCCCCTGTCAATCAAACCCCAATCATCATTCTCTTCCTTCATTGTAATTACTGTTTCTTGACAGTGATGTTCTTATGTAGATAATCTTTAAATACAGTCGATTAGCCAACTCGAAATTCAACATCAAGGGCGGATCCAGGAATTTAAAAAGGGGGGGGGGGGGGTGAGAGTGCATGAAACTATAGCGGTGGGGGGGGGGGTGAAGGGGGTCCGTGGGTCCTCCCCCAGGAAATTTTTGAAAATTGATCGTCAGAAATGGCATTTCGTGCGTTCTTCGAAGTTTCTGCAGCTCCTCGTGTTCTTCCCTGGTCCAACAGTTCAGCAGATTCGCGATGATTAATGGTCAGATAGAGGAACTGGTGAAATGACTTGCCCAGCTGTCCCTTCTGCTATAAATTAATGAATTTTGTAGGTGTGTGTGTGTGTGTGTTGTGTGTGTGTGTGTGTGTGTGTGTGTGTGTGTGTGTGTGTGTGTGTGTGTGTGTGTGTGTGTGTGTGTGTGTGTGTGTGTGTGTGTGTGTGTGTGTGTGTGTGTGTGTGTGTGTGTGGCGTGTTTTTGTGTAGTTCTCCTGGAGCTTTCTGATGTAGAATTTCTGATTTGTGTAGTTCTCGCGAAATGATTGTTATGATCTTTTGAGTTAATTAGGCTCATCAACTACAAAGAATCCAGAAGAATTCCCATGTTTCTAAACGCTCGCCATGTTAAGGTGTATGGAGCAGCTTAATAGGTCCTTCCATGGCATGCCATTCTCATTACTAAATAAATATTACAATAACAATGATAATATTTTACAAATCATTTGTTCCAACTCGAGCTCTGCAGCAGGCAGGTATACTGCAAACCCATGAAAGGCGATGAAAATTTGGTCCATTTGGACCAACAGGCTCACCAGTCGTTATAAAAGACCTGTGTACTCCCGTAGTGTGAAATGATGGCGATGACAGACTGTGTGCTGGGCAAAGCCCGGCACCGCCATGCGCCAAGATTGTGAAGCTCAAGGGGTTCTCCCCACAAAAGAGATCAGATTGGACAGCGGAATGTGAATTATTTTATTCATCGTAAATTTTGCTATTTTGGAATAGACGGCGCTTGTGTTTCTGAATGAAAATGTCACACACATCATGTGGGGATGGGGTGAAGTCATGGTGTATGTTCATGAGGGCCAGAGATGCCATCCGACTTTCTCCCATGGAATATCTTCGGCAGGTCTTCAGACGCAGGTAAGAAAATGAGCGTTCGGCCTCACAGGAGCCCACAGGGAGGGTGCATCCAACAGGGAATCGGGCAATTCCACGGTTAGTCACATTACAATACATCACATTAATGCATCTATATTTGTATATGTAATGTGAGTAACCGTGGAATTGCCCAGTAGGACTTTGATGGATGGAAATTCGTCTCCATCTACTGTGCAGAAACCATCCATGAATGTGCTTGGAAGCGTGTTGTTGGGCTTCCTTCTCCAAAACATCTGCCAGTCTCGAAGCTCATTTGTCAGTCCTGCGGGATGTTCCATGTCGTTTTTCGAACGCAATAGCTTCTGATGTAGGGCTGGAATGTCGCAGGTATCGGCGATTATTGCAGATGGCATCAGCAGAAACAGATCACTACCTTCCCGATTTTCAGCACAGAATCGGGTGTCCATTTCCTGGCTGAGGTGGTCGAGAAATGGAATGCACATGTTTCTGAGGTAGAACAGCAAGTGAGTATTGGCGGCAGTGTTCGGACGATGGATTTGTTGTTTTACAACTCTCGGCATTGTGACATCACCCCCAACAGAATCTATCATGGCCTCAGCGTGATCGAACCAAAGAGATCATTCAGTTTCAGCATTTGACCGTAGTTGAGTGAGCGCGTCCTTCTTGACGTCAATCATAAGAGTATGCCTCCAGCACATCCATGCCGTTACGCTGCAGAGGGGGTGGGGGGGGTGCACACCCCTGCACCCTCCTCCTGGATCGAAGGGGGGGGGGAGCCCCTGAACATGGCGGCCATTTTGATAAAATGGACACCAAAATTACCAGCAGGTACCTCTCCTAATATCTTGCTTCTTTCAGAGACCCAAATGCCACATGATGTTCTTGTTAATTCATTTTACTTTTGAAGCTGCAATCTTCATTCATGAATCCGCTTCAAAGGAGGAGTTAGGGTCGGGTTAGGGTTATCTACTCCAACATCAACACATCTGCTGTGCGCCACGTGGACCCCAAATCTCCAAACTTTGATGTCAGATCTGCCTGTAGATTTGTCTCCCGACCATCACTATTTTTCTCTGTTTCACTTTCTGCTCTCCCAACTCCACCAACTTCATCGCTTTTTTTGACGATCTTAATTCCTGCAATGAGGCCATGACATCTGAACATCCTCAAGCAGAATTCCTCGATTTAGGAGACTTCAATGTACACCACAGGGAGTGGTTGAAAATCTTCCCACATGGATGTTGGGAGAGTTGAAGCTCGTATATTTTCCATTCTCAATGATTTGGAACAAATTTTTATTACCCACCCTACCCATATCCCAGATCGTCATGACCACTCTTCCAATACTTGGGATTTGTCCTTCATCTCCAATCCGTTGCGTTGCAGCTACACAATTTCACCTCCAATTGGTTCTTCTGACCACAACCTTGTGAACATCACTTTGCTTACCACCACTCCTCCTCCGACTAAACACCAGTATTGGCATTTCAATGACACCAACAAGACTGGTTTGCGAAACTTATTTTCTGGTTTTCCATGGAAAAACGACTGCCTCTCCTCAGGCGATGCCTCCATCTCTGCTGCACATATAGCTGAGGTTATTGTTGCAGGAATGGAGGCTTATATCCCATTCTTTCAAGTTTAGCTCTCCCACCAACTTATGTTTCAACCATTTCTGCTCTGTGGCTATTTTTGCAAGGGATGCGGCATATCGGACATGGAAAAACTCTTCTTCCTCCAACTCTCATTCAGCATTCATATCTGCCGGAAATTATTGCAAACATGTTATTCGTGAGGCGAGGCATTCGTTTATCCAAAATAAATGTGACAATCTCTCATCTTATTCCACAAATAGATCTTTCTGGTCCTTAGCCAAAAGTGTCACCAACAACTTCTGTCGCTCCACCTTTCGTTCGCTTTTCTGTTCCGATGATACGATCGCTGTCTCTCCGCCCAATGAAGCAACTCTTTTTGGTTCTCCTTTCTCCTCTAATTCCAGACTGCATGACGGACTTTCCATCTCCCTCAGATGTTCCCCTTAGAAATGTCATACCCCTCTCAATAATCTCTTTTCATGCAGTCAAAAAAATACACCCCTCTCTGGACACAAGCAAGTCATACAGACAAGAGACACATTCCTCCTTATGTCTTGAAGGAGGGTTCTTCAGAACATGCTCCCGTGCATGCTCATTTGTTTTGTTTTTATTTAAAACCCCAAAGTTTTCACCTTTCCTGGAAACATGCCTCACGACAGCCTATTGGAAAGAAGGGTGATCGTTCAAACCCTTCCGCTCGTCCTATTGCTCTGACTTCTACGATTTCCAAAGTCTTTGAATGTCTCCTCAATAACCATTTCCTCAAGCATCTTGAATCTCACAGTCTTATATCTGACCATCAATATGGCTTTCGCATACCTACCGGTGATATCCTTTCTTACATTACGAATGTCTGGGCATCTTCTCTGAAAGGCTTTGGGGAATCCTTTGTTGTTGGCCTTGATATCTCAAAAGGCTTTGGCAGATGTTTGGCATCGGGGTCTGACATCCAAGCTTCCCTCTTTCGGCTTTCCTCCTTCACTCTGCTCTCTCATATTGAGCTTTCTCTCCGACTGCTCTGTCTCCATAAATGTTTATGGTTCAACATCTTCCTCCTTCCCTATCAACAGCGGTGTCCATCAGGGTTCTGTCCTGTCTCCAACACTCTTCCTTCTTTTTATCAATGATCTTTTTCTTCTATAAAAGAATCAAATGCACTCGTATGTTGATGATTTGACATTGCATTCCTCTGTGTTTTTCTCATCTGCCCATCTTCCCTCATTCGATCTGCATCTCGTTTGATCACAGCCACGACTTTAAATTTGGATTTGGAAGTCGTGGCTGTGAAATGTGGGGCAAATGTAATCAGATTACTCAATTTCTTCCCATCTAATTTCTTCCAAACCTCAATGTCTTCCCATCTCTCTCGAAATCTCCTTTCAATTCTCCAATCTTCTTTGAAAGCTCCACAATTACACCATGCGATTCAATCAACCTACTAGGTATTACCCTAACATCAAATTTATCCTGGAATCCACAAATTACACAAATCGTCAAATCTGCATTGAAGAAACCAGGAGTGCTGTTCAGATGTCGAAGATTCTTCTCCTTTGAACAGTTGCTTCAACTATATAAAGGATTGATTAATCCTTGTACAGAGTACTGCTCTCACATCTGGAGAGGTTCGAGTTCCATATACTTACTTTGAATCCAAAGTAATCCGACTTATCAACTCTCCCAATCTGACCTCAAAACTCGACCCGCTCAAATTACGCTACAAAGTTAGCTTTCTTGCTCGTTTCGACAGATATTACTTCCGTTTCTGCTCCCAATAACTTTCTGCTTGTGTACCTCCACCATCAGCGAGACCACGGAATACTCGACAAGCCACTACATCTCATGATTATTGTGTGGCCATTGGAAACCCAAGGGTGGGCCATTATGATGTTTGTTTCTTCCTCTCCACTGCCAAACTCTGGAAATCTTTACCTTCTCATGCCATTCCAAACACTTGCACTACTCATAATAAGTTAGGGATATTGGCAGTTTCTTCGGTGTGGTTGATTTTGTGTATTAATTATGTTGAAAAAGGTTGTTGGTACTAATTCTATGGTTATTAATGTGTGTGAAAGAACACAGCATTCTTGATTTCAATACCATAACCTAACCCCTATAAAAAAAATAAACTCACTCCCACAATATCCCTAACTTATTGTGAGTAGTGTATGACCTTCCCCTTTTTAAAAAGCAGATTTTTTACTTCCTCAAAAACTCTAAGACGATTCTCTCTTCACTTTTCTATCAATGCCGCTCTATTATTTTAGGCCTGGCCACGATGAGGACGATATATTCCGTGAGTGGAGCAATCAACATTTTTTTAAAATTGCTAAAATGTGCCATAAACTTTTAAATATTGAATTTAGGATGCTTGAGTGTCAATGCAGAATCACTGATCTACATATGATACATCTGGCCGACACCACTGTCGAATCCACAAATGTGGGGGCATTGTTCGAATGGGGTAAAGGGAGGATTTTTTTTTTACTCTGCATGGTTTAGGCTCATGGAAGCGCTTTGACACAGAACAAATCAGGACACAACATCACAAAGGGAACAGCAGGAGAAAAGTGGAAACGCCAACAGCAGGGCGGAGGGAGAAAATAGACTGAGATGAACAAACGAGGGATGAAGGACAATGAAAATGGTGGACAAGATGGATACATAACAACATTTCATGGAGGGGTAGGGTGGTTTATCAGGTGTAGAAAAGATTATGATTTTAGATTGGTGATGACTTGAGATAGTAGTGAACAGCTGTCTTAAAGATATGGAAGGAAGGATGAGATTGAGAAGAGAATAGCAGGTGGTTCCACAGGTGCGAAAAAGAGGAATAAAAGAGAGCAGGTGAGCATTGGTCCTGGATTTTGGCATTTTCATTCAGAGAGGTTGCTGGTGGACCGAGTGTATCTTGCAGAAAGCTGAGGGAGACAAAGCACCGAGAGGGCAGAAGGTGCAAGTCTTGACAAGTCACCATCAGGTTTTAGAGGAGAGAGACAAGTTTGAAAGTTCATTCTTAAGATTGGACAGGTGTTGTTTTCTGGCTCTCCACAGAGTAGACACACACTTGTTGCGAGCTTCGTGGAATGATCTGAGGTTGTCTTCAGTTGGATTTGCTTTCCAGGAGGAAAATGCAAGTTGTTTTAAAGCAACTGCCTCACCACAGGATTCAGAGTACCAAGAGCGGGAAGATGGGTAAGATAATTGAAGACGATATCGATGGCTGGACCGAACGCACGCACAGAAGCAGGCACACCGCAAACGGGCTCCTTTTATCTATTAGATGCCCAAAACCAAGGACACTGCACAAATTGCTTAAAGACGACAGGACTGAGCCAATGGGACAAGTGTAGGTTCTGTAAGGCAGAAACACAAAGCACAAGCCACTTCCGATGCTGATGTAAAAACCTCATGCCAGAACAGCTGTGCACACAAAGGCATAACAAAGTACGTGGAGTAATCCACCGGCACATCTGAAAAAAATTCAATATCCCTGTTTCACAAAACTCATGGAAGCATGATCCAAAAGCAATCATTGAAAATAATAACGTCATGCTCATGTTTGGCCTGATGTTACCATCCACCGTGAACATCGAAAAAAAGCACTGCGACTGGACGTAGCACTCAGGAACAAAAAGGAAAAGACAGCAATGCTAATTGAGGTTTCAGTAACCAGTGAGTTTGGTCTAAATAATGCAGAAATCAAGAAAATTACCAAATAGCGAGACCTCAAGAATGAAGTGAAAAGATCCTGGAAGCTGATGAACGCCAAAATTGCACCAGTGATAATTGTGGCAACGGGAATGATAAAGAAGAACCTTGCAGAGATTTAAAAACCCATCCATGGGAACATTACCACAAACGAACTGCAGTTGGAGGCTGTATGGAGCTCAGTGACAATCCTGAAAAGAGCCCTTGGAACAAAACTCTGAGAACAACAAAACTTCACAACTTAGTCCATGAGTCACGATACTTCGTTTCTTGGGAGGACTCCGTTCCACCTTCTGAAACCCAAATTATGGAGAAAACAATCAACAACACACAAAGGCACATATACAGAGACAAATATACACACAACTAGATACACACACACACACACACACACACACACACACTTGTCGTGGAAGGTGTTTGGGTGCAGGAGTGAAATGGAAAGATGGGGGGGGGGGGGGGGGGAAGCAAGAGAGGGGATGAGGGAGGTAGTAGAGTCATGGAAATGGTAATTGGAATAGTGAGGATAGAAGGGTGAGTGGGTACATCGCAAACAACACACCACCTTTCACACAAAATATGGATATCATATGTTCTTTGAAATGCATAACAATTTGTTTACTTTATTACCAGCAAAGAGCGCGTCTTTACGGATGGGAGGAATAGGAAGCAGGACTTAAGAGTACGTGTTTACTGTCACGCTGCTATAAAACCCACAAACAAACAGACTATGTCTTCCCTGTCTGGGGTAATGGTTTGGTATAAAACCCCAAACTAATTGGTAAGAGATTGAAGGGGTGGATAAAAGACAAGGTAAGTTCGGGGATAGATACGGTTTAGGGATAGGACTTCTTCTTCATTCATATGCAGCAGGCTGTGGGTAGCACCATGAGGTGAGGACATGGCTCTGCCGCTGATGCAGTGCCCCCTGTAGGTTCGGGCAGGAATTTCTTATTTGTTCATGGTGCTGACAGCTCAATTACTCTTCACGAAGGACACCCTGGGATATTTAACATCCACCAACTAATACCTGTGGATGCGATGCCCCATTTAACGTCCACCCGAGAGAAGGCACACACATAGAGGAATGACCTCGACAACTTAGAGGCGAGTGTGCGTATGTCGAGGCCACCTTGGCCGCCCACTCGGGGCAGGTAACCAAGCTGTCAGCAAAATTAGTGCTTTTGTGCAGTCCATCAAGAATAAGGGTTGTATCGGGTTTCAGGGCAATCAGTTGGTAAATCAGTCGAGTCAAGATCCTAAGTTTTGGGGGGTAACCCTCCGTCCCTGGGGGCCCACATGATCCAAAATAGAAACCCGAAAAATCGAAGATTGTGCGAGCTAATGTCTTGTACTCATGTGTCAAGTTTCAGAACAATCAGACGGATAATAAGGGAGGAATAGAAAAATAGCAAAAAGTTAACTCTCCAAAAAGTTATAGCAAAAGGTTAATTAAGTGAAAAAGAAAATCATCAGCATGGTCGCTCTTTCACTTTATCAAACTTTCCCTGAATCCAAGATGACGATTCGATCATTTTTTTTCGTTCATTTTTCTGAAATAATGCAACATAATCTATGTCCACAAAGTAAATTTCTCGGTATAGAGAGAAAAGGAAAAGGAAGTGAAGATGGGCAGAGAAATGCAACAAGCAGATAAAAAGGTGAAGAGTAGACAATGATGGAAACACAAATGGAAAAAGAAAGAAAGTGAACATGAGGAACGAGTGAATATTAAATAAATAATTATTCTGTTATATATGGATGTAAGGAGACATGTGTGGAGACATGGATGGAGACATGTATGGAGACAAAAGGTCTGAAGGTGAATATCAGAAAAACGAAGGTGATGGCTTGTGGTAAAGCATGTGGTGAGGTGGAAAGAACTGGGAAGTGGCCCTGTGCTGTGTGCAGGAAGGGTGTCGGAGTAAACTCCATTCAATGTATAATGTGCGGAGTGGGTTCATCAAAAATGTAGTGGTCTGAGAGGGTCATTAACCAGTGTGGCAGCTACATTCAAGTGCAAGGTGTGCACAGAGGGAGCTGCAGATGGAGGAAATATTGAGTTGGATCTTGGAGATGGTGTGAAGCTGGAAGGTGCGAAAACATTTCGCTACCTTGGAGACATGTTGAATGGAGAAGGTGGATCAGACTGGGCAACGGTTGCCAGAGCGAGATGGGCATGGAAGAAGTTTCGGGAATTGAGTGGCGTGCTGACGAGGAGGGGAGTGTCGTTGAAGCTGAAGGGAAAGGTGTATGCTGCATGTGTGAGAAGTGTTATGATTTATGGAAGCGAGACATGGGTAATGAACATAGAGCAGCAACAAAGGCTGGAAAGGGTGGAAATGCAAATGGTTCGGTGAATGTGCGGAGTTTCGTTGAGAGAGAGGACGACAAATGATGAATTGCGAAAGATGATGTGAATAGAGCCTGTGATTGATGCTGTGCAGAGAAACAGGTTGAGATGGTTTGGTCATGTGTTGAGGAAGGATGAAAGTGACTGGTTGAGAAGAATGATGGAAATGAATGTAGAAGGAAGTAGATGACGGGGAAGACCGAGAAAGACTTGGCCAAAGGTGGTGGAAGAAGAAATGTGGGCAAGGGCGTTAACAAGGGGAGATGCAGAAAATAGGGCAAAATGGAGAAGATTGCCATGGGGCCCGCAAGGCTAACCACCGCTCTGGCAGGGAAAATGGCCTTAAAATGCCTGTTGTTGTTGTTGTTGTTGTTGTATATGGATGAATCGTGTGTGTGTGTGTGTGTGTGTGTGTGTGTGTGTGTGTGTGTGTGTGTGTGTGTGTGTGTGTGTGTGTGTGTGTGTGTGTGTTGCTTTTTGTGTCTATTAATTACAGGCCATTCAAATTTACTTTTAACTCTGAAGACAGCTGAGACCCCTTCAACTTTTGTAAACCCTTTAAGACCCCTGAGACGCAGAGGACCCAAAAGATCCCGAGAACCCAAAGTTCCCAAAGACCCAAAAGTCTCAGAATAACCAAAATTCTTACCTTTGTTTAAAATCTTAATTCTAAAATAAATAGATTATTATTTCCTTCTTTGTTGGTTCGTTCTTCGACCACGTGTTTCACCCCACCCGTTTTTTTCTGTTTTTGCTCTCCTTCCTTCCTAACTCAATCCTCTCCAGCCAAAAGACACCTTTCCAATTCTAGATAATTTTCACCATGCTCCTTCAACTTTCTCCTTCTTCCCCTGATCCACTTTCACCTCACCTTCCAAAAAAACAAATCAACGAAGAATTTAATAAGCAGGCCGATCCTCCCGTTCTGACACATTTTCACTTTTACACCTCACTATTCCTTCGTGTTCTGCTCTCCGAGCGGTCAATCTCATATTCTTCTGTTCCTGCATCTGAACCTGTCCTGGAATCATTAATCCCCCTTAGGAATCCTTCCTGCCCTCATTTAGGGAATTTCCTCACATAGTTTTCATGGTTTCGTTTAAAAATGTTTAAACTTTCCCCTGAAGTGTTGGAGTCTGTCGTATATTATAACACATTTTTCTTCTTCTTCTTTAAAAGGTTGTATTCGATTTGCTCACCAAATTTTTTCATTTCAAATAAAAATTCCATCTCTTGCAACTCTTCCTTTCTACATTCCCAAATCTCACATGCATGCCACCCCTTCTCCAACGTTTTCAAACAGATCTCTGACTCGAAAATCACAAGAAAATCATTTTGCAATAAATGTTCATTTTCCATTAATTGTTCAACACTTTCTAAAATCCAAACTCACTCCTCCCCTCCTAAACACCCTCCTCACCCATCCCTTTCAAATCTCCCCCCTTGCCCCTTCCCACCTAAATCCCCCCTCACCCCTCCTCTCCTAAACTCCCCCTCACCCCTCCCCTCCCAAACTCCCCCCTCACCCCTCCCCTTCAAAACTCCCCCCTTACCCCTCCCCTTCAAAACTCTCCTTCCTCCTTTTTCTGCAATGCTCCCCTCTTACCCCTCCTCAAAGCGTCCTCCCCGATTCCTCTCCCTTCCAACTCTCACCTTCACCTCCATCTCCATCAACATCTCCATCTCCTCCAACCTTCTTCCTCACTCTGCCTCCCCTTAAACAACACCTCACTGTGCCTCACGCAATCACCATCAAACTTTTGTCCTCCTCATCCTTCCCTTTCTCCTTGCTATTCTGAAATCTCTGACACATCAACTGCTCTCCCTACCTCCTCCTCTTCCACATCTTACCCTTCCCCCTCCTCTCCCCTGTCATGTATCCGATGCTCCCCAATCCTCTTCATTAACGGGATGGATCTCAAACATCCGGGGCCTTCGCTCAAACCTGATTGATCTCTCCATTCAGGTTGCTTCTGACAAACCAGACTTGTTCTGCTTAACAGAAACTTTCCTTCTTCCTAATGTCTCTGATTCCTTAATATCTCTCCCTGGTTACTCCCTCTTCCAGTATGATAGACCTGAGCCTCGTCCTGGAGGTGAGGTTGCTATCTTTATCAAAAACTCTCTTCTTCACTCTCTCTGCACTGCCCTGTCTCCACCTCACCCCCAGGAGTACCTCTAACTCTGGCTTCCCCTTCGCTCCCACCTTTTGTTCACATGTGTTGTACCCTCCACCAAACAGTGATGACTCCATCTACATCTCGCTGTCTGATAACATGGACAAACTTCTATCTGCTCATCCCAACTCTCTCTTCCTCATATGTGGTGATTTCAACTGTCATCATGCCAGCTGGCTGGGTGTGGGTACCTCTCTCACCAGCCATGTCTCCTCAGCAAAGAACTTCTGAGACCAACTGGGACTGACTCAATCTGTCAATTTCCCAACCCGGATCTCAGTCAATGGAGCATCTTCTCTTCTGGACTTGGTTATGACAAACTTCCCTGCAAATGTCTGCTGTTCTTCTTCTGCTCCAATCGGTTTGTCTGACCACATGCTTGTTAAAGTGGACATCGCTCTGGCCACTCACAGAGCCTCCTCAGCATCGACGAGTCTGACATTTCACACAGGCCAACTGGCACGGTCTTCAAGGAGCCATCATTCATCTGGACTGGTCTCCCATTTCTACTGCCTCTGACATCAACTCATCCTGGGAATTCTTCCAAAGTAAATTGCTCTCTCTATTGCACAGATTTATCCCATCTCGTCTTCAGTTGTCATACCCTTCCTCCCGTCCATGGTACACGGAATCTTGTGGTGAGGCAGTTGCCCTGAAACAACTTGCCTTTGCCTCCTGGAAGGCAAATCCAACGGAAGGAAATCTCATTTCCTTTCACAAAGCCCGGAACAAGTGTGTTTCCACCCTCAGGAGAGCCAGGAAGAAATATCCCTCCACTCTCAAGACTGAACTCTCAAACCTGTCTCCCTCTTCCCAATCCTGGTGGTGTCTGGTAAAATCTGTTTCTGGTTTTTGTTTCCCCTCCATGCCCTCCCTTACCTCAAACGGCTAAACAGCCGACTCCACACATGAAAAAGCTGAATGCAAATGTCTGCTGCTCTCTGTGTTTGCCTCAAAATATTGTGTCCCAAACACATCTCTCTCTGTACCCACTGTACTCAGTCGTACACAGCTGCTCCTGGACTTTGTCTCCTTCTCTCCTGATAAGGTGCAGAAGTTTCTGTCAATCCTCAACTCTCATTCTGCAACTGGACCAGACAGCATCAGCCCACGGGTCCTAAAATCCTTCTCTGCCACTCTTTCACACCCTCTCTCTGTTCTCTTCACCCTCTCTTTTGCTCAAGGCCTACTATGATCAGCTTGGAAATCAGCAAAACATTACCACTTTACACAAAAAAGATGCAAAAACAGATCCTTGCAACGACAGTCCAATCAGCCTGCTCCCAATTGTCAGCAAAGTCCTGGAATCCATCATTGCTTCGGATATCAAATCCTTCCTTTTCTCCAAAGGCTTGATCTCTGATCATCAATTTGGTTTCAGACCAGGTCACTCGACTCTGGACATGTTGCTTCTGCTGTCTCAACAATGGATGGAGGTCCTCAATGCCAAACAGGAAATTAGAGCTGTCTCCCTTGACATATCACGTGCCTTCGATAAGGTCTGGCACCCCACCCTGCTTACCAAACTCTCCTCCTATGGTATCCATGGAAATCTCCATGCACGGCTTGCGGACTTCCTCTCTTTTCGTAGTCAACGTGTGGCCCTGAATGGGTTTCTCTCATCTTCCCTTCCTGTTCAGGCTGGTGATCCCCAAGGCAGTGTTCTGAGCCCTGTGCTTTTTCTGGTCTTCATCAATGATCTCTCTAACTCTCTTGAAAATCCTCTCTGTCTCTTTGCTGATGACTCCACTCTCTGCCACTCCATACCTCATCCCTCAGATCGGCAGTCTGCAGCCTCCTCACTCTCTGCAGACCTGGACAAAATCACAAACTGGTCAAACAAGTGGAACATGTCTTTCAATCCTGACTAATCTCACACTCTCACTAAGTCTCTCCGAAAAGACCAACTGGACAATTCTCCCATCTACTTTCTGAACAATCTTCTCCAAGAAGTTCTGTCACTTAAGCTTTTGGGTCTCACTATCTGCCATGACCTTTCCTGGGAAAAACCACATTTCCAAGTTGGCCTCCAAAACCAGTCGCCGACTGGGCATCCTCCGTCATGCGAAGTCCTTCCTTGGCACACCTAAGCTCCTCACCACATACAAGGCTTTCATCCACAGCGCAATGGAATACTGTTCTCGCCTCGGTGCTGGTGCTCCTGCCTCACACCTGGCTCGTCTTCACGCTGTTGAAACTAAATTTTTCAGAATCATTGGAATCTCCCGCGATGAAGCTAACTCCAAGGGCCTTTCACTCGCTCACCACAGGCAGGTTGGTGGTCTTTCTGTCTTCTACCGACTCCTCTCCAGCCTAGCTCCCCCAGGTCTGTCTGTGCTCTGTCCACCAAATATTCCTGCAGGACGCACAAGAACTACCAGCAATTCTCTTATGGTGAAACTGTCAAAATCAAGAGTCTCTGCTCACCTTCACTCTTTCATTCCTCTTTTCTCCCGCCTCTGGTTGAAACTCCCTCACTCTCTTCAATCCTACTCCTCCCTCCAGGTCTATAAAACAGCTGTTCACCACCATCTCTTATCTTCCCCCATCCACAACCTTGATCTTTTCTACCCCCGTTAATTCACCCCAGATCCACTTTTTTGAAATACAGACTTCTTTCCTTGAAGTCCGAGCAGCCTCCATGTGTTTTATACCTCTTCTCCTCCACCTCCCCACCCCCTTTCCCATGCCCCCTCCTCCCAAGCCCTCTCCCTTCCACAGATCTCCCGATGTCCCTGTTCTCTGCTGTTGTACTTGTGTGTTTGCCCGGTCTCTCCCCATCTTGTCTTCCGCTCCCTTGATCATATGTTTTTTTTTGTCATTTTGTTGTTTACTGATTAATGTCAGCTCTTACACGAGCCTCGATCTTGGACACAAAAAACAGGCCTCGAGGAGCCCAAAGACCCAGATGACCCAAAAGACCCCCCCCCCCCACCCACCTCCAAGTCCGGCAGGCAGGTATGCTCCCCAGAGGTGAAGGCCATTTAAAAATTTGGTCCAATGGACCAATGGGGCCCCCCTAGTAAGGAGTGAAAGCATAACAATGAAATAGACCTACTTCATTTAAATTTTATTTGGCCATCAAGAAAAAGGTCTTTCACCCATGTTGATGTTTTTAGCCGCGTCGCAGACGCTGGTCATAGAGTGCGCTCTGCTGTTGTTGTTGTTCTTCTTGTTCTTCTTCTTCTTCTTCTTCTTCTTCTTGTTCTTGCAGAGAAGACAAAACCTCAAAGCTCCACCCATTCTGGGAACCATAGCTCCACCCATTCTGGGGGAGGCTTCATATAAACAAATATCCACCATTTTATTAACTCGCATAGCTTTGAGGCCTGTTTTGTAGGCCCGTGGTGTCTTCCTCTCTCACACAGTTTTATTTCAAATCAAATTCGATATATCATTTCATTTTTCACAGTCGCTAACATCGTTTTAGACTCGGTTGAAAAAAAACGGGAAGAAAATCCGATGAAAGTTGCCCTTTATAGAACGAAATGAATTCTCATAGGCCTGTAACTTCAAGTCCATTGAGATTTTTTTTTTTTAAATCGCGGCATGCTCAGTCATACACCGCCCGAAATAACAGACGGGAAAATGCCGAGATATATATATTTTGTTTAAATCGCGGCATGGTCAGTCATACACCGCCCGAAATAACAGACGGGAAAATGCCGAGATATATATATTTTGTTTAAATCGCGGCATGCTCAGTCATACACCGCCCGAAATAACAGACGGGAAAATGCCGATATATATATATTTTGTTTAAATCGCGGCATGGTCAGTCATACACCGCCTGAAATAACAGACGGGAAAATGCCGAGATATATTAAAAATTCGTCCATTTGATGACAATCGTCACGATGAAATATTTAATTTATACGTCGTCACAATAATGTGGAGAGAGGAGCATAGCTTGGTTCACGTGTCGCCACATAAGGGAAATTGCCGAGATATATTTTGTTTAAATCGCGGCATGGTTAGTCATACACCGCCTGAAATAACAGACGGGAAAATGCCGAGATATATTTAAAATTCGTCCATTTGATGACAATCGTCACGATGAAATATTTAATTTATTGTCGTCACAATAATGTGGAGAGAGGAGCATAGCTTCGTTCACGTGTCGCCACACACGGGAAATTGCCGAGATATATTTTCACTTTGCACAAAAATAACATCAAGTAATCGAATCAATAGGAATGTCCTGTGCCTATAACATCGACGTAAAAGGCACAGCTGCATCTAGGCATTGTGTAACATCGACGCGGCTTTTGTTTTAATTAAAACTATTTGCACTTGTTTTTTCATATTTTGCCACCAGAGCACCCTGCAATCATGTGATATTCATTACTTCCTCGGAGACAACCGACTCACGTCGCTGTAAACAAAATGGCCGACACGGCCCATGTGATCAGAATCTTTCGGACCTGCCACGTCGGGACTCTATACATACAGGGACTCTAGTGTGGGTGGTGAATCAGGACATCAGGACTTTTGCAACCTCAGAATGGAGTTTCCAAATGTAGGTTTATGTATACTAGGGCATTGCCCGTACTATATCTATATCTAAAATTATATCCCCCCCCCCCCCCCTCTATTTACATGAAATGGTTTGGTCCAAAGCGAACGGCTTCCGGAGTTTGGTAAAGAAATCGCCATCGCGTGCACAAACGCGCAGGAAAGCGAATGAATCGCAAATTCGTTTTTATTAGTTTTAAAACATAGTTTAACGCCAACATAGTTTGCAAACGTGAAATAAATGAATACGCTCTCAAATGTGCCATCCGAGGCAGAGTGTGTCCGCCACGTTCGGCACACGCGATAGTTCGCTGCTCTCTGATTGGTTGAATCGTTTTTTGGACATAGCTCGGTAAGTAATTGTCCGATTAATATGAAACCTTGAAAAGGCACATCCTCGGGTCCCCAGCAATATACCTGGCAAGTTAAAAGTATATCGGACCCGTGGTTGTCGAGAAACAGCGGTCACAGACAAACAAACGTACAAACGTACAAACAAACAGAGATTACTGGAATTATAGATAGATGAGGGTTTCAAATAAAGTTTATCACAAAATGTTCATAATTGTTACAACTCACCATCCTCCAGGTCTCTTCTGGCATCTTCAGGAACAACCGAGTCCGATTCTTCTACCTTGATGCGCATGTCTCCAGTCGGTCGTCCCGTCTCCATGGCGACGGTCCATCCCGTTCCTCGCCCCGCACGGCACAAGTCCATGTACCGACAGAGCTCCGCGTAGATGGTGAAAGTGAACTTTCGTGTGGCCAAAGCACAGAGTTGAACCCTCACCGGAGCGGGCTCGGCTCGGGCACAGAGAGCCCCGAAGATCTCGATCCCCATCTCCGTAACCAGAGCTCGGAGAGACTCCTCTGATAGACCCTGGATCTTCAGCCAGGCCGGGATGAGACCGACGCCTCCTAGATCTCTCACCGACTCCATTGTGCATGAGGAACTCACATCGAGAGATTCAAAATAAATAAATAAATCGCACGTGTCGCACCTTCAACATGTCGCAGATCTTCAAGCACTTCGCGTTGCTGCTGCAGATCGTGGTGGGGGTCGATTTTTGAAGTGTGCACCGATTGGTCGATCAGCCGCCTGAACACACCCACATAGGTCTCGACTCCACCCACCCAAGGCTGAGACGAAATGATGTGGCCTCCATCTTGTTTCCAAGAGGGCATAACATTACGCTGGTATAGGCCTCTGCTGATTATACACCGTCCAGCTTTGTTACGTCAGATTTCCCATGGCTTTCTTTGGGTCAAGTGTAAATTATAAATACGTAAAGTTTAATTGAGCCCATACACGTTTCCCATAAAAGTATTGTTCCGTAATATTTGATCATCACCATATGCGTGTTTTCGGATCGACTCATTGCCGGATTTTAACCCTTTGGAGTCCTCAAGCTGATTCTATCGGCTTCACGCATGCGCCGAAATGTCTCCAAGCCGAATTTATTGGCTCTGGCCGCATTCAAATTTACCGCGCAATTACCGCCTCCTGGATTCGATGTGCCTGCTGTCATTCCGCAAATGATTCAGGTGTACAATTCCGGGATGGGGGGGTGAAGACCTCAGCGACAAAAAGATTTCCAATTATATGAAGGAAGGCCGCTGCCACAAGTGGTGTCGGAAGGTATTTTTCAATTTATTCCAAACGGCCAACCTCAACTCTTATATCATTTATAGCGACATCAAGGGTGACCAAGCTCGAACAAGGGATGATTTGATGAAGAAAGTTGGATCGAGCCTATTGCGGAACAACACTGAACCAGCCGGGCAAATGTTGTTGATCCAGAGCAGCCTGTGCGTCACCCTCCGGATGTCCAGGAGTGCACTGTTCATGGTGACGTCATACGTCCTGTGCCCGTTGTTATCACAAGAACAGGCAAACGTCGCCAAGTTGAACGGGACTGTGACATTTGCAAAAGGGCAGGCAATGGGCGCCGTCGGTCTGCACAAGATGTGACATTGGCATTTGTAAAGAACGCATCCCAAATCATAGATGGCATGGTTGAGGGGAGGGCACATTTGATCAGTGTTGGTCCTGGTCTCAGAATTCTATGGTGAGGGTTTTCACATTTCCTGTCCTTGGTTGCCTCGAGTTCAACCAGTTCCTGCAAGTTCAATGCCTTTCATTTGAAGTTTGTATAACTGGAATTGTGGAATTATGGAATTGTTGTGATCTGTAATCCAGCCTGATTTGACTCTGGTATTTTTTCCTTATTTTTTTGAGATAAACCCTTGTTGAATGGCAATGGCTGTCTTGTTTGTGGCCTGCATGAACTACATTCTCTCCCTCAGAAATACTTGAAAAAAATTACTGGTCCTGAATGCAATAATGTATTTTTCTTTTGAGGAAATGGTTGTACCTCCTGAGTTGTCCCATCAATGAGGGTCACTGTCCAAATTTCACGGTTCAAAATACACTTTTCAGGGGTCAGTGAGAACCCTGTTCATTGGTCCGGAAATCGTTTTGAGAAAAACGTTTTCAAAACGGGTTTATTGGCTCGAATGTGAAGAAAAGGTTCACTGGTCTGTCGGTTCACTGGACCACAAAAGGAAAATGGAAAGTGGAAAGTGAGCCTTTTTGAACAGTGAACCTTCGGACCAGTGAAATGAATGAGCTGTAAATGTGCTGTCACCTGAAACATTCTTGTGTTGGAATCCTTGCTCTAAAAATAAAAATAAAGTTTTTCTTGTCAAATTTCTCTTGCAGTCTTTCACAACCTGTCCGTGATGGGTAAGTGCCTGAAAATGTCAAATCTGCCAATTTATGACCCTGTGAAGTTGACCTTGATGACCTGTATATTCTGCAATGGCATTTCGTTCTCTACATGATGGTATATGGTCTTTGGGGTGTAACTGGCAATCTTCATCCTGAATAGTGATGGCAAAGATGTATTGCACTATTTCTAATGCATTACCTTAGAAATAACCCAAAGAAAATTGGTCTCGTCCCTCACTAAATGTGCCGCTGTGCCCCAGCAACTCCATGGAAACTTATGAAACTTTATCACATTGAATTTTTTGTCCCTGCTGAGTTCCTTTATGTGAAAAAACATCCTTGCTGTCCACTATATTGCTACGGTTTTGAGATTTGCACATATTGGTCATTAAAGGTTAAAGGTTTGCCCCCCATAGTTAGTCCACGAGCAACGCGTAGGCCACCTGTAGTATTAGTTATGTCATCGTATGTGTAAGTATAGGCCATTTCCCCTATTGATATCTGCGTTGTGCAAACACATGAATTTAGGTCCCTTCATTTTGCGTCCACCCTCCATTTGCACCTCTTTGGGCATAATTGATCCCGCGCCCCATTTGGCTGATACACTCAGTTTGGTACGCTTTGGCTGCCCGCAGCATTTTGTTACGCTTTGGCTGCCAGCAGCATTCGCTGCCCTTTGTTCGCTCACTAGTCGAGTAACACGAGGTAGGCCTAAGAGGGAGGAGCGCGGGGTCAGGGTGGGGCGGCATCAAGGCGGAGCGTCAGAGGCGATGACGGTAAGAGCCACCAGCCAACCAGGGCTCTAACGGCATGGCATGAAGGGGCGTGGAGAGGCGCGTCTGTTGAGTTCTAGAAGGTTCGCGGGACGTGCCTATAAAAGTCGCTGCACAAAGCCCTTGAACAGGACTCGGTCAGGACTCGCAAGGGGAAAGCGCATGTAAAAGGACTCGGTCTGGACTCGCAAGGGGAGAGCGCACGTGAGAGGACTTGTTGATCAAGAGGACTTTGGAGAACTTGATTCACAGCGCTCGCTTTGGAGGCATTGCACGATACCTCGTGATAAGGTACGCGCCGGGGGAAAGACACGCCAGTGGCGAATATCGCCTACTCAGCCAAGTGAGGAAACACGGCAATAGCCACCAGTGATCACCGCTAAGCGCCGAAGTCCGCTCCCAACCAAATCGCCCCGTATTAACCCTTGTGCGCCAAATGACACACGGAGAGCTCCTGCCTCTCTACGTACCATCTGCACGGGACGAACCGGATGCCGGATGGAGCTGGACGAGAGCCATCCTTGGACGCGGACCATCATCCTGCAGCTGCAAGCCTCGTGCGAGTGTGTCTTTGTGTGAGACAGGCCCGTTTGTCCTGGGGATTAAGTTAAGACTGTTTTAAGGCTGCACTGTGTCCCCTTTTTCTGGAATCCCTGTATCGTGTAAATAAAACTTGTTATTCCTTTTTTCCCAATTCGAACGCTTTTGTGATTTCTCCATTGGCTAAGCGTGGTACGAACGAGATCGCTAGAACCGGGATAAGCATATAAATGGCACGGATCGCGTGTACACACCGCTCAGCGTCTCAGCACGCGTAATTCTTGCGGGGCTTATTTCCTCGTTTCAGGGCAGCACGAGTAATGAGGTAATAGTGATTCTAGTCCTAAGACCCTATTTCGCACTGTCCGGAAAGGACGTCATAGGTCCCAGGTCCCATCAGCCAGTCAAAGACAAGGGGACTAATCCCCCCTTGGTAAGGGGAGAAGGCCGGCGGCAAGATCCACAACAATATTTTTGTAATGATGTGTGAAAGTAGACTGAAAAAGCATGAAAATGTCAAATCAGCCATTTCATGAGCTTGTGACCTTGAACTTGACTTTGAATGTTATTTTGGCCACGCCTTCCTGCTCAATAGAAATGGCTTCCATTGACCACACGAAGGTTTGAAATCCTGCCGACTCAACGCACATTTGGTCTTTATTACTACACAATGGGAAAGGGCTAATAGTGTAGGCTGCTATGTCTTAAAAATGGCTGTAGTGTTTTTTTTTTGTTAAAAGCAAAATTCCACTTGATTCCTTGTCTTTGGGGTGTCACATGTTCGAAAAAATAGGTTGTTAATTTTTTTAAACGGATTAAGGGTGTCAAATCCAAGATGGCCGCCAAAATATATAAATTCCATTAAAACTGGTATTCTGAACACAGTATGAGGTCCAAATTAATGATAATACCCATAATTTCAATACTAAGGAGTTCAAAAACAATTAATTTCAATATGGCAGTCAAATTCAAAATGGTGGAAAAATCCAAGATGGCCGCCACTTCTTAAATAACCACAGTACAAAAACTTAATGTTCTTGATAACACAAATTGTGAATGATGGAAAAGGTCCATTTGGTGGTAATACCCGCACAAGCAATGCTTAGCCGTTGGGGAAATATGTTCCTGATTCGTTGAAAACGGTGGATGGCAGCCATCTTGAATTTTAAAATGGCTGCCATTAGAAACACAGGCCGATCTTATTATTTGAGTGAGTGAAAACGTCTACATCCTCTACCAGTGTTACAATATTGATTATAATCTTGACATTAATGTACAAAGCACTGTTTCTATTTTAGGTTACTATGCTGTCAACCATGTCCATCCCCAGATTTTGAAGTTCAGGACAGATGAGCAAGCAAAAAAGTTGTTAGCTGTACCATGGTAGGAGTCCTTACCCACTCAAGATATACCGTATCTGAACAAGCGTTTTGATAGTAGCCAGGTTAGTGAGTAGTATTGGAAAATGAACCAGAAACGTAAGCAACAAAACAAGAGAAACTGAATAGCAGAAAACAATTTGCATTGACTGTAAAGGCGGGCAATGGTCCTTCAATGATCCTTTTTATACATCCACGGTATGTACTGATTCCTGTCATATTGTATTATATCTGTAGTGCATTAAACACTAGTTGTCCTACGTACACATTTGCTGTTATACTTGTAGGTTAGAACGCCCTAAACCCTGTTCCTCCCCTTCTCCGAAGTTTGAACAAGCATCTCGTATCAAAGTTGATAAGAAGCCACGGGTAGAAGCCCCGACGACAAGCACAAAACACAACGTGGATTTATTGCCAGGTTAGTGGTGGATTGTTAAGTGTAGTTACAGTTATATGCAGCAACATTGGATACTTATTATGACGAGTTTGATTCTACATTGATAGTGTTACTGAAACAAATATCAAAAGCTGTTAATACATCAAATAGTGATATCTTTTTAAAATGGTGTCACTACAACTATCATGATGTATACCTCACTCTCCTTAATTTGAACCTATAGGTGAGGTTGATACCCGTGATGGAAGCCCTTCCCCCCGACAAGAGGCCAAAATCCGTGGATTTCAAGCTGTGTTTTATTTGCCAGACTGGTGTTCGGCAAGCTGACGACAAAAGCTATGTAGCAAAACCTGCATTAGATTCCATTCAGAATATCATTGACTCTGCTCAACTGCGATATGGATATGGAGACACAGACTATGCTGAACTGAATGCCCGTGTTCAGGACTTTTCTGCAGAACAACTGATAAATGAGGGTGTTTCCTATCACAAGAGATGCTATGCAAATGTTACACACAAAGGTAACATTGATAAGGCAAAGACACGATTCAAAAAGGCAGCATTAGTGGGAGATGTTGCCGTCGACAGAAGAAGATAGGACGTCCTTCTTGTTCTGCAGCGGATTCTCCTTCGACGTCCATGAGAGGAAGAAGAGAAAAATATACTGACAACATCAAATGTGTTCTGTGTGCTGAAGACACAAGAGTCAAGCTCCATGATGTTGCAACCAAGAATATGGGATCCCAGTTTATGGAAATTGGCCGAAACACAAATGATGTAAATCTGAAGGCAAGGCTAAGTAATGTTATTGCAGCAACTGATCCCCTAGCAGCAGTTGCTTATCATATTAGATATCATCTACCTTGCTTTGTAAAAGCAAAGAGGGACATTGCAAGAGCGAAGGAACCCAGATCAGCAAAAAAAATTGGCCAAGCCATATCTGACCTTGAGATACTTGAAGTAATAGCAAATGAACTGAAAACTAGAGAAACTGCTTTGAACATGAATGATATTCAAACAACTTACATCAACATATTAGAAGGAAACGGAGTGCCCTTAACTTCCAAACAAATGTACAAACCGTTCCTAAAGCAGCTGATTCTGGATAACATCCCTGAAGTGCACTTCAACAGACCACCAGACAAGACTAAACCTGAACAAGTTCTTCCAACTAAAGTAAAAGAAGCAGCTCTGTCAACTGCCCTAGAGACAGAAGATCTCACAGGAGAATTGAAGATCCTGTTGAAAGCAGCCACAATAGTAAGACGAGATATTGCCAATTCACCCAACTGGAAGTTCCGTGGGACATTTCAAGACTATGAACCACCTCCACTGTTGTACACATTTTGCAAACATGCCATCCAGGGACCAAGACCAATTCAAACTGAAAGGAGGAGAACATCTGTAGATCAAAGTGCCTCCATTTTAGCACAGCACTTTGTTCAAGCTTACAAATCTGACAGACAGGTGTCATTTACACCAAAACACTTAGGGAGTGACTTCAGAAACCTCTGCGAAACTCCTCTTTCAGTGGGCTTGGCCTTAGATGTGCACAAGAATACAAGATCGAAGACCCTTGTATCAAAGTTGGAACAGCTTGACATTGGCATCAGTTATTCCAAAGTTATGGAAATTGAGACTGGCATCGCCAATACTGTCAGAAAGCAAATGGATTCAGTAGGTGGACTTTGCCTACCACCTTGGCTAGTTAAGGATACATTTGTTTGGTATGCCTTAGATAACATTGACTTTCTGGAAGCCATGCCTTGCGGTATGAACACGCTCCATGGAACAGCAATAGCTGTTTACCAGTCCACAGACCACAACAAGCCAGCAATGTTGCCCAAAGTCGAAATTGACCGTACATCAAGTTCTCAAACATTGGTTGATGCCGTAGAATGTGAATATCACACATGCAAGAAGCCGGAGATTATAAAGAAGAAGTTTCCGTGCAAGCTAAGCAGCTCTCATCCCATCACAGATATGAGCAAGAAGACCGATATGGCATGGATAATTGGCTGTTTAGATCTCGAGGGGAACATAGCGATGAAACGCAATCACAAACCACTTCGTTAGAAACACAACTCAGGGAAAGAGATGACGAACCTCAAGCACAAAACGAGACTCCAGAAACACATCTCGATACAGTTGAAGATCAAACACAAGCAACACAAGCAAAATCAAAGTCTCAAGGAACATGGGGTGCTTTTAACTCCCTGCTGTCTTCTTCAGCGAGCCGAACCAATGTCTCTTTAGTTCCACCACTGATACGATCACCACCTACAGACTACGGAACCCTTTATACTGGTCTGATGAGAGCACATAATATGACAACTCAGGTTCTTGGAAAAGACAAAATAACAGTGATGACACTTGATCTCCAACTCTATGATATGGCAATGAAACTATGGGTAGAAAGAGATGAAATGAAGAAGCAGTTCCTGTTTCGGCCCGGTGAGTTGCACGTAGTCTTCTGGGCATTGGCGGCATTAGGCAAATATGTGGAAGGAAGCGGCATTGACCAGGCTTGGTTCGAAGCTGGACTATATTCTCCAACAACCGTAACGCAAATCCTAAATGGAAAACATCTCTACAGGTCCCTAGAAGCACATACTGTAACATTGCTTGCTCTATACCATCTCTACTTTGACAGGTTCCTAACAAAAGCACCAGAAGAGAAAGTGTTCCTAAGTGAAGCGTCCATTGATTTGGAAAAAGCATATCAGAAAGATATCAGCATGAACACAGGCAACCGTCAAAACCTCAGAGATGCCATCAGAGAAACCATGACCATGTTCGAATCTAGAGATATCCTCACAAAGTTGGGACAGTTTTTTTTTTTTTTTTTTTTTTTTTTTTTTTTGTATACAAGATCGGGGCTCGTGAAAGAGCGAACATTAATCACACAGAAAGACAAACAGACACATAAAACAAATAACATCGGGAGCGGTAGACAAGATGGGGAGAGAGGGGGAAGGACACAAACACAACATTTGAGAGCAGGGACCGAGAGACATGGAGACATGGAGAGATCTGTGGGAGGGAGAGGGCTTTGGGCGGGAGGCATTTGAAGGGGGGGGGGGGGGATTTCCTTAAGTTCCTTAAGCTTCCTTAAGACTTCCTTAAGCTTTTTGTGACATTTATTGTATGTAGGTATTGGGAAGGACTGTCTGCTCTTCTCTTTTACCAAGTCTTACCAGGTACGGTACCTACTAGTACTACACCTACCTACTACCAACTACCTAACCCACTGATGCCATCGTGATGGGTAAAATAGTGGCAAGAGGCTTTGGCTTCGCCGGCTCATTGCGGCTTTGCAGTCGGGTACTAGTAGCCGGCAAAGCCGGTGTTGTGAATGAACGCGTACGTATTATGTTGAAAAGCCAGATTTTGCTGAATCCTTTGAGAATTTCGAAGCTTTGATGCACCAAATCGCTCCATGGAGGCCGCCATCTTGCGGATGCAGAAGTATGCATAAAGAATTGCGAAAAAGTTCAATATGAGTTTGTTTCACCTGTCTTTTTTTGACTCACAATCTTATGCACCTCTAATTTGTAATTAAAATGCTTTCAGACCAACCTCGTTCCCCGGGCCTGCACGGGCCCTGGTTATCTTCAACGAAAATCGTCACCAAATACCGGAACCAATGAGATTCGAGCATTTGAAAAAATATTTCAAAAAAGCTTATTACGCGTTTCGGACGCTGAAAACGGCGTCAAATATTCTAAAATTGACGAAGAATGATTTTTTAGAAGTCTCGCGGCCGTAGGGGATAGTTTTTCACGGCCGGAAATATCCGGAGTTGAGACGGAATTCACCGAATTAAGCAAGAAGGAAATTTTATAAACTTTAATCTCATCCAGAATGCAAATGGTGTCATTTTGAACTAGGTACGGCACCTACTACACCTACCTACTACCAACTACCTAACCTACTGATGCCATAGTGATGGGTAAAATAGTGGCAAGAGGCTTTGGCTTCGCCGGCTCATTGCGGCTTTACAGTCGGGTACTAGTAGTTACTATGATAAGTTTATAATTGAAAAACTATCGCACAAAAGGTGTAAAAACTCGATCGTTTTTCGTTCTGAATTACACGCAAACGCAAGACAGAAATGCTCTTCCCCCAGCATCTAGTGCCAAACAAGATGGCGCCCGGGAGCTGCACCGCGGTCTGTGTGTTGTAAATTGCAATGATAATTTCCATGTATTTTCAGTTCAATGGTTGCGATCATATCATCATTTTATGTTTTTTCAGTTAGGTGGGGATTACACTATTATTATTATTTTTATTATTATTATTATTATTATTATTTTTTGTATACAAGATCGAGGCTCGTGAAAGAGCGAACATTAATCACACAGAAAGACAAACCGACACATAAAACATATAACATAGGGAGCGGTAGACAAGATGGGGAGAGAGGGGGAAGGACACAAACACAACATTTGAGAGCAGGGACCGAGAGACATGGAGACATCGAGAGATCTGAGAGAGGGCGAGGGCTTTGGGGGGGGGGGGGGCGTGGGAAGGGGGCGGTGGGAGAGGTATAAAACATATGCACACTGCCAGGACTTCCAGGAAAGAAGTTGGAATTTCAAACAAGGTGGATCTGGGGTGAATTAGCGGGGGTAGAAAAGATCAAGGTTTTGGATGGGGGAAGATAAGAGATGGTGGTGAACAGCTGTTTTAAAGACCTGGAGGGAGGAGTGGGATTGAAGGGAGTGAGGGGGTTTGTTCCAGAGGCGGGAGAAAAGAGGAATGAAAGAGTGAAGGTGAGCAGAGAGCCGAGATTTCGGCAGTTTAACCATCAGAGGGTTGCTGGCAGATCTTGTGCGACCTGTAGGAATATTTGGGGGACAGAGCACAGAGAGAGCTGGGGGTGCAAGGCCGGAGAGGAGTCGGTAGAAGACAGAAAGACCACCTACCTGCCTGCGGTGAGTGAGTGAAAGGCCCTCAGAGATAGCTTCATCGCGGGAGATTCCAATAATTCTGAAAGCTTTGGTTTCAACAGCGTGAAGCCGAGCTAGGTGTGAGGCAGGAGCACCGGCCCATAGGGGAGAACAGTATTCCATTGAGCTGCGGATGAAAGCCTTGTATGTGGTGAGGAGCTCAGGTGTGCCGAGGAAGGACTTCGCACGACGGAGGATGCCCAGTCGGCGACTGGCTTTGGAGGCCAGCTTGGAAATGTGGTTTTCCCAAGAAAGATCATGGCAGATAGTGAGACCCAAAATCTTGAGCGACAGAACTTCTTGGAGAGGATTGTTGAGAAAGTAGATGGGAGGGTTGTCCAGTCGATCTTTTCGGAGAGACATAGTAAGAGTGTGAGATTTGTCAGGATTGAAAGACAAGTTCCACTTGTTTGACCAGTCTGTGATTTTGTCCAGGTCTTCAGAGAGTGAGGAGGCAGCAGACTGCCGATCTGAGGGAAGAGGAATGGAGCGGCAGAGAGTGGAGTCATCAGCAAAGAGATAGAGAGGATTTTCAAGAGAGTCAGAGAGATCATTGATGAAGACCAGAAAAAGCACGGGGCCCAGAACACTGCCTTGGGGAACTCCAGCCTGGACAGGAAGAGGAGATGAGAGAAACCCATTCAGGGCCACACGTTGACGACGACTAGAGAGGAAGTCCGCCAGCCATGCGTGGAGATTTCCATGGATACCAAAGGAGGAGAGTTTGGTGAGCAGAGCGGGGTGCCAGACCGTGTCGAAGGCACGTGATATGTCGAGGGAGACAGCTCTAATTTCCTGTTTGGCATTGAGGACCTCCATCCATTGTTGAGACAGCAGAAGCAGCATGTCCAGAGTAGAGTGACCTGGTCTGAAACCAAATTGATGATCAGAGATCAAGCCATTGGAGAAGAGGAAAGATTTCATATCCGAAGCAATGATGGATTCCATGACTTTGCTGATAATTGGGAGAAGGCTGATTGGTCTGTAGTTGCTAGGATCTGTTTTTGCACCTTTTTTGTGCAAAGCGGTGATGTTGGCTGATTTCCAAGCAGATGGCAGTTGACCTTGAGCAAAAGAGAGGGTGAAGAGAACAGAGAGAGGGTGAGATAGAGCAGCAGAGCAGGATTTTAGGACCCGTGGGCTGATGCCGTCGGGTCCAGTTGCAGAATCAGAGTCGAGGGTTGACAGAAACTTTTCCACCTTGTCAGGAGGAAAGGTCACGGAGTCCAGGAGCAGCAGGGTACGACTGGGTATGGTGGGTACAGAGAGGGATGGGTTTGGGACACAAGATTTAGAGGCAAACACAGAGTTGAGGCATTCAGCTTTTTCACGTGCGGAGTCAGCTGTGTAGCCGTTTGAGGTAAGGGAGGGGATGGAGGGGGAACAAACACCAGAAACGGATTTGACCAGACGCCACCAGGATTTGGAAGAGGGAGACAGATAAGAGAGTTCGGTCTTGAGAACGGAGAGATATTGTTTCCTGGCTCTCCTGAGGGTGGACACACACTTGTTTCGGGCTTTGTGAAAGGAAATGAGATTTCCTTCCGTTGGATTTGCTTTCCAGGAGACGAAGGCAAGTTGTTTCTGGGCAACAGCCTCACCACAAGATTCCGTGTACCATGGACGGGAGGAAGGGTATGACAACTGAAGACGAGATGGGATAAATCTGTGCATGAGAGAGAGCAATTTACTTTGGAAGAATTCCCAGGATGAGTTGATGTCAGAGGTGGTAGAGATGGGAGACCAGTCCAGATGATTGATGGCTGCTTGAAGACCGTGCCAGTTGGCCTGAGTGAAATGCCAGACACGTCGACGCTGAGCAGGCTCCCTGAGGATGGTCAGAGAGATGTCCACTTTAACAAGGACATGATCAGATGATCCGATCGGAGCAGAAGAAGAGCAGCAGACATTTTCAGGGAAGTTAGTCATAACCAAGTCCAGAAGAGAAGATGTTCCGTTGACTGAGATCCGGGTCGGGAAATTGACAGATTGTGTCAGTCCCAGTGAGTCGCAGAAGTCCTTTGCTGAGGAGCCATGGCTGGTGAGAGAGGTACCCACACCCAGCCAACTGGCATGATGACAGTTGAAATCACCACATATGAGGAAGAGAGAGTTGGGATGAGTAGATAGAAGTTGGTCCATATCATCAGACAGCGAGATGTAGATGGAGTCATCACTGTTTGGTGGACGGTACAACACACATATGAACAAGAGGTGGGAGCGAAGGGGAAGCCGTAGCCAGAGGTATTCCTGGGGGTGAGGTGGAGAGAGTGCAGTGCAGGGCGAGTGAGGAAGAGAGTTTTTGATAAAGATAGCAACCCCGCCTCCAGGACGAGGCTCAGGTCTATCATACCGGAGGAGGGAGTAGCCCGGGAGAGATACTATGGAATCAGAGACCTCATAAAGGAGGAAAGTTTCTGTTTAGCAGATCATGTCTGGTTTGACAGAAGCAACCTGTATGGAGAGATCAGTTAAGTTTGAACGAAGGCCCCGGATATTTGAGGTCCATACCGTTAATGAAGAGGAAGGGGGAGCATCAGATACAGAACAGGGCGGAGGAGGGGTAGGGTAAGATGTGGAAGAGGTGGAAGAGGTAGGGAGAGCTGTTGAAGGTGTGTCAGAGATTTCAGAATAGCTCGGAGAAAGGGAAGGATGGGGCGGACAAAAGGTTTGATGGTGATTGGGTGAGCCACAATGAGGTGTTATTTGAGGAGGGGGAAGAGCGAGGCAGAAGGTTGGGGGAGATGGAGGTGAGAGTTTGAAGGGGGAAGAAGCGGGGAGGACGCTTTGAGGAGGGGGAGTGAGAGGGGGGAAATTGAGAAGCAATGAGGGTGGGGAGATTTGAAGGGGAGGGGTGAGGGGGGAGTTTGGGAGGGAAGGGACAAGGGGAGGGATTTGAAAGGGATGGGATATGGGGGAGATTTGGAGGGGAGGGGTGAGGCAGGAGTCTAGGAGGGGAGGGGCGAGGGGGCGTCTTGGCGGGGAGGGGTGAGGGGGTAGTTTAGGAGGGAGGGGGCAAGGGGGGAGATTTGAAAGGGATGGGTGATGGGGAAGATTTGGAGGGGAGGGGTGATGGGGAAGATTTGGAGGGGAGGGGTTATGGGGAAGATTTGGAGGGGAGGGGTGAGATTGGATTTTTGAAAGTGTACGATTTATGGGAAACGAACATTTATTGCAAAATGAGTTTCTTGTGACCTTCGAGTTAAAAATACGTTTAAGGACGCTGGATGAAGGATGGAGTGCAGGAGAGTTTATGGAATGTAGAAAAAAGGCACTATAGGAGATGGATATTTTTTTTGGGATGAATTGATTTGGTGAGCAAGTCGAAAGCAGCCTTTTAAAGAAGAAGAAGAAAAAGGTGTTATAAAATATGACGGAATACATAACTTGAGGGGAAAGTGTAAACATTGAAGGTTAATGAGTGAAAACTATCTGGGGAAATGGGGGAGAAACACGTGGTCGAAGAACGAACGAACGAATAAGAATGAATAAACGAATGAGAACAGAGAAGGAAATGTTGTGTGTTTTTTTTTGTTTTTGTTTTTTTTGAGTTGAGATTTACACAAGGAAGTAGGCTATGGGTGAAAAGACTGGGAATACAGAGAACGAAAGTTATTGGATCACAAACGACAGACCGCTGAGAAAAACAAAGCCTCAAGGTTGTACAGTGCACACTGTACAAGGCCTCAAGACACGACACGAATTAACACGATTTTCAATACAGGTATGAAAGATTTGCACCGAAAAATCTTCGTCGAGACACAATATACGTACAACACCATAAATAAATACAGTTTTAACGAAAATACAAATGGGAACAATCACTTAACTTCGATTTCAAAATCGTTCGCGACGCGGCAAAGGCCTTGCTCGCGACACGGCAAACAGACGATCAATTTATGAAAGATAAACACCGAGAAACAACCAAAGTTGCACACAATAACTTCACACACCGAAAGATAAATACAGTTTCGACAAAATACAATTGTGAACAGACTTAACTTCGAAAAACGTGGAGACCGTGTGGAGCTTCGAAAATCCCTGCCGCCGTCTCCAAGATCTCGCGAGATCTCCAAGCAATCCAGCACCAATTCAACACTACATCCGTAACTACTTGAGGCAGTTTGAAACTATCCTTCAGTATATTAGAGCTACCAGACAACGGGACCTGCTGCTGCATATGGAAAGCACTGAAGCTCTTATCAAGTACTTCTTTACTCACGACCACCTGAACTACGCACATTTGCTCCCTTTGTACCTGTCAACAATGCAGCAAACAGAACAAGTTTTTCCAGATGTCTGGGCAGAACTCCTGAAAAGAAATTTCTGTGTGACGAAGGGGATTGCTGCATTCACTTCAATAGGTCCAGATCACGGAATTGAGCAGGAGAACCGCAAACTCAAGGTCATTGGAGGCATTACTGGAATAACCCAAATTGAGAGAGCTCTAGACCGTTTCTTCCTGATTGCACCTGACTTGTCTAATCTAGTAGAGGAGTTTCAAAGAGAATATGGCATGGAAGGTGCTGATACCAGAGACCAACACCACGAGATCACAGGGGGAAAGTCCACCCGAGTAATGAGAAATTCCGCTAGATTGACAGAGGTATTTGTTGTTCATGGAGACCCATTCGTAACCGATGAGAGTGACCTGTGTAACCTTCTTACCAAGAAAGTAATTGATGAAAAGGTAACAAAGGACATAGTAGACCGCGATGCCATCGGACAACAGTTGTTCCAGACATTTGTCAAAGAACGCCTTACAGAAGGAAAACTTTCAGTGTGGGATCCAATGAAGAGAAAGAACATAGGCACTTTCAAAAGTGCCAACACAGTGAAGAAAGTGAAAGCAGGTGACAAACTCATTAAAGTCAAAGAAGAACGAGGACTCCTACAGAGGTTTATAGTAGCATCAAGAAGCCATCCAGACCTTGATCTAAAGGACTGTATTGGGAAGTATGAATTTGGAATTGTTCCACGTGCCCATTTCGCTTCGGATGGGTCACTTCTCCTAGCATATGACAAGGCTAAGGTCCTTCATCATCTTGAAGCGCTAGTTACCAAGGAGCAACCTAGCCCAACAGAAGCCACAAGCGATCCAGCTAATGCCATACCGAGTGTTTCTGGCGACCAAGTATTGAGTGAAAACTCCCAAACTGAAGTACCACCCCAAGCCGAGGCGCCTGAAGTACAAGAAGCGCAGCCTGAGCAAGAAGCTTCAACTGACATGTCTGAGAAATTTAAAGTTGTAGTCATAGATGGCATGGCCCTCGTTAACTCCATCTCCAAGACAGAAAATGAAAACATGCAGTGATTTTGCCATGTCATTTCTTGAAAAGCTTATCAGGATTGCAGCTAACTACGACGAAGTAAGACTGGTATTTGACAGATACGTCGAAAGTTCTCTGAAAGAGCAAATGAGAAAAAAGAGAACAAAGGGAAACTCGACCTACTATCACATCCAAGATAGTACACTGATCCAGAATATTTCCTTGAAGGACTTCCTTTCAAGTGTCAAAACCAAGGCAGAACTTGTAGAGTATTTAGCTGCAAAGACTCTGGATCACAGCAACAGCTCTGCCAACAAATTGAAGAAGTTCATGGTAACCTTCGGCACTGAGACAAAAGGCAATGTAAGTGTGCCTGATGAATTGGTAAAACACGGTCATGAAAAAGCGGATACGTTACTCTTGCTCCATGCCCTAACAGTTAACGGCGATGTAGAACTTGTAATAGACTCTCCAGATACCGATGTCTTCTTGCTGATGATCCACATGTATCCACAGCTACCTGCTGAGACATATTTCCTTACCGGAAAAGGAAAACTGAATAGGAAAATTGCAGTCAAACCTATCTTTGAAAAGTTAGGAGTTAACTGCGCCTCAGCTATTCTCGGGTTTCATTCTTTCACAGGATCAGATATGTGTGGCAGGTTCGCCGGCAGGATAAAGGACTGGTGTATGAAGGTGTTCATGTCCTGCGATGATATGATACTGGATTCACTTGCTTCACTTGGCAAATCTGCTGCTACACCCTCTCCAAATGCAATTGACCAACTGGAAAGGTTCGTTTGCTTGTTGTACAGATCAAAACACACACCAAAGTAAATGCACTACGATGGTTCTTGTACTCAAATCGACAGGCCGAGGGAGAGAGTCTGCCTCCAACCTCTGGATCATTGACACCACACATTCTGCGAGCACATTATATTGCAATGATATGGATGCAGGCATGCGAAAGTCAACCGTCCCTTCCTTCTCCCACTGACTACGGATGGAAGTCAGAGGAAAATAGATTTCTTCCGGTGATGTGTTTGAACCCTCCAGCACCAGAGGCCCTGACTAAGCTGGTAAAATGTGGCTGCAAATCAGGATGCAAAGGAAACTCCTGTAGTTGCCGCAGCAACAAGTCAAGTGAATCCACTTGGATTCCGCCCAGGTTGGCACATGGAAATTATGATGTAGCATAATTATCATCTCGGGTCAAGATTTGAAATTATGCCATGGTTTTTGTAAAATTGCTACTAGTATTCACATTATGTACTTTCACCAAAACATACATCATCATAGAAACATACATAGAATTTGGGTCCTCTGGGTCATTTGGGTCCTCTGGGTCATTTGGGTCCTCTGGGTCATTTGGGTCCTCTGGGTCATTTGGGTCCTCTGGGTCATTTGGGTCCTCTGGGTCATTTGGGTCCTCTGGGTCATTTGGGTCCTCTGGGTCATTTGGGTCCTCTGGGTCATTTGGGTCCTCTGGGTCATTTGGGTCCTCTGGGTCATTTGGGTCATTTGGGTCCTCTGGGTAATTTGGGTCCTCTGGGTCATTTGGGTCCTCTGGGTCCTCTGGGTCATTTGGGTCGTCTGGGTCATTTGGGTCCTCTGGGTCATTTGGGTCCTCTGGGTCCTCTGGGTCATTTGGGTCCTCTGGGTCATTTGGGTCCTCTGGGTCATTTGGGTCCTCTGGGTCCTCTGGGTCATTTGGGTCCTCTGGGTCATTTGGGTCCTCTGGGTCCTCTGGGTCATTTGGGTCCTCTGGGTCCTCTGGGTCCTCTGGGTCCTCTGGGTCATTTGGGTCCTCTGGGTCATTTGGGTCCTCTGGGTCATTTGGGTCCTCTGGGTCATTTGGGTCCTCTGGGTCATTTGGGTCCTCTGGGTCATTTGGGTCCTCTGGGTCATTTGGGTCCTCTGGGTCATTTGGGTCCTCTGGGTCATTTGGGTCCTCTGGGTCCTCTGGGTCCTCTGGGTCATTTGGGTCATTTGGGTCCTCTGGGTCATTTGGGTCCTCTGGGTCATTTGGGTCCTCTGGGTCATTTGGGTCCTCTGGGTCATTTGGGTCCTCTGGGTCATTTGGGTCCTCTGGGTCATTTGGGTCCTCTGGGTCATTTGGGTCCTCTGGGTCATTTGGGTCCTCTGGGTCATTTGGGTCCTCTGGGTCATTTGGGTCATTTGGGTCATTTGGGTCCTCTGGGTCATTTGGGTCCTCTGGGTCATTTGGGTCCTCTGGGTCATTTGGGTCCTCTGGGTCATTTGGGTCATTTGGGTCCTCTGGGTCATTTGGGTCCTCTGGGTCATTTGGGTCATTTGGGTCCTCTGGGTCCTCTGGGTCATTTGGGTCCTCTGGGTCATTTGGGTCATTTGGGTCCTCTGGGTCATTTGGGTCCTCTGGGTCATTTGGGTCCTATATTCCTATCCTATAACATATATATCTCCTATAACCTATCCTATAAATATAGATTTGATGACGTCATGTTTACACATCTGAGCGACAGAAATGAGCGACAGAAATGAGCGACAGAAATGAGCGACAGAAATGAGCGACAGAAACTAGCTTCACTTTTGAGCGCCCGAAATTCCCAGGCAAACGCTATAACGCACCAGGTTTACAACCTGTGCGTTAATAAACTCCCATGCACAGAGGTCTGTAGCTGTTTGAACTACGGCTGTAGCAACAATGAACAATCAGCTCAGAACATTGTGGGAGTGTTTTCAGTGTTTTTTCAGAAAACTTTCAGTTTTCAGTTTCAGAAAACTCAGTGTTTTCAGAATTCGTCTTTTCTGTAAAATGAAACCGGATCGTGTCCTCGACCCGAGGTGAGGGTTTTTTGACGTTTGGAGCCTGGTTCGGGTGCTTCTTCCACAGGGCAGCGCCCCGTTCGATCGACCACGGTTCGTTCGTGCGAGTGTTCGGTCTCCGGGCGGCTCTTCGTGGGAAGGCAATGGCCAACCACCCAATGTCGTACACGATATATCCAGCACGATCGTGGTGTGAGATATGTAAATATGGTGGTATACCTGTATGGTGGTATACCTGTATGGTGTAAATATGGTGGTATACCTGTATAAGAACAAATAAACGGCCTGGTCAAGATAAAATATTCATGAAATAAAAGACACATTTGAAATGGGAAGGGGATTGTGAGTCACCTTGGGATTCCATTTTTTGATAACGACCATATGAGGATACAAAGCTATTTATGAATATGAGGTTCACCAATTAAAAGGTCGTGATATGCCTTTGGGAGTAAAATTAGCCAAATTTGTGAGGAATCTTACACGGACATAGGAGAGTACTCAATGCTCACGGCTTTCTGATACACATAAAGTTGGATTTTGTTGGATTGCAATTATGCTGTAGGCCTGGACGTGTGTTAGGGGTAAACGATATGTATATTGACAAAGACGGATGTGACAATGGGGAAGAGCTCAATAAGATGAGCTGGACGATTATTAGGAGATTTCTTTTTACTCCCTGAAAATGGTAATATCAATACAAGGATTGAGTTTGATAACTACCAGGGAATTTTGATGTGTAAAATCTTGCTGAATTGATAAAGGAAATGTAACACCAGACTTGAACGTATATTGATTTTAATAAAATATGGATTTTATGAGAAATGAAGAAGGATGGAAAATGGAAACGAACAAATCATATTGTGCAATGGACCAAGTTGGTTAATTTTATTAGTTATTAATATAATAAAAATAATGTAAATAAATCTGATTGAGTGACATTTTGGTCATGGTATAAAATCTCACAAGAGAAATAATTAATGGGAATATTCAGCCACCACTGTGAGCTTTTCAACGGAATGTATTGTGAATCTCAAACCAAGGGACAAACACGAACACATTGTTCCGGAGCTTAAAAATCAGAACATGATGTTACGTGTACCTGCACGATATATTTTAATAACTTGGGACACCGATATTTGCATACTGGTGTCATTGGTACTCACTCGTTGCATATAAATGGAGACGAGAAACAGCTAAAGGGGAGTAACACTTACTTGGATATTTTCTACAACATACAAAGGGTCTGGATAAGCAGTGGTTTGTGCACATGTGGTTCACCAAATGAAGCTTTGGAATTTAAACAAAGTCGCTGGTTAATCAAAAGGAGAATGGAGAGTGAATAATCTTTAGATGCAGTGTTACTACATTGTTAGGAACTGCAGTGAAGTGCAAGTGAAGTGTTAGTGTTACTGCAGTGAATTAAGGGAGATATTACTAAGATTAAGAGCTATTATTCTTCCTTACGGAAGTTGGAAGACAGATCCAAAACAATGAATCTATAAATGAATATGACAGCGATAACATCCTCAATTTGTTCTAATTAATTAATTGTGGAAAAAGGAATTAATTTATGGCAGTGGAATGTTAACAGCATCCTAAAATGTCCTGAGAGTGTGCATCCATATAATCAGAAATCCCAGATTTTAAATTTGGTAGAAGTCTTATGTGGGAGTAAAATAGCTTGGTAGTTGAATGTAATGTAAATAACAAATTCTACGGCCATAAAGGCCAAACAAATTGAAAAAAAACAAACTGTAATTGCGTACGTAATTTGCAGATGAGTATTTGGTAAATAAAAAGGGAATTTATTGATTTGGAAGATATTTCCAAAGGTCGATAAAAATGTTACAGTGTCACAGTTGTCAGGTGTGAAAAAGCCATTGGATGAATAATAAGATCTGTATATATATGTATGTATATAATTTTTGCAAAGCCAAAGAAATTGTAAAATCTGAGAATAAAAAAGTATGATGGTAAACAAAATGTATAAGAGTTAAGGTATATGTGAGCAAAATTCCATGATTGTACAAATGTTTTGTGAGATAGAGAGAGATATATATTTGGAAAAGTAACAGCTAAGATACTTGAATATCTGTTTATTGAATTGAAAATTGAGAAAGCAATAATCATGATGTAAATAATACAGACACCCGTATGGTGGCTTACTTAAAAGCTTTGGTGACAGTGTGTTTGAACAAAATAACTAACCATGAAATGGTGCTTGGAGAAGAACCAAATGTGAACTCAGATGAGGAAGACCCCTATGGTGACTTCGATAAAGAGATGATACAACTGAATCAAATAATGATACAGATGGACGGTGCAGATTCAGAATGATAAGATAAAAGGATGTTATGTATTGTCGGTCTTATAAGACCAGTGAACTAATATCATCAAAGTTTGAAACCAGGAAAACTGAAGTAACATCAGGCACCATTTTTTAAAATCAAACACTATTGTAGAAACTGTTGATTAACCCCAAAGTAAAAAAAAAGAAAAAAGAAAAAAAGTGGGAAATATCTATGATAATGAATACATTGTGCATCGCTGATTGGAGCTCGGTATTCCTGTTTGTGATTTTAACCATTATTAATTAATTATTTTGAATGCACGAGTTAAGCATTTGTGAGATATATGAAGGACTCATTTTATACCTGTTTGGCAATAATAAAAGGAAAATTGTTGATCTAGAAGGTAAGACAGTGATTACATTCCTCATTGATTTGTATGACGAGGACCACATAATTTTAAATAATTTTAAATTGTCAATTGATGAATCAGAAGGTTCGAGATATCTGAGTTGTTTGAGATATCATCGGTTAAACACATCTGGTGTTTTGTCATTATAAATATACATCTGATGTTGGAGCTCATATCTTTGTGATATATACACAAAGAATTAAGTTAAGCACCCCCCCCGTTTTTTTACAACCTCGCACATTACAAGTTTGTTGTCGTCAAAACAGTGTAATATACCCATGATATTGCTATATTTTCTGGAGAAGTGATATTATGGTCACATAAAAACATAACAATCATGCCGTTTTCAATATTTTATTCTGAATAATTTAAGGTGAAATTTTTTGGGAATTTTAGGCATATTTTCACCTCAATTTAAGTATGGAGCTATAGGTCCATCACGGACAGTGTGGATGACGTTTATGTTTTCTAACGTACAGTCATTGTTCTGAGAAGACCTCTAGCGATCTTTGCGTCAATAACGTGTGTAGGACCCACGTGATCGGATCACTGACTCAACCCTACGTCTCATAGACCCTGTAAGCCGTCGTATGTGTTGCTGTGGCAGGTTGAACCCCCTCGAGCACGTTTGGGACATGTTGGGACGACAAATTGCGAAGATGGTCCCTCCAATAGCCAATCTGGATGAATTGGAACGTGCATTACATCGGGAATGGAACAACCTGCCACAGGAGTAGGCGAGTTATCGCAGGCATTCAAATTCAAACTTGTCTATGATCCACTTAATTAATAAAATGGATTGTAATGACAATGAGATATAAATAGTTTAGTTATTTGATGAATCTTAATAATACTATGCTATCGTTCATAATGATCTTGTAGAAAAGGAGTAATTATATTATTGAGATGTGTGTATTTCTACGTATAACAAATTTAGGAATTCAAGAGTATAACTCAGACTTTGGTGGACTCAAAAGTTGCCTTGTGATGGAAAGATATTGTTACGGATTCGTCACTTCCGTTGTTGTGGTTCTCATCCACTGCAAACATTTTTGGTTGCATGTGCTATTATTGTTATCATTTAGGTGAAATAGAGATAACTGCTTTCAAAAGGTAAAAAAAAGTTAATGTTTTAAAAAGAAACCAGAAACCGGAGGGAGAAGAAAAGGATGAAGAAGGAGGAAAAAGAGGCGGAGCGAGTGAGGTGGACAAGGAGCCGAGCTGTTTGGAGGTCTGGAGCAAACGCTGGCGAACGGGGGTCACGAGTGAACCTTGGGTTTCCTGGGAAAGGGATTCCTGCGACAGAGTTGTTATCTCTGTGACAGATAAACCTGTGTGACAGGTTTTGTGGTCGATTCCGAAGAGAATCATTGGAGTGCCGTTAAGTCTCGAGAACGTACTGTTGGCCACTTTGCCTCGTGACCAATTTCGCATCGCTCCAGGTTTTTCACCTCGCTTCAACCATTTTCACAACCATCCAGATGTTAATCTGGTGTGTGTGTGTGACGTGGATTTTGAGTGGGAATTTGTGGTTCGCCGTCTGTGAGCCATTGAACATCCATACCCAAAGGTGTTATTTCCCAGTCACCTCTTGAGGGTACCTTTGCCCATCTTTGGCAGTGTGACTGTCAACCGAGCGGGATTCTGGTCTCGATACATCATCGTTCTGATGATCATTGGAGCATGGATCGACTTTGGTTTGAAGCTGGGACAGAGACATTGGGAATGTTATTTTCGCTCACTTGGAGCACAGCGAGTTATATTGTACAAAACTGATGGTACCATCAAAGGAATGATATATTGGTTGTACAATTGATTACTGTTGTTATTGTACTGTTATTCTTGTGTGACCTTAATACAACACTTGTTTGTTGGTAACAATTGATGTGGTTTCACCATTGATCGTTGACACACAGAATAACACATCTTTCTGCCGTGACTCCTCTCGAGGCTCGGAGGTACACCGTGACCGGGGTTTGGGGAGGAGCACGTAACAATATACTGTTGCGGATATGAGGACTGTATATATTTTTATTGTGTGCTGTATTATTATTATTATTGTTTATTCTGCGCCCCCCTACCTCCGGAGCTGTGTAAAGGTGAAAGGGCATCCCATAATTAGTCCACAGGCATACACATCAGCCAAATAATAGAATACCCCTGTTGATAGTTATCTCTTATTCTGTGTTTTAGAGTAAGGCTGTGTCTCCCATTAATTGAAGTACTCCATTGCACCAGTGAAAGAGAATAGATCCCCTTCCCTTCCCATCCCCAAAATCTCCATTTCCTTTTACATCCCCTTCCGTCATTGCCGGGCCTCGATTGCCGAATTACCTCCCCTCCAATAACCGCCATTGAACATGTGCTTGAATCGGAGAAGAAAGGTGTGCCCGCCCGTCGTCATCAAGGGCGGAGCCAGAGGGTCGCGTGACCAACCAGGGCCGAGGTGAGCACACCGATGGGCGTGTCCTGAAGGCCGGCGGCTTAATCGCCGGAGGCGTTATAAAAGGCGCGCACGCAGGAAGCAAGTGAGTTGGTCACCAAGAGAGAGAGAGTCGTGAGGAGTCAGTCAGTGGAGTCGGTGGTCAGTTGGTTGCGGTGAGGAGTCGGTGGTGGTGGTCAGTTGGTTGCGGTGAGGAGTCGGTGGTAAAGAGTGAGTGGACCAAGAACGAGTGGAGGGTTTGGACCAGACGCGTCCGACGAGGCCTGGCAAAGCACACGACGTCCACAGCAGCCATAACAGCAGCGTGGGGCCTGAACGGCGGCTGCTAAACGCGCCGGTTGTGCTGCGGGACCCCCTTGGACCTCCCTCTCCTTCCAGCCATCCACCTCCTGCCTTTCCATCCTTCTTGTGTACATGAGTTTGTTCTGTTTGTTCTGTCCTGGGTTAATTAAGCTTGTGTAGGTAAGCTAAAGATTTCACTGTGTCACCTGCGTCTTATGTGCTTGTAAATAAACGTGACTGCTTTCTTTTTGCTTATGTGTGTAAATAGTCAATAAATTCAGTAGTATTTCCAAACCTTTCTTTGCCTTCGTTTTCCTCTTTGCATTCGTCGTTTTCGTCTTTTCCCTCATTGAGCAGCTGCGGTGCGATCCGGCCAACGTTTGGGTGGAATCGGGGATCCTGTTAGGTCGCGGTAATACACCACCGCTCGGTCAATATAACATCTGTCCGCGACCAGTAACAATACATATCCTTCATATGCAGTCTTGTGTAAATACTCAGGAGGGAATAGACTTTTTGAAACAAAGAACAGAACTTCTCTGTAATCAAGTTACCCGCTGAGAAGATAATGGCTATCAAACTTCCTCGGCCCCCAATCTGCTCCCTCCCTACTTCTTGCTTCCTCATCAGCGATCCCCATCCCCCAGATCTACCCCTCCCTAATCCCTTATCAGAATCTCCTCCCCCTACCCCCTCCTACTGTGAAGACCCAATCATGATTCTCCTATTGTTCAAAATGATATAAATTGAGCTAGGTTCGCTCAATCGGTGAAGAATGCTCATTTAGACCTGGGTCCTGTGCTGTGAGTTTTATATACAGACTTGGCATTTAATATGGAATATTTTTTTGTGGGGGTGAACTTACTTTACAAGATGACTTAGAACCAAAAGTTCATTGGAATTATGTTGAAATTATTCTAGATTTTGTTAATGTGACCTTTAAAAGAAACAAAAACCACATTTGACATTTCGAAGCAAATAAATGGATCCTTGAAAGTGATGGAAACTGATATCGAACTCAATTCATGGACAGTACTGTGTTAAACTTCTGTACGTTTTCCAGAAGTAGCTCTATTTTGCACATTAGCCAAAAAATTTTTTTTTTAAACAACAGCTAAATTATGACTGGGATTACGGACAGTAAAATTGCAGTTCAGTACTTCGTGTAACCCCCACGAGCATTCAGGAGAGCACGTACACGTCGACGCATGCTGTTCACGAGATTTGCCAAGGTTTGGACAGAATCGCTTGCCATGCAGTGACAATAGTCTGCTGCAAGACAATCTCGCGAGATCTTGATCGGGGCGGTCACGGATTTTCGAAGCTGTTCCACGATCTTCACACACGCTCGAAGCTAAGTCATTGTCACATTTGTATTCTTGTCTAAACTGTTTATCTTATGTGTGTGTACCTTTGATGTGTCCCTCGGAAGTTTTATCAGGGTTAATCTTTCATACCTGTAAAAAATAGTCGAGCATCTCGTGCCGCACGCGGCCACGCGGCCTAGTTGTTGAAGCTTCCGACCTGGAGGCTTGGTTTCTCTCCGGGCATCCAAAGTGGTTATTTTTTTCATTCGTGTGTTTGTCAAATTTCAACTCGTTACTTTATCGTCCATGCTTTATTGTTTGTTTATAGTTAGTTTTGGTTTGAATTTCCTGTAACTCGTAATTAATTAATCCTGTTCTGCGCCTCGTGTGCGGCCTTGTACCCCTGTCGGTGTTTGTTCACTTAAGTCCCCTACATCGTGTTTTGCTTGGCTCTCAGTTTTTCCCTTCTACACCGAACGTAATACTCTCTGTCTAACGTTTTAAATCCCCACCCCACCCCCCCCTAAAAACAATAACAACAACAAAAAAAAAAAACATTTATTTTTCCTTTCTCCACGTGTGCCGTTGTCTCATCCTGTACTTTCTGTCCAGGTGTATCGCGGTGCTTTTCGCCCCGCCCCCATTATCTCCTTGCCATCCACCTTTTGCCCTGTTCACGTGACTCATGGTGGTCCCTCTCGGCCCTCCCCCCGTTGGTATTTTGTGCATATAAGATTGTTCACGGTTCTGTTTAAATATTATTTGAAATATGTTTAACCTTTCCCCTTCAGTGGTTTATTCAGTGGTATATTACAACACGCTGTTTTTCTTCCTATTTAAAAGGCTTTTCTCAATTTCCTCTCCAACTCATTCCACGTCAAAAAAAAGAAATTCAATATCTTATACGTCTCCCTCACTACATGGTCTAAATTCACATTCATTCCATCCCTCGTCCATCGTTCTGAATCGGATTGCTAACTTGAAAATCACAACAAACCCAATTTGTTATCAATGTTCGTCTTTCATTAATCATCCACTTTCTAAACTCCCCTCTTGCCCCTCCCCTCCAAATCCCCCCCCCCCCTTGCACCTACACTCCTAAACTCCCCCCTTTCCCCTCCACTCCTGAACTGCCCCCCTGCCCTTCCCCTCCTAAAGTCCCCCCTTGCCCCTCCCCTCCAAATCCCCCCCTTGCCCCTCCACTCCTGAACTCCCCCCTTGCCCTTGCCCTCATAAACTCCTCCCTTGCCCCTCCCCTCCAAATCCCCCCCCTTGCCCCTACACTCCTAAACTCCCCCCTTGCCCCTCCACTATTAGACTCCACCCTTGCCCCTCCCCTCCTAAACTCCCCCCTTGCCCCTCCCCTCCTAAACTCCCGCCTCACTCCTCCCCCCCAACTCCTCCCATTCAAATCTCCCCCCCATACCATTCCTCTGAAATTCTCCCTCCTCCCCCCTCCTCAAAGTTGCCTCCTCCCCACCTCGTCTCCCTTCTATCTCATGCCTCCACTCCCCCTCCCCCAACCTTCTACTGTCCCATGCCCCCCCTCAAACAACCCCTCACTCTGCCTCATCCCTTCACCACCAAACCTTTCATCCTCCTCATCCTTCCCTTTCTTGGAACTCTTCTGTAATCTCTGACACACTATCAACTGCTCTCCCTACCTCCCCCTCTCATCCTTCATCTTACCCTACTCCTCCCCTCCCCTGTCCTGTACCCGATGTTCCCCCTCTCTCTTCTTTAACGGTATGGACCTCAAACATCCGGGGCCTTCGCTCAAACCTGACTGATCTCTCCATACAGGTTGCTTCTGACAATCCAGACTTGATCTGCTTAACAGAGACTTTCCTCCTTCAAGATGTCTCTGATTCCTCAATATCTCTTCCTGGTTACTCCCTCTTCCGGTATGATAGACCTGAGCCTCGTCCTGGTGGTAGGGTGGCTATCTTTATCAAAAACTCTCTTCCTCACTCTCCTTGCACTGCCCTCTCTCCTCCTCACCCCCAGGAGTACCTCTGGCTACGGCTTCCTCTCCGCTCACACCTTTTGTTCATATGTGTTCTGTACCGTCCCCCAAACAGTGATGACTCAATTTACATTTCACTCTCTGACAACATGGACCAACTTCTATCCACTCATCCCAACTCTCTCTTCCTCATATGTGGTGACTTCAACTGTCATCATGCCACCTGGTTGGGTGTGGGTTCCTCTCTCACCAGTCATGGCACCTCAGCAAAGGACTTCTGTGACTCACTGGGATTGACACAATTTGTCAATTTCCCGACCCGGATCTCAGCCAATGGAGTTTCTTCTCTTCTAGACTTGATTATGACAAACTTCCCTGCTAATGTCTGCTGCTCTTCTTCTGCTCCAATCGGTTCTTCTGATCATGTGCTTGTCAAAGTGGACATCTCTCTGGCCATTCTCAGAGAGCCTCCTCAGCATCGAAGAGTCTGGCATTTCACTCAGGCCGACTGGGACGGGCTTCAAGCAGCCATCAATCGTCTGGATTGGTCTCCCATCTCCACTGCATCTGACATCAATTCTTCCTGGGAATTCTTCCAAAGCAAACTGATCTCTCTCATGCACAGATTTATCCCATCTCGTCTTCAGTTGTCTTACCCTTCCTCCCGTCCATGGTACACCGAATCTTGTGGTGAGGCAGTTGCCCTGAAACAACTTGCCTTTGCCTCTTGGAAGGCTAATCCAACTGAAGGCAATCTCAGTTCCTTCCACCAAGCTCGGAACAAGTGTGTGTCTACCCTCAGGAGTGCCAGGAAGCACTATCTCTCCTCACTCAAGAACGAACTCTCAAACCTGTCTCCTTCCTCCAAATCCTGGTGGCGTCTGGTCAAATCCGTTTCTGGTGTTTGTTCCCCCTCCATCCCCTCCCTTCCCTCAAATGGCCACACAGTTGACATCGCACGTGACAAAGCCGAATGCCTCAACTCTGTGTTTGCCTCAAAATCTTTAGTCCCAAACCCATCTCTCTCTGTTCCCACCTTTCCCAGTCGAACCCAACTGCTCCTGGACTCTGTGTCCTTCTCTCCTGACAAGGTGGAGGAGTTTTTGTCTAACCTCGACTCTGATTCTGCAACTGGACCAGACGGCATCAGCCCACGGGTCCTAAAATCCTGCTCTGCCGCTCTATCTCACCCTCTCTCTGTTCTTTTCACCCTATCTTTTGCTCAAGGTCATCTGCCAGCATCCTGGAAATCAGCAAACATTACCGCTTTACACAAAAAAGGTGCAAAAACAGATCCTTTTAACTACAGACCAATCAGCCTGCTCCCAATTATCAGCAAAGTCATGGAATCCATCATCGCTTCGGATATGAAATCTTTCCTCTTCTCCAATGGCTTGATCTCTGATCATCAATTTGGATTCAGACCAGGTCACTCTACTCTGGACATGCTGCTTCTCCTGTCTCAACAATGGATGGAGGTCCTCAATGCCAAACAGGAAATCAGAGCCGTCTCCCTCGACATATCACGTGCCTTCGATACGGTCTGGCACCCAGCTCTGCTCACCAAACTCTACTCCTATGGTATCCATGGAAATCTCCATGCATGGCTTGCGGACTTCCTCTCTGGTCATAGTCAACGTGTGGCCCTGAATGGATTTCTCTCCTCTCCCCTTCCTGTTCAGGCTGGAGTTCCCCAAGGCAGTGTGCTGGGCCCTGTGCTTTTTCTGGTCTTTATCAATGATCTCTCCGACTCTCTGGAAAATCCTCTCTATCTCTTTGCTGATGACTCCACTATCTGCTGCTCCATTCCTCTTCCCTCAGATCGGCAGTCTGCAGCCTCCTCACTCTCTGAAGACCTGGACAAAATCACAGACTGGTCAAACAAGTGGAACATGTCTTTCAATCCTGACAAATCTCACACTCTTACTATGTCTCTCCGAAAAGATCAACTGGACAACCCTCCCATCTACTTTCTCAACAATCCTCTCCAAGAAGTTCTGTCGCTCAAGCTTTTGGGTCTCACTATCTGCCATGATCTTTCTTGGGAAAACCACATTTCCAAGCTGGCCTGCAAAGCCAGTCGCCGACTGGGCATCCTCCGTCATGCGAAGTCCTTCCTCGGCACACCTGAGCTCCTCACCACATACAAGGCTTTCATCTGCAGCTCAATGGAATACTGTTCTCCCCTATGGGCTGGTGCTCCTGCCTCACACCTAGCTCGGCTTCACGCTGTTGAAAGCAAAGCTTTCAGAATCATTGGAATCTCCCGCGATGAAGCTATCTCTGAGGGCCTTTCACTCACTCACCGCAGGCAGGTAGGTGGTCTTTCTGTCTTCTACCGACTCCTCTCCGGCCTTGCTCCCCCAGCTCTCTCTGTGCTCTGTCCCCCAAATATTCCTACAGGTCGCACAAGATCTGCCAGCAAGCCTCTGATGGTTAAACTGCCGAAATCTCGGCTCTCTGCTCACCTTCACTCCTTCATTCCTCTTTTCTCCCGCCTCTGGAACAAACTCCCACACTCCCTTCAATCCCACTCCTCCCTCCAGGTCTTTAAAACAGCTGTTCCCCACCATCTCTTATCTTCCCCCATCCAAAACCTTGATCTTTTCTACCCCCACTAATTCACCCCAGATCCACCTTGTTTGTAATTCCAACTTCTTTCCTGGTAGTCCTGGCAGTGTCCATATGTTTTATGCCTCTCCCACCCCCTTTCCCATGCCTCCCCCCCAAAGCCCTCTCCCTCCCACAGATCTCTCGATGTCTCCATGTCTCTCGGTTCCTGCTCTCAAATGTTGTGTTTGTGTCCTTCCCCCTCTCTCCCCATCTTGTCTACCGCTCCCGATGCTTTTTGTTTTATGTGTCGGTTTGTCGGTTATGTGTCGGTTTGTCGGTTTGTCTTTCTGTGTGATAAATGTTCGCTCTTTCACGAGCCTCGATCTTGTATACAAAAAAAAAAAAAAAAAAAAAAAAAAAAAAACATTCACGCACAGAGGTAGGCTGCTGGTCCAAGTTGTCGATTTGACGCGTTAATTCTGCCCACAAGTTCTCTATCGGATTCATATCCGGGGACATGGCAGGCCACTCCATATGCTCTACACCACGGTCAGCAAGAAAGTGTTAGCTCATGCAAGCACGATGAGGCCATGCATTGTCATCTTGGAAGACAAAGTTTCCTCGAAAGGCTGCACGAGCAAATGGAAGCAATGTTTCTTCCAGAATGACCCTGTACTTGAACTGGTTTAGGTTTCCATTCAGAACAACCAGGTCAGTTTTGCCCCCTGCATGAAAAGCAGCCCAAACGGTCACCCCACCACCTCCAGCTTGGACTCTTGGCACGATACAATCTTCGTTGTGGGCTTCATGCACTTGTCTGCGTGCTCGGACACGGCCATCTTGACGATAGACCAGAAACCTAGACTCGTCACTGAAAGTCACGTGATTCCAGTGTCCTGGCTGCCATTGACGGTGCTCTCTGGCCCACTGCGTTGTCTGGTCAGGCGTGGCTTTCTCAGGGGACGCCTGGCACGATAGCCTGCTTGAACCAGTCGTTGGTTGACGAGCCTTGTGGATACAGGCACATTTGTCAGTTGCTGCCACTCAGCCCTAAGCCAATTAGCTGACTTGGTACGGCCATTGCAGACTAACCGGTGCAGCTGGCGATCATCTCTCCTTGTGGTTCTGCGTGGACGTCCTGGCCTCGGTATTGGAGGAGGGACACCCCTCTGAGCATTTCGTTTCAGGATCTTGGACACCTGACCTTGAGTGATGCCATACTGCCGAGCAATAGCACGCTGTTTCATGCCAGAATTTCGTAAAGCCACCACTCCATGACAAACAGCATTGTCAAGTTGACGGACCATCTCCAGAGGAAGCGGCAATAACTTTTGTAGACGTGCAGCAGTTGTTTTCCACTAATACAGAACGCAACAACCCTTATATACCCGATTGTGAAGCCAATCGTCAAATGTACCTGTCCTTACATTTTGTCACGCCACCTGTGATATAATCCTGTTATTGACTTCTTGCTGCGAAAGACAATCAGTGACCTGGTTCTTTCAACAAAGACATCACCTTAGGGTAAAATAAACTCACCAGATTGATATACTGAGTTCAGAAAGTAAACCCGTCAAGAAAAAAAATATTCCATTAAAGCGCGGCGTTACGCGCGCTGCTTGTGAGCAAGGAGGAAGCGGACAAGCGGTAACTTATAAGCGTCTTTATTTCAGGAGCTCACTGTAACACTGGCGCGCTCTGGGCTGCGCGCCCGGTGTATATCATGAGGCCACGCCTACCCCTCGGGCGTGGCCACCGCCCACTTGGTGCGCAGAATGATGTCACCACGCCAGTGGGCTTTTTTGTCCGCCACACGTGCCCCCCCAGAATTCCCGCGCACCTGGAGGGCCAGTTTGCGGGTCAGACTAATGACCCGGCCGAAGCGCCCCCTGGCAATCGGCGGCGTCCGGGGTGCAGGGATGCCAGGTGGGATGCCCCTGGCTGCCCCTGGGATGGGTGCAGGACCGGGGGCGGTTTGGCGGCGGGGCCGGGGGTCTGCCCGCAGGGGGGCGGCCCCGACGTGGGGGTCGGGCCACTGGCAGTGGATGGTCCACGTCGAGGTGGGCCGGCTTGAGGCGGTCTACCGAAACGCGGTCAGGAGTACCGCCGATGTCCAGGGTGAAGTGCTCGCCCCGGTCTCCAGCACGCGGAAAGGCCCGTCGTACGGGGGCCGCAGTGGTGTCCGGTGGGCATCGTGGCGGACGAAGACGTACTCCGCCGTGCGAAGCTCCGGGGCGACGTGCGTCGGTGGGTGCCCGTGGCATGCCTTTGGCACCGGGGCGAACCTCTGGGCGGTCTCTTGCAGAGCGGAGCGCTCCTGTGCCACGGACCATGGTGCCGTGGAGTCGGGGAGGAACTCGCCCGGCACCCGCAGCGGTTGCCCGAAGACCAACTCCACCGCGGATGCGCGCAGGTCCTCCTTAGGCGCCGTCCGGAGGCCCAGCAGGACCCAGGGGAGCCTGTTGACCCAGCCGCCGTCGCGGAGGGTGGCCTGGAGCGCGGCCTTCAATGAGCGGTGAAATCGCTCACACAGGCCGTTAGCCTGGGGGTGGTAGGCCGTGGTTCAGTGCAGCCGGACCCCGAGCCGCTGCGCGACCGCCCCCCAGAGCTCCGAGGTGAACTGGGGGCCGCGGTCGGATGAGATGTCTGAGGGGGCGCCGAACCGGGTGACCCAGGTGGCGATGAAAGCCTGCGCGACATCGGCCGCCGTTGTCGACGCCAAGGGCACGGCCTCCGGCCACCGGGTGGTGCGGTCTACCATGGTGAGGACGTAGGTGAAACCCCGCGAGGGGGGCAGAGGTCCCACCAGGTCCACGTCGACGTGGTCAAACCGGCGTTCCGGCACCGTGAACGGGGCCAATGGGGCCTGGGTGTGCCGGTGCACCTTGGCGCGCTGGCACGCGAGGCACGTCCTGGCCCAGCCGCGGACGGCCTTCCAGAGGCCATGCCAGACGAACTTGTCAGCGATCAGCCTTTGGGAGGCCCTCGCGCCCGGTGGGACAGGCCGTGGATGGCGTCAAACACCTGGCGCTGCCAGCCCGCGGGCACGATGGGGCGAGGACGCCCGAGAGAGACGTCGCACAAGAGGGCCGCGCCCGCACCGTCGAACGCCACCTCGGTGACGCGGAGGCCCATGACGGCGGTCCGCAAGGCCTGGACGTCGGGGTCAGCGGCCTGGTCCGCTGCCATCCGGGCATAGTCGATGCCGAGGTGGACTGCGTGGGCGACGGCCCGGGAAAGGCAATCCGCCACCGGGTTGTCCTTCCCCGCGATGTGCTGGATGTCCGTCGTGTACTCGGACACGGCCGAGAGGTGACGCTGCTGCCGGGCCGACCACGGCTCGGTGACCTTGCCCATCGCGAAGATCAGCGGCTTGTGGTCGACGAAGGCAGTGAACGCACGGCCCTCGAGCAGATGGCGGAAGTGCCTGACCGCCAAGTGAAGCCCGAGCAACTCGCGGTCGAAGGTACTGTAACGGCGTTTGGGCGGGCGAAGCTGCCGGCTAAAGAACGCCAGCGGTTGCCAAGCTCCACGCACCCATTGCTCGTGCACCGCGCCCACCGCATAGTCCGAGGCATCGGTGGTGAGGGCGATCGGTGCATCGGGCGCCGGGTGCGCGAGCATGGTGGCGTTAGCCAAGGCGAGCTTCGCGCCCGTGAATGTCGTGTCCATCTGCTCGGTCCAGGTAACGTCGCCTTTGCCCGGCTTACCTCGGAGAGCTTCGTGCAGGGGGCGCAGGAGCTGGGCGATAAGGGGCAGGAACCGATGGTAAAAGTTCACCATGCCCAGGAACTCCTGCAGCCCTCTGATCGTGCGGGGGTGCGGAAACCCTTTCACCACCTCCACCTTGGCCGGCAGGGGGACGGCTCCGTGCCTGGTGACACGGTGCCCCAGAAAATCGATTATGGTGGCGCCGCACCGGCACTTTGCGGGGTTCACAATCAGGCCATGCTGGCCCAGGCGTTCGAAGAGCGTGCGGAGGTGGCGTAGGTGCTCTTCGCGGGATGCGCTGGCGACGAGGATATCGTCCAGGTAGACGTAGACAAAATCCAAGTCACGCAGGATGCTGTCCATCAGTCGCTGGAACGCCTGAGCCGCATTCTTCAGACCGAAGGGCATACGCAGGAACTCGAAGAGTCCGAATGGCGTGATGACCGCCGTCTTCGGGACGTCCTCCGGGCTGACGGGGACCTGATGGTAGCCGCGTATGAGGTCCACCTTCGAGAAGAAGGACATGCCCACCAAACGGGCGGAAAAGTCCTGAATGTGGGGGACGGGGTAGCGGTCGGGAGTCGTGGCGTCATTGAGACGGCGATAGTCCCCGCACGGTCGCCATCCCCCGCCGGGCTTCGGCACGATGTGCAGCGGCGACGCCCAAGCGCTCTCTGAGGGCCGAACGATGCCGAGTCACTCCAGGGTAGCGAACTCCGCTTTTGCCACCGCCAGCTTCGTCGGCTCGAGGCGGCGTGCCTGGGCGTAGACCGGTGGCCCGACGGTGGGGATGTGATGGGCCACCCCGTGCTTGATGGCCCCCGCCGAGGTGGGCCGCGTGAGGGCCGGGAAGCCAGCGAGGAGGCGGGTGAATGCGTCCGCTGCCGGAAGCGTACAGACCAACGTGGCCGGAACCGAACCGTTCGGCAAGCCGCTTGGCAAGCCGCTCGTTGAGCTGGGCAACGCACAAGCGAGCGAGCTGAACGTCTCGGCCTGGACAAGACGTCTGCGCTTGACGTCGACCAGGAGCCCATTAGCGCACAGGAAGTCCGCGCCAAGCAGTGCCATGGGCACGTCGGCGGTGACGAACGTCCATCGGAAAACCTGCCCTCCGAACCGCAGAGAGAGGCAGCATTTTCCGTACGTACGGATGGGCGTCCCGTTCGCGGCAAGCAGCGCGGGGCCCCCACCCGCGGCGTGCTTGTCTGACGTGCCGGCGGGAACGACACTCACCTGCGCTCCTGTGTCGCACAGGTAACGGCGCCCGGAGAAGGTGTCCGTTATGAACAGCAGGCTGCTCGAACGGCCGGCACTCATCGCCACTATTGAGCGCCGGCCCAGGCGTTTCCCGACCTGTTGAAGGAGCATGGCGGATGACACTGCCGAGCTTCGTGGCCGAACTTGGCATGGAACCAGCACCAGGTGGTGGAGCTGGAGGAGCGCGGCTGGCTCCGCCAGGCCGGTGGAGTTGGCGGGTTTCCCCGCGGTGGCGGTTTTCCCCGCGGTGGTGGGCGGGGCGTGGCGGCGGTCACGAGGTGCGTATCAGCATGCTGCGTATGCTGTATAAGCTGATGCTGTGGATCAGCAGCATCAGCAGCAGCATCAGCAGCATCAGCCACGAAGGCCGTGACGGCCATGCCGACTCTCGCCCGCGTGTCCGAAGCGGCGAAGTACTTGTCCGCCTCGGCTGCCAATGCTCTGGGCTCCGTTAGCCCGGTCCCGGCCAACGCGAGGCGAACCTGCGCTGGAAGTTGGCGACGGAAAAGCGCCCGGAATAGAAAACCGGGGGCTTCGTCGCCCAACAGTGACAGCATATGGTCCATTCGGACTGATGGGCGCGTGTCACCGAGCTCGGGGAGATCCAGGAGGCGTTCGGCCCGTGCGTCGTCCGTGAGGCCGAACGTGGCTAGGAGTAGCCGCTTGAGTGCCTCGTACTTGTGGCCGTCCGGTGGGTGGCGAAGGACGGACACAACTCGAGCGGCCGTGCCGGGCCCGAGGGAGACGACGACGTGGCAATAGCGCGTGTCATCGCCGGTGAGGCGCCGAAGCTGAAATTGGGCTTCGGCCTGGACAAACCAGACTTCGGCCTGAGCCTCCCAAAATTCGGGAAGTTTGATGAAGTTGGCCATGGCAATGGCGTCGCGTGTGGAAGGATCGCTCCGGCAGATCCAACGTCAAGGGGGTCACCAGTAAAGCGCGGCGTTACGCGCGCTGCTTGCGGGCAAGGAGGAAGCGGACAAGCGGTAACTTATAAGCGTCTTTATTTCAGGAGCTCACTGTAACACTGGCGCGCTCCGGGCTGCGCGCCCGGTGTATATCATGAGGCCACGCCTACCCCTCGGGCGTGGCCACCGCCCACTTGGTGCGCGAAATGATGTCACCACGCCAGTGGGCTTTTGTGTCCGCCACACCATATTAAATGCAAAGTCTGTATAATGTATTTCTGTTGTAACCAAATGAGTATTTTCCCAGTGTTATTAAAAATACTTACAAGTGTTCATGGCTTATTTTTGTGCACAAACCTGTTCTTCAACAATATAAAGGATTGATTCGTCCTTGTGCAGAGTACTGCTCTCACATCTGGGGCGGTTCTAGCTTCTTATACTGACTGGACAGAATTGAATCCAAAGTAATCCGACTTATCAACTCTCCCAATCTGACATCAAAACTCGACCCACTCAAATTACGCCACAAAGTTAGCTTTCTTTCTCTTTTCGACAGATATTACTTCAGTTTCTGCTCCCAAGAACTTGCTGCTTGTGTACCTCCGCCATTAGTGAGACCACGGAATATTCGACAAGCCACAACATCTCATGATTATTGTGTGGCCATTGGAAACCCAAGGGTGGGCCGTTATGATGTTTGTTTCTTTCTCTCCACTGCCAAACTCTGGAAATCTTTACCTTCTCATGCCGTTCCAAACACTTATGAGCTTCCCCTTTTCAAAAATCTGATTTTTTTACTTCCTCAAAAACTCGACGACTGTTCTCTCCACTTTTCTATCAATGCAGTTTTATTTTACGCCGGCCTCGATGAGGACTACATACTCCGTGAGTGGACGAATCAACATTTAAGAAGAAAAATTGCGAAAATGTGCCATAAACTTTGAAATATTGAATTTAGGATGCATGAGTATCAATACAGAATCACTGAACTACATAGGATACATTTAAGAGGTCGTTAAAATTTATCTTATTGATAAAAGACAACTCAGAGGCGAGCGTGCGTATGGCGAGGCCACCTTGGCAGCCCACGAGGGACAGGTAACCAAGCTTTTAATGTGGTTAGTCTGTCTTTTCATCTGTGAGTAGAATATCTCAAAAAGTTAAGGGCTCTCCTTTGTGGCACCTTAAATGATTCCTCAAAGACAACACATTTAAGAAAGTCTCTGCACAAACCGGACACATGCACGGACGCTCTCTCGTGTGAATCCGCTCCTGAGTCCGACAGTGCGTTGACCGAGTGAACCCCTTACCACAAACATTGCATGTAAAAGGGCGCTCTCCGGTGTGAATTCGCTTGTGAATCCGACAGTCCCCCGACTGAATGAACCCCTTACCACAAATATTGCATGTATAAGGGCGCTCGCCTGTGTGAATTCTCACGTGCCTCTGAATCGATGTTGAAGAACCGAATATCTTTTGACACACCTTGCAGTTGAACCGTTTTTCTTGTGTGAATATCAAAATGACTCACGAACACGCTTTTATTTTGCGTTGAACAAGAATATTCAGTGCGTTTGAACTCTTCATCACTGGGAACTTGTCGGTGCCTCTCCTTGTGCTTCTTCAAATCTGCCTTTCTGGTGAAGCTGAGAGAGCACAAGGTGCAGGTGAACTTCTTGATGGGCTTCTTCTGTTCTCCTGTGAAGAGCATTCATCAATGTTAAAAAATGTCAGCGCCTAGTTTACACTGAATAGAAGCTTAAACTCCCGTCGCCAAATTGTACGTTGATAACATATCAAGTTCAATAATGAACATAAACGCTCTCTAAATAATCTGCAATAAGTTGACATTCTGCAATTCTAGACCCCACCCGGTCCTGCCGTTAAGAAGTGTTTTGTCCCAGAATGTTCTGGGTTGAACCTGTCACTCTCCAAATCATCACAAATTAACATATACTATACAGGTACACAGGCAACGAAATGCAGTGAAAGACTATTCTGCCCATCTTGCCGACACCACTGTCGAATCCACAAATGTGGGGGCATTGTTTGAATGGGGTAAAGGAAGGATTTTTTTTTTTTTTTTTACTCTGCATGGTTTCGGCTCACGGAAGAGCTTTGACACAGAACAAATCAGGACACAACATCACAAAGTGAACAGCAGGAGAAAAGTGGAAACGCCATCAACGGGGTGGAGGGAGAAAATAGACAGATGAACAAACGAGGGATGAAGGACAATGCAAATGGTGGGCAAGATGGATACATAAGCAACATTTTATGGAGGGGTCGGGTGGTTTATCAGGTGTAGAAAAGATCATGATTTTAGATTGGTGATGACTTGAGATAGTGGTGAACAGCTGTCTTAAAGATATGGAAGGAAGGATGAGATTGAGGAGAGATTAGCAGGTGGTTCCACAGGTGGGAAAAAGAGGAATAAAAGAGTGGAGGTGAGCATTGGTTCTGGATTTTGGCATTTTCATTCGGAGAGGGTTGCTGGTGGACCGAGTGTATCTTGCAGAAAGCTGAGGGAGACAAAGCACGGAGAGGGCAGAAGGTGCAAGTCTTGACATGTCACCATCAGGTTTTAGAGGAGGGAGACAAGTGTGAAAGCTCATTCTAAAGATTGGACAGGTGTTGTTTTCTGGCTCTCCACAGAGTAGACACACACTTGTTACGAGCTTTGTGGAATGATCTGAGGTCGTCTTCAGTTGGATTTGCTTTCCAGGAGGAAAATGCAAGTTGTTTTAAAGCAACTGCCTCATCACAGGATTCAGAGTACCAAGAGTGGGAAGATGGGTAAGATAATTGGAGACGATAGATGGCTGGACCGAACGCACGCACAGAAGCAGGCACACCGAAAACAGGCTCCTTTTATCTATTAGATGCCCAAAACCAAGGACACTGCACAAATTGCTTTAAGAAGACAGGACTGATCCAATGGGGCAAGTGTGGGTTCTGTAAGGCAGAAACACAAAGCACAAGCCACTTCCGATGCCGATGGAAAAACCTCATGTCAGAACAGCTGTGCACACAAAGGCATAACAAAGTACGTGGAGTAATCCACCGGCAATCTGCAAAAAATTAAACATCCGTTTCACAAAACTCATGGAAGCATGAACCAAAAGCAATCATTGAAAATAATAACTTCATGCTCGTGTTTGACCTGATGTTAACATCCACCGTGAACATCGAAAAAAAGCACTGCGACTGGACGTAGCACTCAGGAACAAAAAGGAAAAGACAGCAATGCCAATTGAGGTTTCAGTATCCAGTGAGTTTGGTCTAAATAATGCAGAAATCAAGAAAATTACCAAATATCAATACCTCAAGAATGAAGTGAAAAGATCCTGGAAGCTGATGAAAGCCAAAATTGCACCTGTGATAATTGGGGCAACGGGAATGATAAAGAAGAACCTTGCAGAGATATATGAAAAAAACCCATCCATGCGAACATTGCCACAAACGAACTGCAGTTGGAGGCTGCATGGAGCTCAGTGACAATCCTGAAAAGAGCCCTTAGAACAAAGCTCTGAGAACAACAAAACTTCACAACTTAGTCCATGAGTCACGATACTTCGTTTCCTGGGAGGACTCCGTTCCACCTTCTGAAACCCAAATTATGGAGAAAACAATCAACAACACACAAAGGCACAGATAGACAAATATACACACAACTACACACACACACACACACACACACACACACACACACACACACACACACACACACACACACACACACACACACACACACACACACACACACACACACACACACACACACACACACGCACGCACGCACACACACGCACACACACACACTTGTGGTGGAAGGTGTTTGGGTGCAGGAGTGAAATGGAAAGATGGGTGGGGGGAGGGCAAGAGAGGGGATGAGGGAGGTAGTAGGGTCGTGGAAATGGTAATTGGAATAGTGAGGAAAGAAGGGTGAGTGAGTACATCGCAAACAACTCACCACCTTTCACAGTAAATATGGATATCATATCTTCTTTGAAATTCATAACAATTTGTTTACTTTATTACCAGCAAAGAGCGTGTCTTTATGAATGGGAGGAATAGGAAGCAGGACTTAAGAGTACGTGTTTACTGTCACGCCGCTATAAAACCCACAAACAAACAGACAATGTCTTCCCTGTCTGGGGTAATGGTTTGGTTTAAACCCCCAAACTAATTGGTAAGAGATTGAAGGGGTGGATAAAAGACAAGGTAAGTTAGGGGATAGATACGGTTTAGGGATAGGTCTTCTTCTTCATTCATATGCAGCAGGCTGTGGGTAGCACCATAATCTCACAGTTATGCGTTCGCACGTAATTCAGTTTTTTCACATTTCAGCGAGGAACATTGCCATTCACACAACATAGGTTTTATTTCACTTTCATCTGATATTTGTGATTTATTTCAAACAAACTGTATTTCCCATCTACACGGCCATGTATTCCTATTAACGTTATGTAAAGTACATAAATTGTGTGGATTACATCATTTCTGGATGTGATCAATTGCCAGTAACCATCTATATCCCTCCCCTCCCCTTCCCTCCTCCCCCTCCCTTTCCCCCCTCCCCCTCCCTTTCCCCCCTGCCCCTCCCCCTACCCCTACCCTCCCCTTCCCTTCTCCCTCCACCCTACCCTTTCCCCTCCTCTCCCCTCCACCTCCCTTTCCCCCATGCCCCTGCCTTTACCCCCTACCCCTTCCTTTCTGCCCTACCCCTTCCCCATCCCCCTCCCTTTCCCTCATGCTCCTCCCTTTCCCCCCTACCCCTTCTTTTCTGTCCTACCCCTTCTTTTCTGTCCTACCCCTTCCCCACCCCTCTCCCCCACCCCTCGCCCTCCACCTGCACCTCCCCCCTCGCCCTCCCCCTCCCCCCACCCTCCCACTCCTCCCTCCCCCCACCTTCCCACTCCTCGCTCCCCCCTCTCCTCCCCCTCCCCCTCTCCCCTCTCCTCCCCTCCTCCTCCTCCCCGTTCCCCTCCCATCCCTCCCCTCCCCCCCTCTCCCCTCTCCTCCCCCTCCTCCTCCCCCCCGTTCCCCTCCCATCCCTCCCCCTCCCCCCTCTCCTCCCCCTCCCCCCTCCCTCTCCACTCCCCTCCCCCTCCCTCTCCACTCCCCTCCCCCTCCCTCTCCACTCCCTCTCCCTCTCCCCCCTCCCTCTCCCCTCCCTCTCCCACCTCCCTCTCCCCCCTCCCTCTCCCCTCCCTCTCCCCCCTCCCTCTCCCCTCCCCCCCTTTCCTCCCCTCCCCCCCTTTCCTCCCCCCCTTTCCTCCCCTCCCCCCCTTTCCTCCCCCCCTTTCCTCCCCTCCCCTCCCCCCTTTCCTCCCCTCCCCCCCTCTCCTCCCCTCCCCCCTGTTCCCCTCCCCTCCCCCCTGTTCCCCTCCCCTCCCCCCTGTTCCCCTCCCCTCCCCCCTGTTCCCCTCCCCTCCCCCCTGTTCCCCTCCCCTTCCCCCTTCCCTCCCCTCCCCCGCCCGGCAATGCCGGGTACCTCTGCTAGTTCAAAATATTTACAAGTGTTCATGGCTTGTTTATGTGCATAAACCTGTTCTTCAACAATATTGTTGCGGAGATGAGGACTGTATATTTTTTTGATTGTGTGCTGTACTATTATTATTATTATTGGTTATTCTGCGCCCCCCTACCTCCGGAGCTGTGTAAAGGTGAAAGGGCATCCCATAATTAGTCCACGAGCATACACATCAGCCAAGTAATAGAATACCCCTGTTGGTAGTTATCTCTTATTCTGTGTTTTAGGGTAAGGCTGTGTCTCCCATTAATTGAAGTACTCCATTGCACCAGTGAAAGAGAATAGATCCCCTTTCCTTCCCATCCCCAAAATCTCCCTTTCCTTCCCATCCCCAAAACCTCCATTTCCATATTACATCCCCTCTCGTCATTGCTGAGCCCTCGATTCTCAATCACCTCCCCTCCAATAACCGCCATTGACCATGTGCTTGAGTCGGAGAAGAAAGGCGTGTCTCCACCTCGTCATAGAGGGGAGGAGGGGCATGCCCGCCCGTCGTCATCCAGGGCGGAGCCCGAGGGTCGCGCGACCAACCAGGGCCGAGGTGAGCACCCCGATGGGCGTGTCCAAAACGCTGGCGGCGTAATCGCTGGGGGCGCTATAAAAGGCGCAAACGGAAGCGAGTAGTGAGTTGGTCTGAGTCGGTTGCCAGAGGGAGTTGGTCGTCAAGAGAGAGTCGTGAAGAGTCAGTCAGTGGAGTCGGTGGTCAGTTGGTTGCGGTGAGGAGTCGGTGGTGAGGAGTGAGTGAACCAAGAAAGAGTTGAGGGTTTGGACCAACGAGTCAGACAAGTCCTGGGAACGCAGCGGACGGAGGCCGCAGCAGCAAGATCACCCAACAGCCAAAGGGGGCCTGAACGGCGGTTTGGAGCAGGGCCGAAAAGGAACGGCGGCTGCTAAACGCGCCGGTTGAGCTGCAGGACCCCCTTGGACCTTTCCTCTCCCTCCAGCCATCCACCTCCTGCCTTTCCACCCTTCTTGTATACGTGAGTTTGTTTTGTTTGTTCTGTCCCTGGGTATTTAATTAAGTCTGTAGGTAAGCTAGTATTTTCCCTGTGTCACCTGCGTCTTATGTGTTGTAAATAAACCTTGATTGCTCCTTTTTGCTTGTGTAAATAATAAATCAAATTACTCTTCTGTCCGTCTATTCGTTTTATTCCTTTTCCTTTTGCATTTCGTCGTTTCAGTCTTTTCCCAGATTGGGCAGCTGTGGTGCGATACGGCCAAAGTTCTGGGTGAATCGGGTGAGTCAGGGATCCTGTTAGGTCGCGGTTAAATACACCACCGCTCGGTCATCATAACATCTAAACCGTGATCTGTAACAATTGGTTGTCAGGAGTTGGATTCGGACCTGGGACTAAATTTGTTAGGCCCAAATTTTGGAACACCAATTGTATTATTAAGTAACAATTGGTGTCGGGAGTGGAATTCGGGGCCCGAACCAAATTTAAAAAAAAAAAAACATCTAGAAAAAATTTGGTCAAAATTTGGAGCGGCCGAAATTTGTTTTGTTTTATAAAACCCGAATTTTGAAATCGCGCCATGGCTGGTCAAGGCGACGGGATGTCGGTGGGAGAGATAGACGGGGTAGAATCGACCCAGGACCTCGGGGAAATGTATGTGGAGGAAAGGGTGGAGGAGAGTAAAGAAGGTGTGGTTGAGGGGGTATCAGGTGCACAAAATGGCGCTCTCGCGCACGTGGTATCAGACGCACAAAGTGGCAGCTCGCACGAGCGCGGGGTAGCCGCGCCCGCTGCGCAAATAGCGGGAATTGATGTGCGGGACCTCATGGCGCAGATTAATGCAACCATACTAATGGCAAATATGGGGCTAGAAGCAAAAATGGATGCTCAGGGTGAGCGATTGGAAGCAAAAATGGGGGTAATGAGGGATGAAGCGAGGGGTACCAATGCCCAAATTGGGAAGTTAGACAAGAAATTTGGGAAGTTAGACGACAAATTTGAGGGGTTAGACAACGGGATAAAAGAGGTAAAGAATGGGTTAATGGGGTTAGAAAATAGGATGGAGGACAAATTGCGGGAGATAGGGGAGCAATCCGCCCGAGAAATCAAACGAATGGGGAACCAGATAGAGGAGGTGCAAATCGGGTTAGAAAGTAAACTGGATGTTCAGAGGGATGAATTGGGACAGATGAGGGTGGCATCTACAAAAGAGATGGAGGAGATGAAAGAGGGGATACGACGAGGTGTGAGTGAGGAGGTCTCGGGGCTACGCGAGGAGGTAAAGCGAGGTGAGAAGCGTATGGAGAAAGAAGTGAGAAATAATACGGCAAAGTTACAAGGGGGAATAGAAGATCTGACGGAGGAGGTGGAACAGCTGACGGAGGGACAAAAAGAACTAGTGGAGCAGGTTCAAAAGAACACTGCGGTACTTGGAGGGTTAAAGGCGACACAAAAAGAAATTAAAAACGAATTAATAGCGACGCAGAGGCAATGTCAGATGGTACGTGAGGAACTGACAATGAGGGTGGACGAGGTGACAGAGATAATGGAGACAAAGGACCGGCAGGAGAGGATGCACATAGAGACGGTCACGGTAGCCTTAGAGGACGAACTTGAAGAGACGCACCGAGAAATAAAAGAGGTTAAACAAAAATTAGAGGAAGTGGAAGAAGAGGTGAGTGAAATTAAGAAGGGACGGACAGAAACTAAAAGAGAAATCCAGGAGGAGGTGATGGAATATGTGCAAGGTCGGTGCTCAACTCATGATGTGATGCTCACTAACCAAATAAAGAGTTTACAGGTGGCAAAGGAGGTGCGGAGACGAGGTACGGAGGTGAGTGGCAATGTATATGATGTGAGGAAAGCTTCAGTCGGCTTGGGGATTGGTTTGGATCCGGGTGTTCGTGAGAGGCCGTTGGTGAAGTGTGCGACAGGTCAGGTGTGCGAAAAAAGAGGTGTGCGAGAATGTCCGACCATGGGGTGTGTGAGGAAAAAGTGCATGCCGAGGAGTGAGTGTGCCGTCAGGAGTGAGTCGGTCGTAGCGCGTGTGCGAGGGAGCACAGGGAAGCGCGGTGTGGTGAGTGTTACGGAGGAAGTAACGAAAAAGTGTGCGCAAGAGGATGCGCGAGAAAGGTGTGTAATGGACGGGTGCATGGGGAAAGCGCATGCTGTCAAGAGTAAGGGAGAATGCATGCCTGTGGTGAGTGTTACAGAGGGTGTAACGGGACAATGTGCGGAAGAGTGTGCGCGAGAAAGGTGTGTAATGGACAGGTGCATGAGGAAAGAGTGCGCTGTCGAGAGTAAGGGTGAGTGCGCGACCGAGAGTGGAGGTGAGAGTCGTGAGTGACACGGGCGTGAGTTGGTTGTGGCAGGTGAGCGAGGATGTACACCTGGAATGGAAGGATGCACACCTGGAATGGTAGAGCGTGAGTGGGAATGCACGCTGGAATTGGTAGTGAGGCACGTGGTTGGGTGTGCGGGTGAGAGCACACCTGTGATTGTCACAAAGGAGGTGACCGAGAAAGGGGCGCGAAGAGGTGTGTTGGTGAGGTGTGCGAGCGACGAATGTGTGCCAAGGTGTTCGGTGGTCAGGTGTGTGACCAAGTCGGTGAGCGGAATGAGTGTACCGAGGTGTGTAAGAAGAGGTACGACGAGGAGCATGGAAACGGCTGCATGTATGAGCAAGAAAGGGGTAGCGTATGCATGTAAGCGTCCAGGTGAAGCATCGACGGTAACCGGTTTAGCGGTTAGAGCGACTTATAGCCGAATCGGGCCCTCGGTGCGTGCCGGGCTTTGCGTGCCGTGAGAACCAGCGGGGATCCGAGCCACGGCGGGTTCGAAAGGACCGCCGTGCGCGATCCACGCTGGGCCTCGCGTGGAACGGCCGCGTCCGGGCTCCACTAGGCGGAGCTGGCAGCCCGATAGGAAGGGTCGTCATGGCGACCACTTTCTATTGAGACGTGCCGGCAGGTCGAGATCGGGACATTGGATGGCTCCACGCCGAGGTGGTGCGTGGGATCTCGGCCCGGGTAAGCCCCCGTCCCTGCACCGAGTGCCGGACGCATCCAGCCGCCGGCACAAAAGAACCCGCGTTCATGGCTCGGCTGTACGAAGCCGGGCTGTAGACGTGAATTGGCGCACCGAGAGGATGTAATAAGTAGACGGGTGATGAGGATAGTGGTTTGGCCCCGAAATTAGAAAAAAGCAAAATTTGATGATGGTATGGTGATTGGCAGATGATCGGCAAATTTTTGATTTGTTGAAATTGGACGAACAAAATTTATAGGGAGAGACCCCCGATGTGGTGGGATGGCAAATCCACCATCCCTCACATGAGTGGGGGCAAATGCGCAATAGTTTATGGGGTGGCTATGACAACCGAGCCAGGGAGGGCTTGGTTATATTGATAGGGATCTAGCGAAGATGACAGTAGGTAACGTTAAGGTTAGTTAGTGACTGATACCTGTAGTGGGGACGCAGGTAGATTAGTATGGATGATAATGACGAGGGAGCGCAATAGTTTAAAGGGACGACTGGGAAGCGCAAGTTTCAGAGGGGAGTAGTTAGATGAGATGATGCCGTGTGTTTGAGGATTGAACAGGTGTGATTGCACAGGTGTGCAACTGAACAGGTGTGTGGAGCAGTGTATGAGTGAGTAATGGTGATGTGTGTTGTGTTGACCAACTGGTCCAGGAAGAGGAGGAGGGTGCAGGTGGCACCAGGTGTGAGTGCACAGGTGTGCAACGACAGGTGAATGGAGGACAGGTGTATGTGGCTGTGTGGAATAAATGGAGTATTGGAATGGATGGTCGTGGAGTGAGTATGGTGGAAATAGTGGAGTGGAGTGGATGGTGCGAAGGTGTGAATGGGGGAAGAGTGGACCCCCATCACGGATACCCGGGGCGGGTAGTGTAAGTGTTAGGTAGAGGGTACAGGTAAATTGTGGTTGGATATTGGCATCTGTGGTGCGAGGTGAAAGAATGGTATTTGGATGGGTGCATTAGTGTTGTGGAAATGGCTGGGCGTGTAGCCTGTTAGTGTGTGTAGTTGGTTTGGGCACTCCACCACTGTGAGGATGTCGGCCAGGTGAGGCCGCAGGTGGGCTCTGGGAGCCGGTAGTTGTGGATGGGGCCCGAGGATCCGGAGGACGGACCCGGGTAGCCCAGTGCCAGAGGGCACCAGGGGGTGACAGAGCCAGGAGAGGGCCTGCCCCAGTTAGTTAGGTTAGGGTGAGGAGCTAGGTAAGCTCGGGTGGCAACTGCAGTGGTGGAGGTGTGCAGGTGGGTAGACCTGCTGTGAGAGCTACACGTCGCAGCCCAGAAATTGTGCGAGGCACCGGGAGATGAATCGGGGGAGTGAGACCCCAAATTGAGAAGCACCACAGTTTGGTCAATGGGAATTGGTTTTTAGAACCCATAGTGTAAGTTGGCCAATGGATTGGCAGGGAGAGACCCCGGGTAGTGTAAAGTGTGTTAATGTCATTTCGGAAGTAGTTAGGATGAAGTCTCCTCGCACCATCTGCATCCACTCACCTGAGGTGACAGGTACTCCGCACCATGCCATGTTTAATTATTTTTTACTGTGCAAATGTTTGGATTGTGAGACGCATCATGACGTGGGTGTGACATTGTGCTTTGATGTTCCATCTCTGCCTCCTTATGAGGATTGATGATGAATTTGGTGATGGCAAATTTTGAAGTAGAGGGATTGTGGAGACGAATTTGGTATAGGGGAAATATGGGGAAGACGTGACAGTAGTGACGAATTTGTAAATGTGTAGATTTTTGTACATATGGGGTAAGGGCAAGGGTAGGGTAGGTGACAGGGGGGTGACGTACGGTAGGGACGAGCTTTCTCACTTCGCCCTCCGTACGCATTTCGCCTTGCATTGCCTTATTGATGTGTACCCTTGTGACCTTACCCCTCGCTCAATTGTCTTTCCCCTTTTGTCTCCCACATGACCTGTGCGCCACTGGGTGCCGAGGGGAGCGTGCGTGGGTCGGCCATTGTGCGCCCGAAATTCCCAGAACCAGCTGTCTGCATCGATGCACCACATTATGGACCACATGTCTGTGGCCGAGCACCACTTATGGACCCCATGGGTTGGGGCATGGCCCCTCTGCTGGAACCGGCCATGAGGGCCCGAAATCTTGCTGGCGGACCTTGGCCACAGGGCACCGATGCCCCACAGGTGAACCACACGTAGTCGGCCCCTGTGGGCCATAAATAAAATAAAAACGGACACGTTAGGTGCATTCTTTTATTGCAAATAGGCCGCCAGCAAGGGAAGATGACAACACCAGGAAAATAATAATAACCAGCAGAGGGAGCCGAAGAGCAAGAGATCACCTGCAGGGTTAGGGGTTGTTGATTTTATTTTTATGGAACACTGATGAACTATGGTGACTGCACCGATTGGTGCTTGGGTGTGTATTGGTGCGTTTTTGGGTGCTTTAATGGTGCGTCGATGCAGAGCAGACTGTCTCCCCCCCCCCCAGAAAGAACAATTACAGGTCCTGGGTTAGTTTTGTAAATAAAAATAGCGTCATTGTAAATAATGCTTCCCACCGTCAGTGTATAGTTTGAAGACCATTCCGCAATTCGGTTAACTGTGGGCGTAAGTCTGTTAGGCAGGGTGCAATGGAGCAGCGGGACACATTTATTGATGTTTTAAAACTGTCGCACTCAGGGTCAGGTTAAAAGTAGAGGGAACTACACCTACGTGTCACACTAAAAGTAAAAGTTGTAGGCCCGGGCCGTGCCTAAGAGGAGGAGGGTGCAGTGTTGCGGAGATGAGGACTGTATATTTTTTTGATTGTGTGCTGTACTATTATTATTATTGGTTATTCTGCGCCCCCCTACCTCCGGAGCTGTGTAAAGGTGAAAGGGCATCCCATAATTAGTCCACGAGCATACACATCAGCCAAGTAATAGAATACCCCTGTTGGTAGTTATCTCTTATTCTGTGGTTTAGGGTAAGGCTGTGTCTCCCATTAATAGAAGTACTCCATTGCACCAGTGAAAGAGAATAGATCCCCTTTCCTTCCCATCCCCAAAATCTCCCTTTCCTTCCCATCCCCAAAACCTCCATTTCCATATTACATCCCCTCTCGTCATTACCGAGCCCTCGATTCCCAATCACCTCCCCTCCAATAACCGCCATTGACCATGTGCTTGAGTCGGAGAAGAAAGGCGTGTCTCCACCTCGTCATAGAGGGGAGGAGGGGCGTGCCCACCCGTCGTCATCCAGGGCGGAGCCCGAGGGTCGCGCGACCAACCAGGGCCGAGGTGAGCACCCCGATGGGCGTGTCCAAAACGCCGGCGGCGTAATCGCTGGGGGAGCTATAAAAGGCGCAAACGGAAGTGAGTAGTGAGTTGGTCTGAGTCGGTTGCCAGAGGGAGTTGGTCGTCAAGAGAGAGTCGTGAAGAGTCAGTCAGTGGAGTCGGTGGTCAGTTGGTTGCGGTGAGGAGTCGGTGGTGAGGAGTGAGTGAACCAAGAAAGAGTTGAGGGTTTGGACCAACGAGTCAGACAAGTCCTGGGAACGCAGCGGACGGAGGCCGCAGCAGCAAGAACACCCAACAGCCAAAGGGGGCCTGAACGGCGGTTTGGAGCAGGGCCGAAAAGGAACGGCGGCTGCTAAACGCGCCGGTTGAGCTGCAGGACCCCCTTGGACCTTTCCTCTCCCTCCAGCCATCCACCTCCTGCCTTTCCACCCTTCTTGTATACGTGAGTTTGTTTTGTTTGTTCTGTCCCTGGGTATTTAATTAAGTCTGTAGGTAAGCTAGTATTTTCCCTGTGTCACCTGCGTCTTATGTGTTGTAAATAAACCTTGATTGCTCCTTTTTGCTTGTGTAAATAATAAATAAAATTACTCTTCTGTCCGTCTATTCGTTTTATTCCTTTTCCTCTTGCATTTCGTCGTTTCAGTCTTTTCCCAGATTGGGCAGCTGTGGTGCAATACGGCCAAAGTTCTGGGTGAATCGGGTGAGTCAGGGATCCTGTTAGGTCGTGGTTAAATACACCACCTCTCGGTCATCATAACATCTAAACCGCGATCTGTAACAATATAAAGGATTGATTCGTCCTTGTACAGAGTACTGCTCTCACATCTGGGGAGGTTCTAGCTCCATATACTTACTGGACCGAATTGAATCCAAAGTCATCCGACTTATCAACTCTCCCAATCTGACCTCAAAACTCGTCCCGCTCAAATTACGCCACAAAGTTAGCTTTCTTTCTCTTTTCGACAGATATTACTTCAGTTTCTGCTCCCAAGAACTTGCTGCTTGTGTACCTCCGCCATTAGTGAGACCACAAAATATTTGACAAGCCACGACATCTCATGATTATTATGTGGTCATTGGCAACTCAAGGGTGGGCCGTTATGATGCTCGTTTCTTCCTCTCCACTGCCAAACTCTGGAAATCTTTACCTTCTCATGCCGTTCCAAACACTTATGACCTTCCCCTTTTTAAAAATCTGATTTTTTACTTCCTCAAAAACTCTACGACTGTTCTCTCTTCACTTTTCTCTCAATGCAGTTTTATTTTACGCCGGCCTCGATGAGGACTATATACTCCGTGAGTGGAGCAATCAACATTTAAGAAGAAAAATTGCTAAAATGTGCCGTAAACTTTTTGGTTCACGAGTTATCAAGTGACCACTATATTCGTCATGTGTGTGGGTCTGTCTGTCCGCAGCATAACTACCCGATGATATCATCCAATCTTGATGAAACTTGGGTGGGAGGTTGATATCATGATCATTCCGCCGTATTGAGTCGCCGCCGGTGGTCCCACTGGCCTCGCGCTACCATGTTTAGACAGCGAGATCCGTCCCCGGGCACCGGCACCTACTCCCGGAAGTTGAGAGAATGGCGGCGCCAGGCACGGTAGGACACCCGCGGAGCCCCGGCGGACCAGGGACGCGCGAGCCTACGCGTTGGCGTGCTACGGCGGAACCAACGGCTTCGGCCACGGCCAGGTCGATACTCGGCCCGGCCGCACCGGAAATGAACTGGTTCGACACCCACGCTAGAGAGGTCGCGGGCGACTGAGATGTATTAACAAATTAATTAATTAATTTGAGACGTCCAATTTCTAGTGTTTGGAAATTTGGGAGAGCTTGACCCTAGCCTTTCCCTTGCGAGGGCAAGGAGGAACTTAACACTTGACACTTAAGCTTAGTTTGAAGTACACCCTGACCAGCGCTCACGGTGGGACGGCAAGGCAACCAGAAGGGACGAGGTTCTCCTGACCACGTGGCCCTCGATCTGGGAAGCGAGAGGCGTTCCATTAGTGGACGCGCCCCTCACGCCCGACTTTTGGGCGGCCCCGGCAGGCCGTTTGTTTTGACGTTCCGTGACAGGCCCCGCACCCCCACCTCCGGGCCGACCGGGCGACCGGAATGAATCCCGGTGTCCCGATCCGAAACTTCAGAGCGGGCCGGCTGGGGAGTGACTGGCACCCCGTACCTGCACTTTCCATCCCTGCGGTCCCAAATACCGGAACCACCCGAATACCACTTTATTCGACAAAATGAGGTGCGGCCTACAGCCTTAGAAAACCAACCCTATATAAGTCAATACCTCCAACGACACAGGTGCGCATTCATGCCGCGTGACGTGGTGACGTCATCGCGTTTTCACCTTAAAAGACCTATTTGATATAAGTTAATATTTTGAATTAGTCGGTCAATTTTTGCCCAATCTTTGCTAAATAAAGGTTGTCCTTACTTACCTAGTGGTGTTCCTATCCACCACAAGTAGCCCGGTGTCATAATCGCAAAGCGACTCACTAAAAACCGATTCAAAATGGCCCCTCGCTACGACCCTTCACGATCACATTTTATTTTCACCACTTCAAATCGACCGAATTTCACCAAATAAGATACCACACTCGATGCACTGATGTCATTTTTACGGCAAAAGTGAAAACAGATTTTAATTTGGAAATAAAACGAAGGCATGCACAATGGAACAATATCTCCTCGGACTCGCAATTCGTGCCGCGGAACGTGGTGACGTCATCGCGCTTCACCCCTAAACGACCCATTTTATATAAGTTCATATTTTGAATAACTCGGTCAATACCAGTCCAATTTTCGCCAAATAAAGGTTCCCGTTATCCACAGATACCTCTGTATCCTCCTAGAGGCGAAGTCAGGATGAATTTCACAAAAAATAAAGTCCTTCGGCGACAAAAATTTAACATGGGGTTTTCCTATGTAAATTTACCCTGAAGTAATTTTACCAAAAATCCTGGAATTTCGCGGGGCCAGTTTCTGTCGAGTGTTAAGACGTACTAGCGACTGCGAAATCTGGAATCAGAATTAAAATCCGAGCCTCCGTTAGCTCTAAGGGCCCCCCAAAACAAATCGCATATATTCCTAATGAAAAACTCCGGAGTTCCTAAATCCCAAATCCCATGCCATCCGATGTCAATCCATATATCCACACCTCGCTACGAACGTTATGCATCTAATGATAAGCATAAGAACCATCAAAAAATATTTTAAGACCAGTTTATTCGACTAAATGTGGCGCGGCCTAGCATCTAGTCAAGACCAAGTCACCAAGGCCGACCACGCATCCCGACCCCAAATTCCTCATTCGACGACAACTAAACAATATATTATATGACTCGCACCGTACATACCTCCTTCTAGTTCTTGTTCTTGTCTTGGTATACTCACTCAGACTCACCCTCGCACAGGTAACCGAGGTTGAAGAAACGGCGAAGCGAGGCGACCACCAACAAACACGTCCTCGCCTCGAATTTCCTCCCGCCCACACAATCGCAGGGAAGATGGAGGGAACAGAGGCAGGAAAGAACGAGAGGGAAAAAGTGTCCAGTGCACTCTTATCACGACTGAATCCTCTCAGCTCCCCCAAATGGCGTCTGCTCTGCCTCGTGTCCAGCTCTGAACTCTTCTTCTTTGAATGACCTTCGACACTCGTGCCGGAGACGTGATGACGTCACTGCGCTTCAGTCTTAGAAAACTAATTTTTATATAAGTTAATATTTTCAATAACTCGGTCAATTTCTGCCTAATCCTCGCCAAACAAAGGTTCCCGTTACCCACGGATACCCCTCTATCCTCCTAGAGGCGAAGTCAGGATGAATTTCGCAATAAATATTAAAGTCCTTCGGCGACGGAAATTTGACACGGTGTTTTCCTATGTAACTTTACCCTGAGGTAATTTTACCAAAAGTCCCCGAAATTTCACGGGTCCAGCCCTATTGAGTGCCTCCGGCCTCTCAAGTCCCTTCACAGAGTCGGGCTAGAGTCAAGCTCAAAAGGGTTTTCTTTCCCCACTGATTCCGCCAAGCCCGTTCCCTTGGCTGTGGGTTCGCTGGATAGTAGATAGGGACAGTGGGAATCTCGTTCATCCATTCATGCGCGTCACTGGTTAGATGACGAAATGAATGAATTTCATTCATTTGCGCTGCATGATTTTCAGGGTGGCATAGTCACGAACCCGAAGGATCGGTAGCAGACACAATTTCGGTCTTCGAGGCCGGCCGATAGGCACAGTGTGACCAGAAGGGACGAGGTTCTCCTGACCACGTGGCCCTCGACTTGGTGGGGTTTGTCCGCACAATCTGGGCGCATCAGGATGAACTTTAGCCGGGGAGCGTTTGGGCGCCCCGGTCTGATACTGCCGCCCACGCGCATAACAACGTGTGAGTGCACGTGGGTCCCGGCGGTCCCACTTGCCTAGCGCTACCATGTTTAGACAGCGAAATCCGTCCCCGGGCACTGGCACCTACTCCCGGAAGTCGAGAGAATAGCGGCGCCAGGCACGGTAGGACACCCGCGGGAGGAGCCCCGGCGGACCAGGGACGCACGAGCCTATGCGTTAGCGTGCTACGGCGGAATCAACGGCTTCATGATCATCCAATCATGATTTTTCATTTTTCTTTTTTTTTTCACCGAATATTCAGTATTGTGGGGCTAAAACAAACCTCATAACTGATTATACATTATTTTCTATCTGATTTCAAGGTCAGTAACCTTCGTTTTGACATTTCCGGGCCTGGCCTGTCTGGGCCTGTTTCGGTTATAGTCCATCCTTTGTCATTGAATACCACTCGCTCATGAACCATCGGCGTCTCCTGACTTGTAAATATTGAATTTAGGATGCTTGAGTATCAATACAGAATCACTGAACTACATAGGATACATATAAGAGGTCGTTAAAATATATCTTATTGATAAAAGACAACTCAAAGGCGAGTGTGCGTATGGCTAGGCCACCTTGGCAGCCCACGAGAGACAGATAACCAAGCTTTTAATGTGATTAGTCTGTCTTTTCATCTGTGAGTAGAATATCTCAAAAAGTTAAGGGCTCTCCTTTGTGGCACCTTAAATGATTCCTCAAAGACCTTACATTTGAGAAAGTCTCTGCACAAACCGGACACATGTACGGACGCTATCTCGTGTGAATCCGCTCGTGAGTCCGACAGTGCGTTGATCGAGTGAACACTTTGCCACAAACATTGCATGTATACGGGCGCTCTCCGGTGTGAATTCGCTTGTGAATCTGACATTCCGATGCCCAAATGAACCCCTTACCACAAACATTGCATGTATAAGGGCGCTCGCCTGTGTGAATTCTCACGTGCCTCTGAATCGAAGTTGAAGAACCGAATCTCTTTTGGCACACCTTGCAGGTGAACCGTTTCTTTCTTGTGTAAATATCAAAATGACTCACGAACATGCTTTTATTTTGCGTTGAACAAGAATATTCAGTGCGTTTGAACTCTTCATCACTGGGAACTTGTCGGTGCCTCTCCTTGTGCTTCTTCAAATCTGCCTTTCTGGTGAAGCTGTGAGAGCACGAGGTGCAGGTGAACTTCTTGATGGGCTTCTTCTATTCTCCTGTGAAGAGCATTCATCAATGTTTAAAAATGTCAGCGCCTAGTTTGCACTGAATAGAAGCTTAAACTCCCGTCGCCAAATTGTACGTTGATAACATATTGTTACGGTACGCGGTTAAAGATGGTATGTTTGCCAAGCGGAGGCTCCGCGACCGAACAGTTATTCCCCTAACTAAAACCCGATTTACCCCAAACTTTGGCCGGATCGCCCCACCGCTATTCAATCGGGAAAACTCTAAAGCGACCGAATGCAAAGAGGAAGAAGACGTACAGAAGAGTAACTGGATTTATTATTTACACACATATAAGCAAGAAGAAAGCAGTCACGTTTATTTATAGGGACATGAGACGCAGGTGACACAGTGAAATCTTTAGCTTATACAGACTTATTGTTACTACCCAGGACAGCACGAACAAAACAAACTCACGTACGCAAATGGATGGAAATTGCAGGCAGGAATGACAGGAGGTGGGTGGCTGGAGGAAGGCACGGAGCTGGCTGGAGTTTGATCCCGCACGGGACGTCGGGCTGGACCTCGACGGCCGCCGATGCCACCGATCCTGTCGTGTGCGCGGGGTAGCGGGTCGGAGCTGCTTGGTGGAGCCAAGCCAACACTGCTTGTGGGGGGGTCTGGCGTGACGGGTTCTCTCTCCCTCTCTCACTAACTCCAGGACTCTTTCTCTCTTGCTTAGTCCAACTCTTCCTCACCACCGACAACTCAACGCAACCCCTCCACTCTACGCAAACACTGACCACCACTGACGACCAACCCAGCTCTGACCAAAAAAACCACACACTCCGCTCTTGTCGTAGCTCATTCCGTAAAAGCTCATCTGCCTTTTTTTTCTTCGACTCAACTGCCTGGGGAACGCCCCGCCGGCGGGTTATATAGGCCCCGCCCCTCAACCTTTGCGAACCTCCCCCAAACGCTCTTCCTCCGCCCTCTCTAGCCAAACCCCTTGTTCATGGTTGGTCGAGTGGGGCTGGCTCACTCCTCCCCTCTATGACGAGGTGGAGACACGCCTTTCTTCTCCGACCCTGCCTCGTGGTCAATGGCGGCAATTGGAGGGGATGTAATTCCCAATCGACGAAAGGGGGAATGGAGGTTTTTGGGAATGGGAATGAAGGGAATCTATCTTTTTCACTTTGTGCAATGGAGTATTTAAGTTAATGGGAGACACAGCCTTACTCTAAGACACATAATAAGATATAAGCTACTGAACAAGGGTATTCTATGATTAGCTGACGTGTATGCTTTTGGACTAATTACCGAGACGCCCTTTTTACCTTTATACAACTCTGGAGGCAGGAAGGGCCATATCCAACAATGTTCATCACCATCTCCAATATAATACAACACAATCAAAAAAATGCAATCCTCATATCCGCAACAATATCAAGTTCAATAATGAACATAAACGCTCTCTAAATAATCTGCAATAAGTTGACATTCTGCTATTCTAGACTCCACCCAGTCCTGCCGTTAAGAAGTGTTTTGACCCAGAATGTTCTGGGTTGAACCTGTCACTCTCCAAATCATCACAAATTAACATATACTATACAGGTACACAGGCAACGAAATGCAGTGAAAGACTATTCTGCCCATCTTGCCGACACCACTGTCGAATCCACAAATGTGAGGGCATTGTTTGAATAGGGGAAGGGGAGGATTTTTTGATTTTTTTTACTCTGCATGGTTTCAGCTCACAGAAGAGCTTTGACACAGAACAAATCAGGACACAACATCACAAAGTGAACAGCAGGAGAAAAGTGGAAACGCCATCAGCGGGGTGGAGGGAGAAAATAGACAGATGAACAAACGAGGGATGAAGGACAATGCAAATGGTGGGCAAGATGGATACATAAGCAACATTTTATGGAGGGGTCGGGTGGTTTATCAGGTGTAGAAAAGATCATGATTTTAGATTGGTGACGACTTGAGATAGTGGTGAACAGCTGTCTCAAAGATATGGAAGGAAGGATGAGATTGAGGAGAGATTAGCAGGTGGTTCCACAGGTGGGAAAAAGAGGAATAAAAGAGTGGAGGTGAGCATTGGTTCTGGATTTTGGCATTTTCATTCGGAGAGGGTTGCTGGTGGACCGAGTGTATCTTGCAGAAAGCTGAGGGAGACAAAGCACGGAGAGGGCAGAAGGTGTAAGTCTTGACATGTCACCATCAGGTTTTAGAGGAGGGAGACAAGTGTGAAAGCCCATTCTAAAGATTGGACAGGTGTTGTTTTCTGGCCCTCCACAGATTAGACACACACTTGTTGCGAGCTTTGTGGAATGATCTGAGGTCGTCTTCAGTTGGATTTGCTTTCCAGGAGGAAAATGCAAGTTGTTTTAAAGCAACTGCCTCACCACAGGATTCAGAGTACCAAGAGTGGGAAGATGGGTAAGATAATTGGAGACGATAGATGGCTGGACCGAACGCACGCACAGAAGCAGGCACACCGAAAACAGGCTCCTTTTATCTATTAGATGCCCAAAACCAAGGACACTGCACAAATTGCTTTAAGATGACAGGACTGATCCAATGGGACAAGTGTAGGTTCTGTAAGGCAGAAACACAAAGCACAAGCCACTTCCGATGCTGATGTAAAAACCTCATGTCAGAACAGCTGTGCACACAAAGGCATAACAAAATACGTGGAGTAATCCACCGGCAATCTGCAAAAAATTCAATATGCGTTTCACAAAACTCATGGAAGCATGAACCAAAAGCAATCATTGAAAATAATAACGTCATGCTCATGTTTGACCTGATGTTACCATCGACCGTGAACATCGAAAAAAAGCACTGCGACTGGACGTAGCACTAAGGAACAAAAAGGAAAAGATGCTATGCTAACTGAGGTTTCAGTAACCAGTGAGTTTGGTCTAAATAATGCAGAAATCAAGAAAATTACCAAATATCAAGACCTCAAGAATGAAGTGAAAAGATCCTGGAAGCTGATGAACGCCAAAATTGCACCAGTGATAATTGGGGCAACGGGAATGATAAAGAAGAACCTTGCAGAGATTAAAAAACCCATCCATGGGAACATTACCACAAACGAACTCCAGTTGGAGGCTGAATGGAGCTCAATGACAATCCTGAAAAGGGCTCTTGGAACAAAACTCTGAGAACAACAAAACTTCACAACTTAGTCCATCAGTCACGATACTTCGTTTCCTGGGAGGACTCCGTTCCACCTTCTGAAACCCAAATTATGGAGAAAACAATCAACAACACACAAAGGCACAGATAGACAAATATACACACAACTATACACACACACACACACACACACACACACACACACACACACACACACACACACACACACACACACACACACACACACACACACACACACACACACACACACACACACACACACACACACACGTGGTGGAAGGTGTTTGGGTGCAGGAGTGAAATGGAAAGATGGGTGGGGGGAGGGCAAGAGAGGGGATGAGGGAGGTAGTAGAGTCATGGAAATGGTAATCGGAATTGTGAGGAAAGAAGGGTGAGTGAGTTCATCGCAAACAACACACCACCTTTCACACAAAATATGGATATCATATCTTCTTTGAAATTCATAACAATATATTTTTATTTTTTTATATTTTTTTTTTGTATACAAGATCGAGGCTCGTGAAAATCGAGGCTCGTGAAAGAGCTAACATTAATCACACAAAAAGACAAACCGACACACAAAACACAAAAAACAAGGGGAGCGGCAGACAAGATAGGGAGAGAGGGGGGAGGCCACAAAAGAGAGGGGGAAGAGGGGGAAGGACACAAACACAACATTTGAGAGCAGGGACATCGGGAGGACTTGGGAGAGGAATAAAACATATGAACACTGCAAGGACTCTGGGGTGAATTACCAGGGGTAGAAAAGATCAAGGTTTTCGATGGGGGAAGATAAGAGATGGTGGTGAACAGCTGTTTTAAAGACCTGGAGGGAGGAGTGGGATTGAAGGGAGTGGGGGAGTTTGTTCCAGAGGCGGGAGAAAAGGGGAATGAAAGGGTGAAGGTGAGCAGAGAGCCTAGACTTTGGCAGTTTAACCATAAGAGGGTTGCAGGCAGATCTTGTGCGACCTGAAGGAATATTGGGGGGACAGAGCACAGAGAGAGCTGGGGGAGCAAGGCCGGAGAGGAGTCGGTAGAAGACAGAAAGACCACCAACCTGCCTGCGGTGAGTGAGTGAAAGGCCCTCGGTGTTGACTACATCGCAGGAGATTCCAATGATTCTGAAAGCTTTGGCCTCAACAGCGTGAAGCCAAGCAAGGTGTGAGGCAGGAGCACCAGCCCAGAGGGGGGAACAGTATTCCATTGAGCTGCGGATGAAAGCCTTGTATGTGGTGAGGATCTCAGGTGTGCCAAGGAAGGACTTCGCATGACAGAGGATGCCCAGTCGGCGACTGGCTTTGGAGGCCAGCTTGGAAATGTGGTTTTCCCAAGAAAGATCATGGCAGATAGTGAGACCCAAAAGCTTGAGCGACAGAACTTCTTGGAGAGGATTGTTGAGAAAGTAGATGGGAGGGTTGTCCAGTCGGTCCTTTCGGAGAGACATTGTAAGAGTGTGAGATTTGTCAGGATTGAAAGACATGTTCCACTTGTTTGACTAGTCTGTGATTTTGTCCAGGTCTGCAGAGAGTGAGGAGGCTGCAGACTGCCGATCTGAGGGATGAGGAATGGAGCGGCAGAGAGTAGAGTCATCAGCAAAGAGATAGAGAGGATTTTCAAGAGAGTCAGAGAGATCATTGATGAAGACCAGAAAAAGCACAGGGCCCAGAACACTACCTTGGGGAACTCCAGCCTGAACAGGAAGAGGAGATGAGAGAAACCCATTCAGGGCCACACGTTGACTACGACCAGAGAGGAAGTCCGCCAGTCATGCGTGGAGATTTCCATGGATACCAAAGGAGGAGAGTTTGGTGAGCAGAGCAGGGTGCCAGACCGTATCGAAGGCACGTGAAATGTCAAGGGACACAGCTCTAATTTCCTGTTTGGCGTTGAGGACCTCCATCCATTGTTGAGAAAGCAGAAGCAGCATGTCCAGAGTAGAGTTACCAGGTCTGAAACCAAATTGATGATCAGAGATCAAGCCATTGGAGAAGAGGAAAGATTTAATATCTGAAGCAATGATGGATTCCATGACTTTGCTGATAATTGGGAGAAGGCTGATTGGTCTGTAGTTGCTGGGATCTGTTTTTGCACCTTTTTTGTGCAAAGCGGTGATGTTGGCCGATTTCCAAGCAGATGGCAGATGACCTTGAGCAAAAGAGAGGGTGAAGAGAACAGAAAGAGGGAGTGAAAGAGCAGAAGAACATGATTTTAGGACCCGTGGGCTGATGCCGTCAGGACCAGTTGCAGAATCAGAGTCGAGGGTTGACAGAAACTTTTCCACCTTGTCAGGAGGAAAGGACACAGAGTCCAGGAGCAGCTGGGTACGACTGGGTACGGTGGGTACAGAGAGGGATGGGTTTGGGACACAAGATTTAGAGGCAAACACAGAGTTGAGGCATTCAGCTTTTTCACGTGCGGATTCAGCCGTTAAGCCGTTTGAAGTGAGGGAGGGGATGGAGGGGGAACAAACACCAGAAACAGATTTGACCAGACGCCACCAGGATTTGGAAGAGGGAGACAGATAAGAGAGTTCGGTCTTGAGAATGGTGAGATATTGTTTCCTGGCTCTCCTGAGGGTGGACACACACTTGTTTCGGGCTTTGTGAAAGGAAATGAGATTTCCTTCCGTTGGATTTGCTTTCCAGGAGACGAAAGCAAGTTGTTTCAGGGCAACAGCCTCACCACAAGATTCCGTGTACCATGGACGGGAGGAAGGGTATGACAACTGAAGACGAGATGGTATAAATCTGTGCATGAGAGAGAGCAATTTACTTTGAAAGAATTCCCAGGATGAGTTGATGTCAGAGGCGGTAGAGATGGGAGACCAGTCCAGATGATTGATGGCTGCTTGAAGACCGTGCCAGTTGGCCTGAGTGAAATGCCAGACTCGTCGACGCTGAGAAGCTCTCTGAGAATGGTCAGAGAGATGTCCACTTTGACAAGCACATGATCAGATGAGCCGATTGGAGCAGAAGAAGAGCAGCAGACATTTTCAGGGAAGTTTGTCAAAACCAAATCCAGAAGAGAAGATCCGTTGACTGAGATCCGGGTCGGGAAATTGACAGATTGTGTCAGTCCCAGTGAGTTGCAGAAGTCCTTTGCTGAAGAGCCATGGCTGGTGAGAGAGGTACCCACACCCAGCCAACTGGCATGGTGACAATTGAAATCACCACATATGAGGAAGAGAGAGTTGGGATGGGAAGATAGAAGTTGGTCCATATTATCAGACAGTGAGATGTAGATGGAGTCATCGCTGTTTGGTGGACGGTACAACACACATATGAACAAAAGGTGGGAGTGAAGGGGAAGCCATAGCCAAAGGTATTCCTGGGGGTGAGGTGGAGAGAGGGCAGTGGAGGGCGAGTGAGGAAGAGAGTTTTTTATAAAGATAGCAACCCCACCTACAGGACGAGGCTCAGGTCTATCATACCGGAGGAGGGAGTAACCTGGGAGAGATACCAAGGCATCAGAGACATGAAGGACAAAAGTTCCTGTTAAGCAGATCACATCTGGTTTGTCAGAAGCAACCTGTATGGAGAGGTCATTCAAGTTTGAGCGAAGGCCCCGGATGTTTGAGGTCCATACCGTTAATGAAGAGGAAGGGGGAGCATCGGGTCCAGAACAGGGGGGGGGAGGGGTAGGGTAAGATGTGGAAGAGGAGGAAGAGGTAGGGAGAGCTGTTGAAGGTGTGTCAGAGATTTCAGAGATTTCAGAAAATTACTTTATTACTTTATTAATGTAATTTGTTTACTTTATTACCAGCAAAGAGCGCGTCTTTATGAATGGGAGGAATAGGAAGCAGGACTTAAGAGTACGTGTTTACTGTCACGCCGCTATAAAACCCACAAACAAACAGACAATGTCTTCCCTGTCTGGGGTAATGGTTTGGTTTAAAACCCCAAACTAATTGGTAAGAGATTGAAGGGGTGGATAAAAGACAAGGTACGTTAGGGGATAGATACGGTTTAGGGATAGGTCTTCTTCTTCATTCAAGTGCAGCAGGCTGTGGGTAGCACCATTAGGTGAGGACATGGCTCTGCCGCTGATGCAGTGCCCCCTGTAGGTTCGGGCAGGAATTTGTTATTTGTTCATGGTGCTGACAGCTCAATTACTCTTCATGAAGGACAACCTGGGATATTTGACATCCACTAACTAATACCGGTCGATGCGATGCTCCATTCAACGTCCACCGGAGAGAAGGCACACGCATTGATGAATGACCGAGACAACTTAGAGGCGAGTGTGCGTATGTCAAGGCCACCTTGGCCGCCCACTAGGGGCAGGCAACCAAGCTGTCAGGAAAATTATTGCTTTTGTGCAGTCCATCAAGAATAAGGGCTGTATCGGGTTTCAGGGTAATCACTAATCAGTTGGGAAATCAGTCGAGTCAAGATCTTAAGTTTTGGGGGGTAACCCTCCGTCCCTGGGGGCCCACATGATGCAAAATCGAAACCCGAAAAATCGAAGATTGTGCGAGCTACTGTCTTGTATCCATGTGTCAAGTTTCAGAACAATCAGACGGATGATAAGAGAGGAGTAGAAAAATAGCAAAAAGTTAACTCTCCAAAAGGTTATAGCAAAAAGTTAATCAAGTGAAAAAAAAATCATCAGCATGGTGGCTCTTTCACTTTATCAAACTTTCCCTGAATCCAAGATGACGATTCGATCATTTTTTATAGTTCATTATTCTGTAATAATGTAACATAATCTATGTCCACAAAGTAAATTTCTCGGTATAGAGAGAAAAGGAAAAGGAAGTGAAGATGGGCAGAGAAATGCAACAAGCAGATAAAAAGGTGAAGGGTAGACAATGATGGAAACACAAATGGAAAAAGAAAGAAGGTGAACATGAGGAACGAGTAAATATTAAAATAAATAATTATTCTGTTATATATGGATGTAAGGAGACATGTGTGGAGACATGTATGGGGACATGTATGGGGACATGTATGGAGACAAAAGGAGACAAAAGGTGTGAAGGTGAATATCAGTAAAACGAAGGTGATGGCTTGTGGTAAAGCATGTGGTGAGGTGGAAAGAACTGGGAAGTGGCCGTGTGCTGTGTGCAGGAACGGTGTCAGAGTGAACTCCATTCAAAGTATAATGTGTGCTGAGTGGGTTCATCAAAAATGTAGTGGTTTGAGAGGGTCATTAACCAGTGTGGCAGCTACATTCAAGTGTATGGTGTGCACAGAAGGAGCTGCAGATGGAGGAAATGTTGAGTTGGATCTTGGAGATGGTGTGAAGCCGGAAGGTGCGAAAACATTTCGCTACCTTCGAGACATGTTGAATGGAGAAGGTGGATCAGACCCGGCAACGGTTGCTCAAGCAAGATGGGCGTGGAAGAAGTTTCGGGAACTGAGTGGCGTGCTGATGAGGAGGGGAGTGTCGTTGAAGCTGAAGGGAAAGGTGTATGCTGCACGTGTGAGAAGTGTTATGATTTATGGAAGCGAGACGTGGGTAATGAACGTAGAGCAGCAACGAAGGCTGGAAAGGGTGGAAATGCGAATGGTTCGGTGGATGTGTGGAGTTTCGTTGAGAGAGAGGAAGACAAATGATGAATTGCGAAAGATGATGTGAATAGAGCCTGTGATGGATGCTGCTAAGAGAAAAAGGTTGAGATGGTTTGGTCATGTGTTGAGGAAGGATGAAAGTGACTGGTTGAGAAGAGTGATGGAAATGAATGTGGAAGGAAGTAGACGATGGGGAAGACCGAGAAAGACTTGGCCAAAGGTGGTGGAAGAAGAAATGCGGGCAAGGGCGTTAACAAGGGGAGATGAAGAAAATAGGGCAAAATGGAGAAGATTGTCATAGGGCCCGCAAGGCTAACCCCCGCTATAGCAGGGAAAATGGCCTTAAGATGCCTGTTGTTGTTGTTGTATATGGATGAATCGTGTGTGTGTGTGTGTTTGTGTGTGTGTGTGTGTGTGTGTGTTACTTTTTCTGTTTATTAATTGCAGGCCATTCAAATTTACTTTTAACTCTTAAAACTGGTGAGACCCCTTCAACTTTTGAAAACCCTTTAAGACCCCTGAGATGCATAGGACCCAAAGTTCCCGAGGACCCAAAAGACTCAGAAGACCCAAAAGTCGCAGAACACCCAAAATTCTTGCCTTTGTTTAAAATCTTAATTCAAAAATAAATAAATAATTATTTCCTTCTTTGTTGGTTCATTCTTCGACCACGTGTTTCACCCCGCCCGTTTTTTTCTCTTTTTTCCTATCCTTCCTTCCTAACTCAATCCTCTCCAGTGAAAAGACACCTTTCCAATTCTTACTAATTTTCACCATACTCCTTCAACTTTCTCCTTCTTCCTCTGATCCACTTTCACCTCACCTTCCAAAAAAACATATCACCGAATAATTTAATAAGCAGGCCTCTCCTCCCGTTCCAACACATTTTTACTTATACACCTCACTATTCCTTCGTGCTCTGCTCTCCTGGCTGTCAATCTCATATTCTTCTGTTCCTGCATCTGAACCTGTCCTGGAATCATTAATACCCCTTCGGAATCCTTCATGTCCTCATTTAGGGAATTTCCCCACATAGTTTTCACGGTTTAGTTTGAAAGTGTTTAAACTTTCCCCTGAAGTGTTGTATTCTGTCATATATTATAACACATTTTTCCTCTTCTTCTTTAAAAGGTTGTATTCGATTTGCTCACCAAATCTCTTCATTTCAAATAAAAATTTCATCTCTTGCAGTTCTTCCTTTCGACATTCCCAAAACTCACATGCATGCCACCCCTCCTCCAACGTTTTCAAACAGATCTCTGAATCGAAAATTACAAGAAAATCTTTTTGCAATAAATGTTCGTTTTCCATTAATTGTCCAACACTTTCTAAAATCCAAACTCACTCCTCTCCTCCTAAACACCCCCCTAACCCATCCCTTTCAAATCTCCCCCCTTGCACCTTCCCACCTAAATCCCCCCTCGCTCCTCCTCTCCTAAACTCCCCCCTCACCCCTCCCCTCCAAAACTTCCCCCTCACTCCTCCCCTTCAGAACTCCCCGTCCTCCTTTTTCTGCAATGCTCCCCTCTTACCCCTCCTCCTCAAAGTGTCCTCCCTGATTCCTCTCCCTTCCAACTCTCACCTCCATCTCCATTTCCTCCAACCTTCTTCCTCACTCTGTCCCCCCCTTAAACAACACCTCACTGTGCCTCACTCAATCACCATCAAACTTTTGTCCTCCTCATCCTTCCCTTTCTCCTTGCTATTCTGAAATCTCTGACACACTATCAACTGCTCTCCCTACCTCCTCCTCTTCCACATCTTACCCTTCCCCTCCTCTCCCCTGTCATGTATCCGATGCTCCCCAATCCTCTTCATTAACGGGATGGATCTCAAACATCCGGGGCCTTCGCTCAAACCTGATTGATCACTCCATTCAGGTTGCTTCTGACAAACCAGACTTGATCTGCTTAACAGAAACTTTCCTCCTTCCTAATGTCTCTGATTCCTTAATATCTCTCTCTGGTTACTCCCTCCTACGGTATGATAGACCTGAGCCTCGTCCTGGAGGTGGGGTTGCTATCTTTATCAAAAACTCTCTTTTCACTCTCCCTGCACTTCCCTCTCTCCACCTCACCCCCAGAAGTACCTTGAACTATGGCTTCCACTTCGCTCCCACCTTTTGTTCATATGTGTGTTGTCTGTTGTACCGTCCACCAAACAGTGATGACTCCATCTACATCTCGCTGTCTGACAACATGGACCAACTTCCATCTACTCATCCCAACTCTCTCTTCCTCATATGTGGTGATTTCAACTGTCATCATGCCAGCTGGCTGGGTGTGGGTACCTCTCTCACCAGCCATGTCTCCTCGGCAAAGGACTTCTGCGACCAACTGGACCCGACCCAGATCTCAGTCAACGAAGCATCTTCTCTTCAAGACTTGGTTATGAAAAACCTCCCTGCAAATGTCTGCTGCCCTTCTTCTGCTCCAATCGGTTCATCTGACCACATGCTCGTTAAAGTGGACATCGCTCTGGCCATTCTCACAGAGCCTCCTCAGCATCGACGAGTCTGACATTTCACAAAGGCCAACAGGCACGGACTTCAAGGAGCCATCATTCATCTGGACTGGTCTCCCATTTCTACTGCCTGACATCAACTCATCCTGGGAATTCTTCCAAAGTAAATTGTTCTCTCTCTTCGACAGATTTATCCCATCTCGTCTTCAGTTGTCATACACTTCCTCCCGTCCATGGTACACGGAATCTTGTGGTGAGGCAGTTGCCCTGAAACAACTTGCCTTTGCCTCCTGGAAGGCAAATCCAATGGAAGGAAATCCAATTCCTTTCACAAAGCCCGGAACAAGTGTGTTTCCACTCTCAGGAGAGCCAGGAAACAATATCTCTCCACTCTCAAGACTGAACTCTCAAACCTGTCACCCTCTTCTCAATCCTGGTGGTGTCTCGTAAAATCTGTTTCTGGTGTTTGTTTCCCCTCCATGCCCTCCCTTACCTCAAATGGCTGAAAAGCTGACTCAACACGTTAAAAAGCTGAATGCAAATGTATGCTGCTCTCTGTGTTTGCCTCAAAATATTGTGTCCCAACCACATCTCTCTCTGTACCCACCATACCCAGTCATACCCAGCTGCTCCTGGACTTTGCCTCCTTCTCTCCTGACTAGGTGCAGAAGTTTGTCAATCCCCGAATTGCATTCTGCAACTGGACCAGACGGCATCAGGCCACGGACCTTAAAATCCTGCTCTGCCACACTTTCACACTTTCTCTCTGTTCTCTTCACCCTCTCTTTTGCTCAAGGTCTACTGCCATCAGCTTGGAAATCAGCCAACATTACCACGTTACACAAAAAAGTTGCAAAAACAGATCCTTGCAACTAGTCCAATCAGCCTGCTCCCAATTGTCAGCAAAGTCCTGGAATCCATCATTGCTTCGGATATCAAATCCTTCCTCTTCTCCAATGGCTTGATCTCTGATCATCAATTTGGTTTCAGACCAGGTCACTCTACTCTGGACATGCTGCTTCTGCCGTTTCAACAATGGATGGAGGTCCTCAATGCCAAACAGGAAATTAGAGCCGTCTCCCTTGACATATCACGTGCCTTCGATACGGTCTGGCACCCCGCCCTGCTCACCAATCTCTCCTCTTCTGGTATCCATGGAAATCTTCACGCATGGCTTGCGGACTTCCTCTCTTGTCGTAGTCAACGTGTAGCCCTGAATGGGTTTCTCTGATCTTCCCTTCCTGTTCAGGCTGGAGTTCCCCAAGGCAGTGTTCTGAGCCCTGTGCTTTTTCTGGTCTTCATCAATGATCTCTCTGACTCTCTTGAAAATCCTCTCTGTCTCTTTGCTAATGACTCCACTCTCTGCCGCTCCATACCTCATCCCTCAGATCGACAGTCTGCAGCCTCCTCACTCTCTGCAGACCGGGACAAAATCACAGGCTGGTCAAAGAAGTGGAACATGTCTTTCAATCCTGACTAATCTCACACTCTCACCAAGTCTCTCCGAAAAGACCAACTGGACAACTCTCCCATCTACTTCCTGAACAATCTTCTCCAAGACGTTGTCACTTCAGCTTTTGGGTTTCACTATCTGGCATGATCTTTCCTGGGAAAAACCACATTTGCAAGTTGGCCTCCAAAACCAGTCGCCGACTGGGCATCCTCCATCATGCGAAGTCCTTCCTTGGCACACCTGAGCTGCTCACCACAAACAAGGCTTTCATCCGCAGCTCAATGGAATACTGTTCTCCCCTATGGGCTGGTGCTCCTGCCTCACACCTAGCTCATCTTCACGCTGTTGAAACCAAGCTTTCAGAAGCTCACCAACTCCAAGGGCCTTTCACTTGCTCACTGCAGGCAGGTTGGTAGTCTTTTTGTCTTCTACTCTCCAGCCTTGCTCCCCCAGGTCTGTCTGTGCTCTGTCCACCAAATATTCCTGCAGGACGCACAAGATCTGCCAGCAACCCTTTTATGGTGAAACTGCCAAAATCAAGACTCTCTGCTCACCTTCACTCTTTCATTCCTCTTTTCTCCCGCCTCTGGAAGAAACTCCCTCACCCTCTTCAATCCTAACTCCTCCCTCCAGGTCTTTAAAACAGCTGTTCACCACCATCTCTTATCTTCCCCCATCCAAAACCTTGATCTTTTCTACCCCCGTTAATTCACCCCAGATCCACTTTTTTGAAATACCGACTTCTTTCATTGAAGTCCTAGCAGTCTCCATGTGTTTTATACCTCTTCCCTTCCCCCCCCCCCACCCCCCCGCCCCCTTTCCCATGCCGCCTCCTCCCAAGCCTTCTCCCTTCCACAGATCTCCCGATGTCCCTGTGCTCTACTGTTATACTTGTGTGTTTGCCTCTCTCTCCCCATCTTGTCCCCCGCTGCCTTGATCATATGTTTTTTTGGTCAGTTTCTTTTTATGTGATTAATGTCAGCTCTTACACGAGCCTCGATCTTGTACAATGAATGAATGAATGAATAAATGAACGTTAATAAAAAAAGGCCCCGAGGAGCCAAAAGACCCAGATGACCCAAAAAACCTTCCCCCCCCCCCTCCCCTCCCAAGTCCGGTAGGCAGGTAAGCTCCCTGGAGGTAAAGACCAATAAAAATTTAGTCCAATGGACCAACGGGGCCCCCCTAGTAAGGAGTTAAAGCATAACAATGAAATAGACCTACTTCATTTAAATTTTATTTGGCCATCAAGAAAAAGGTCTTTCACCCATGCTGATGCTTTTTTTTTTTCTTCATATTTTGCCACCAGATCACCGTGCAATCATGTGATATTATTTCCTCGGAACCGACCGACTCACGTCGCTGCAAACAAAATGGCCGACACGGCCCATGTGATCAGAATCTTTCGGACCTGCGACGTCGGGACTCTATATACACAGGGACTCTAGTGTGGGTGGTGAATCAGGACATCAGGACTTTTACAACCTCAGAATGGACTTTCCAAATGTAGGTTTATGTATATGACGGTTTTAAATAAAGTTTATCACAAAATGTCCATAATTGTTACAACTCACCATCCTCCAAATCTCCTCTGTCATCTTCAGGAACAAACGAGTCCGATTCTTCTACCTTGATGCGCATGTCTCCAGTTGGTCGTCCCGTCTCCATTGCGACGGTCCATCCCGTTCCTCGCCCCGCACGGCAAGACTCCATGTACCGACAGAGCTCCGCGTACATGGTGAAGGTGAACTTTCGTGTGGCCAAAGCACAGAGTTGAACCCTCACCGGAGCGGGGTCGGCTCGGGCACAGAGAGCTCCGAAGATCTCGATCCCCATCTCCGTAACCAGAGCTCGGAGAGACTCCTCTGATAGACCCTGGAACTTCAGCCAGGCCGGGACAAGACCGAGGCCGCTCCGAGCTCTCACCGACTCCATTGTGCATGAGGAACTCACATCGAGAGATTCAAAATAAATAAATAAATCGCGCGTGTTTCACCTTCAACATGTAGGAGATCTTCAAGAGCTTCGCGTTGCTTCTGCGGATCGTGGTTCGTGGTGGGGGTCGATTTTTGAAGTGTGCACCCATTGGTCGATCAGCCGCCTGAATACACCCACTTATGTCTCTTGACTCCACCTACCCAAGGCCGAGACGAAATGATATGGCCTGCATATTCTTCTTCTTCTTCTTTTTAAGGTTTAATGGCGCTTTCAGAGCCGCGAGGCTCTATATACGCCACGCACCCGAACATCCAAACAAAACCAAACCAGGAGGTTTACACTAGAAAAACTAGAGCCTCACACTGCTAACCCCGTATCTTTGATGAACTTTAAAACTGATCTACAAAACCCAGGATGTTTCAGATCCAGCCAGCAAAAGGCTTCCGGCAGACCTGACCACGTGATCCCCATTCCGCGGACAGAAAGCTGAAGACGAGATCTCGCATTATTATAACGCAGACAAAAAGAAAAAACATGGTCCAGATCTTCGGGAACCTTACACCGACCACACCACCCCGAGGGATGGCGCCCGATCCTGTGAAGATAAAAATTGAGAGAACAATGTCCAATTCTAAGTCGAGATAAGATAGACTGCTCCCTGTGAGCCGGGGAGACGACCCCAAGGACACGATCGATGGATGCACCTTGTGACACCACCTCCCCTTCGGGGAGGAGTCCCACTGACTTTGCCATATAACATTAATTTTCTGTTTCATTAAATTAGAGAGGTCTGCCTGGCCTAGCGGAACCGGGGTTTCGAAATCCAGATTGAGGGCGCGTTTGGCCGCCTGGTCACACACTTCGTTGCCTGCAATGCCCACATGGGCCGGGACCCAGCATAGATCGACGACCGTGCCCCTCCAATGGGCCAAATTACGAGGTGAATTACCTCCAGAACCAATTCGTTCCTACTGCCAGGCTGGAACGACCTATGCGCTATCAGTGCCGAGAGAGAGTCGGAAAATATGACCGCGCTGAGGGGATAAAAGTCTATTCAAGTGTGGTGCTGCACACACAACTTGCTTGCCAAAGAGGTAGGCCACAACGCGTTTGATAAAACCAAGAGTCTTAATTATGAAAGCTCGAACTGCAGCACTGAGCGGGCTCGAGCTTAGAGCCCGCATATATGTGCCGAGGCCACGCCTAGTCCCCAGGCGTGGCCGCTCGGTCGAAGGGCGGGGCATGTGCCATCGGTCCCCGCATGGGCGCTCGCGCCACCCACTGGTGTGCGGAATTATTGCTCCATGTGCCCGCCACACGCGCCCCCCCAGAATTCCCGCGCACCTGAAGGGTGAGTTTGCGGGGAAGCCGGATGACCCGGCCGAAACGCCCCCTGGCGATGGGTGCAGGGCTGGGGGGCAGCGGGCCGGCGGGGCTGAGGGGTGCCGGGGGACCGACCGCCGGGGGGCGGCCTCGACGCGGAGGCAGAGCTGCTGGCGGGGGTGCCGGGGGTCCGACCGCCGGGGGGCGGCCTCGACGCGGAGGCAGCGCTGCCGGCGGGGGGTGGTCCGGATCGAGGTGGGCCGGCTTGAGGCGGTCCACGGAAATGCGATCTGGGGCACCGCCGATGTCGACTGTGAAAAACTTGTCACCGGTCTCCAGCACGCGGAAGGGCCCGTCGTACGGGGGCCGTAGCGGTGCCCGGTGGGCGTCGTGCCAGATGAACATGTACCCTGCCGTGCGAAGATCCGGGGCGACGTGGGAAGGCGGGCAACCGTGGTGTGCCGTTGGCACCGGGGCGAACCTTCGGGCGGTCTCCTGAAGGGCGGAGCGCTGTTGCGCCGCGGACCAAGGAGCCGTGGAGTCGGGGATAAATTCACCCGGTAGCCGCAGTGGTTGCCCGAATACCAACTCTGCCGAGGACGTGCGCAGGTCGTCCTTGGGCGCCGTCCTGAGGCCCAGCAGGACCCAGGGGAGCCTGTCGACCCAGCCGCCGTCGCGGAGGCTGGCCCAGAGCGTGGCCTTCATGGAGCGATGAAAGCGCTCGCACAGGCCATTGGCCTGGGGGTGGTAGGCCGTGGTGTGGTGTAGCTTCACCCCGAGTCCTTGCACCACCGCGGCCCAGAGCTCCTAGGTGAACTGGGGGCCGCGGTCGGACGAGATGTCCGAGGGGCACCGAACCGGGCAACCCAAGTGACGATAAAGGCTTGCGCCACCTCAGCCGCAGACGTCGCCGCCAATGGGACGGCCTCTGGCCACCGCGTGGTGCGGTCGACCATGGTGAGGAGGTGGGTGAACCCTCGCGAGGGGGGCAGAGGTCCCACCAAGTCGACGTGCACGTGGTCGAACCGCCGCTCCGGCACCGTAAACGGGGCCAACGGTGCCTGGGTGTGGCGGTGGACCTTTGCACGCTGGCACGCGAGGCACGTCCTGGCCCAGTCGCGGACATCCTTCCTGAGGCCATGCCAGACGAACTTTGCCGCGACAAGCTTCTGGGAGGCCTTCTTGCCCGGGTGGGACAGGCCGTGGATGGCGTCAAAAACCGGGCGCTGCCAGCCAGCGGGCACGATGGGGCGAGGTCGGCCGAGGGAGAAGTAGCATAGGAGGGTCGTGCCCGCGGCGTCGAACGGCACCTCGGTGACGTGGAGGCCCGTGACGGCGGTCCGCAAGGCATGGATGCCGGGGTCGGTGGTCTGGGCCTCTGCCATCCGGGCATAGTCGACCCCGAGGTGGACCGCGTGCACGACGGACCGGGAAAGGCAATCCGCCATCGCGTTGTCCTTACCCGCCACATGACGGATGTCCGTCGTGTACTCGGACATGGCAGAGAGGTGGCGCTGCTGCCGTGCCGACCATGGCTCGGCGACCTTGGCCATCACGAACACAAGGGGCTTGTGGTCAACGAAGGCCGTGAACGGGCGGCCCTCCAGCAGGTGGCGGAAGTGTCGGACCGCCAGGTGGAGTCCGAGCAGCTCGCGGTCGAAGGTGCTGTACCGGCGTTCGTTCGTAGAATTTCCAATTATATGAGCTTAGAACCCGTATATATGTGCCGATGCCACGCCTAGTCCCCGGGCGTGGCCGCTCGGTCGAAGGGCGGGGCATGTGCCATCGGTCCCCGCATGGGCGCTCGCGCCACCCACTGGTGCGCGGAATTATTGCTCCATGTGCCCGCCACACTATAATCCATTCAAGAGCCAAAACAATCCATCTTGTTTCCAAGTTGGCCTACCATTACGCTTGTATAGGCCTCTGCTGATTATACACCGTCCAGCTTTGTTACGTCAGATTTCCCATGGCTTTCTTTGGGTCAAGTGTAAATTGTAAATAAAGTTTAATTCAGCCCGTACACGTTTCCCATAAAAATATTGCTCCGTAATATTTGATCGTCACCATATGCGTGTTTTTGAATCGACTCATTGCAGGATTTTAACCCTCTGGAGTCCTTAAGCTGATTCTATCGGCTTCACGCATGCGCCGAAATGTCTCCAAGCCGAATTTATTGGCTCTGCCCGCATTCAAATTTACCGCGCAATTACCGCTTCCTGGATTCGATGTGCCTGCTGTCATTCCGCAAATGATTCAGGTGAACAATTCAGGGATGAGGTGTGAAGACCTCGGCGACAAAAGATTTCCAATTATATGAAGGAAGCCCGCTGCCACACGTGGTGTCGGAAGGTGTTTTTCAATTTATTCCAAAGGGCCAACCTCAACTCTTATATCATTTATAGCCACATCAAGGGTGACCAAGCTCGAACAAGGGATGATTTGATGATGAAAGTTGGATCGAGCCTATTGCGGAACAATACTGAACCAGCCGGGCAAATGTTGTTGATCCAGAGCAGCCTGTGCGTCACCCTCCGGATGCCCAGGAGTACACTGTTCATGGTCACGTCATACGTCGTGTGCCCGTTGTTATCACAAGAACAGGCAAACGTCGCCAAGTTGAACGGGACTGTGACATTTGCAAAAGGGCAGGCAATGGGCGCCGTCGGTCTGCACAAGATGTGACATTGGCATTTGTAAAGAACGCATCCCAAATCATAGATGGCATGGTTGAGGTGAGGGCACATTTGATCAGTGTTGCTCCTGGTCTCAGAATTCTATCGTGAGGGTTTTCACATTTCCTGTCCTTGGTTGCCTCGAGTTCAACCAGTTACTTCAAGTTCAATAACTTTCATTTGAAGTTTGTACAACTGGAATTGTTGAATTGTTGTGATCTGTAATCCAGCCTGATTTGACTCTGGTATTTTTTCCTTATTTTTTTGAGATAAACCCTTGTTGAATGGCAATGGCTGTCTTGTTTGTGGCCTGCATGAACTACATTCTCTCCCTCAGAAATACTTGGAAAAAATTACTGGTACTGAATGTAATAATGTATTTTTATTTTGAGGAAATGGTTGTACCTCCTGAGTTGTCCCATCAATGAGGGTCACTGTCCAAATTTCACGGTTCAAAATACACTTTTCAGGGGTCAGTGAGAACCCTGTTCATTGGTCCGGAAATCCTTTTGAAAAAACGTTTTCAAAACGGGTTTATTCGCTCGAATGTGAAGAAAAGGTTCACTGGTCTGTAGGTTCACTGGACCACAAATGGAAAATGGAAAGTGGAAAGTGAGCCTTTTTGAACAGTGAACCTTCGGACCAGTGACATGAATGAGCTGTAAATGTGCTGTCACCTGGAACATTCCTGTGTTGGATTCCTTGCTCGAAAAATAAAAATAAAGTTTTTCTTGTCAAATTTCTCTTGCAGTCTTTCACAACCTTGTTCCCTTGTTCTTAACTTGTTCTTAACTAATCCCTTAGCTTAACTAATCCCTTGTTCTTAACCACAATCATCCAGCTCTTCCTTCATTGTAATTACTGTTTATTGGCAGTGATGTTCTAATGCACATAATCTTTAAATACATTCGATTAGCCAACTCGAAATTCGACATGGCGGCCATTTTGATGAAATGGCCACCAAAATTACGAGCAGGTCCCTCTCGTCACGTCTTGCTTCTCTCAGAGACCCAATTGTCACATAATGTTCTCGTTAATTCATTTTACATTTCGAGCTGCAATCTTCATTCACGATGCCGCTTCAAAGGAGGAGTTCGGGTCGGGTTAGGGTTAGGGTTATCTACTCCAACATCAACACGCCTGCTGTCCGCCCTGTGGACCCTGTAGAAGAATAATTTCTACTGTTCTACTCCTAAAACTTCAAGAAACTCGTTTTAGCAAAATCAATGTTTTATTCACTTTTCGAGAATTTGTTGTATACCAAGCCGAGATCTTTAATGAGTCTTTGTTCCAGTCTTTGTTGAAGCTTGTTCGGTAGGTCTTCAGAACTTCACAGTCGGTCTCCCAGTTTCACTGCTCCCCAATCGCAACTTTCTCTTGGTTATAAAGGCCCAAACTCCTTTGATGTCACGGAGCATGCCGGGTCACCCCAGAGGTTAAATACCCCTTGGGACATGAGAGCCTGCAAGCGTCTCTGGTTCCCTTATCCAAAAACCTTATTTAGCCATAGTTTGGGATAGAAAGCTAAAAGTGCTTCATACCCCTTTGAGAGGTCACTTTGTATGACCTGTCTGAGGGGGAATTTTGCCCATGGCAACTGTCAGAGAGGTGACAGATGCATTTTCTAGCTTGTGTTCAGTAGACTGAACATAGGCTATTTTCGATAGACAGATGGCAGTCCAAGAGCGTTACACATTCTGTTCCTTAAATTAACCCTCTCTTGACCACCTGTTAGCTCTTTAACAGAAGCTAAATAGTTCAAGAGGATTCACAGTTTTTATCAAACTGCACCACAAAGCATATTTGCACAAGATCACATTCTATAGTTTTAACAATATGGTGAATATGAATATTTTATTCCCCAACAACCCCAAATCTCCAAACTTTGATGTCAGATCTGCCTGTAGATTTGTCTCCCGACCATCACTATTTTTCTCCGTTTCACTTTCTGCTCTCCCAACTCCACAAACTTCATCGCTTTCTTTGACGATCTTAATTCCTGCAATGAGGCCGTGACACCCGAAGAACCTCAAGCAGAATTCCTCGATTTAGGAGACTTCAATGTACACCACAGGCAGTGGTTGAAATCATCGCACACGGATGTTGGGAGAGTTGAAGCTCTTATATTTTCCATTCTCAATGATTTGGAACAAATTATTACCCAACCGACCCATATTAGTCAGGTTCACCATGTTTTTTCGTTCAAAATCATGGTAGATTAGCAAACCTATACATTTTTGGAAACGTTATTACATGGAAAATCTGAAAATCAATGTTTACATTTGCCAATTCCGACCAATTCGATTCGACCAATCGACCAATTCCATTCGACCAATTCGACCATTCGACCAATTCGATTCGACCAATTCGACCAATCGACCAATTCCATTCGACCAATTCGACCATTCGACCAATTCGATTCGATTCGATTCATCGAATTCGATTCGATCGACCATTCGACCAATTCGATTTGCCAATCAATTTGACCGACCTTTGCTTGTGTGGAACGGACTGTGAAAACGATGCGGACTATATTGTCGGATACGACACACAGGACAGTGATGACGAACTCTAAATGGCATATTCTGTAATCGTGTATGTTTGATGTCATTGACTGCCTGTGTATATTTTGTCATTGACTGCCTGTGTAGATGTGAAGTTATACTGACTGCATGTGTATATATGATTTTGCTGACTGCCTGTGTATGTTTGGTGATATGAATTATTGTGACACATTTTGATGTTATTAACTGCCTGTACAAAATGATAACATGTATTTGATTATGCAACTTATCGCGAATATAAAGACAGTATTTTGCAATTCAAAACCTTTGATTCGTGTCTTACCATTCCCCATAGCACTAATTTGATACTTTCATTGGATTCCTTGTCCCTGAAAATATAGGTTTAGGATATTTTAAAAAGTTTTTAGGGTAATTAGAGGCACAAATAGAACAAAATATGTATTTTACAGTGGCCATTTTGAAAATCCAAAATGGCCGCCATACAGGTATCTCTCCAAATGTAAACATTGATTTTTAGTTTCCTTATGCTATAACCTTTCCAAAAATGTATAGGTTTGCTAATCTACCATGATTTTGAACGAAATATAATTTATTGACAAAGTGAACCTGACTATATCCCAGATCGTCATGACCACTCGTCCAATACTTGGGATTTGTTCTTCATCGCCAATCCGTTGCGTTGCAGCTACACAATTTCACCTCCAATTGGTTCTTCTGACCACAACCTTGGAACATCACTTTGCTTACCACCACTCCTCCTCCGACTGCTCCGACTAAACACCAGTATTCGCACTTCAATAGCACCAACTGGACTTGTTTACGAAATTTATTTTCTGGTTTTCCATGGAAAGACGACTGCCTCTCCTCAGGCGATGCCTCCATCTCTGCTGAACGTACAGCTGAGGTTATTGTTGCAGGAATGGAGGCTTATGTCCCCTTCTCTTTCAAGTTTATCTCTCCTACCAACTCTTGGTTCAATAATTCCTGCTGTGCGGCCATTCTTTGTGCAAAGGATGCGGCAAAAAGGACATGGAAAAAGTCTTCTTCCTCCAACTCTCATTCAGCTTGCATATCTGCCAGAAATTATTGCAAACATGTTATTTGTGAGGCGAAGCATTCCTTTATCCAAAATAAATGTGACAGTCTCTCATCTTCTTCCACTTATAGATCTTTCTGGTCCTGAGCTAAAAGTGTCAGCAACAACTTCTGTCGCTCGACCTGACCTTCACTTTTCCGTTCCGATGATACCATAGCTGTCTCTCTGACTGACAGAGCAACTCTTTTTGGTTCTCTTTCTCCTCCAATTCCACACTGCATGACGAACATTCCATATCCCTCAGAACCTCATGCCCCTCCCAATAATCTCTTTTCATGCAGTCAAAAAAGTACCCCACCCTCTCTGGACACAAGCAAGTCATCCAGACAAGAGGCACATTCCTCCTTGTGCATTGAAGGAGGGTCTTCAGAACTTGCTCGTTTGTTTTGTTTTTGTTTAAAACCCCAATCTTTACCTCTTTCCTGGAAACATGCCTCACCCCAGCCTATTTTGAAGAAGGGTGATCGTTCAAAACTTTCCAACTACTGTCCTATTGCTCTGACTTTTACTATTTCCATCGTCTTTGAATGTCTCCTCAATAACCATTTCCTCAAGCATTTTGAATCTTACAGTCTTATATCTGACCATCAATATGGCTTTCGCATACCTACCGGTGATATCCTTTCTGACATTACGAATGTCTGGGCATCTTCTCTGAGAGGCTTTGGGGAATCCTTGGTTATAGGCCTTGATATCTCAAAATCCTTTGACAGAGTTTGGCATCGGGGTCTGATGTCCAAGTTTCTCTCTTTCAGCTTTCCTCATTCACTCTGCTCTCTCATATCGAGCTTTCTCTCCGACTGCTCTGTCCCCATAAATGTTTATGGTTCAACGTCTTCCTCCTTCCCCATCAACAGCGGTGTCCATCAGGGTTCTGTCCTGTCTCTAACACTCTTCCTTCTTTTTATCAATGACCTTTTTCTTCTGAAAATAATCAAATGCACTCGTATGTTGATGATTTGACATTACATTCCTCCATGTTTTTCCCATCTGCCCATCTTCCCTCATTCGACCTGCATCTCGTTTGAATTCAGATTTGGACAAGATTTCCAATGGGGCAAATGTAATTAGGTTAAGTTTATGCTTCTAAAACTCAATGTCTTCCCATCTCTCTCTAAAACTTCTCTGAACTCTCCAATCTTTTTTTAAAGCTCCACAATTACACCATGTGATTCAATAAACCTACTAGGTATTGCCATAACAAAATTTATCCTGGAATCCACACATTAGAGAAATTTTGAAATTTCTTTTTTTTTAAAAAGGTTACCCGTTAGTAATTTTTTATATTTATTTTGAAGACTTTTTGAAACAAAGAACAGAACTTCTCTGTAATCAAGTTACCCGCCGAGAAGATAATGGCTATCAAACTTCCTCGGCCCCCAATCTGCTCCCTCCCTACTTCTTGCTTCCTAATCAGCGATCCCCGTCCCCCAGATCTACCCCTCCCTAATCCCTCATCAGAATCTCCTCCTCCCTACCCCCTCCTACTGTGAAGACCCAATCATAATTCTCCCATTGTTCACAATGATATTAATTGAGCTAAGTTCGCTCAATCGGTGAAGAATGCTCATTTCGACCTGGGTCCTGTGCTGTGAGTTTTACATATAATGTATTTCTGTTGTAACCAAATGAGTATTTTTCCAGTGTTTAAAAATATATTTACAAGTGTTCATGGCTTGTTTATGTGCACAAACCTGTTCTTCAACAATATAAAGGATTGATTCGTCCTTGTACAGAGTACTGCTCTCACATGTGGGGAGGTTCTAGCTCCATATACTTACTGGACAGAATTGAATCCAAAGTAATCCGACTTATCAACTCTCCCAATCTGACATCAAAACTCGACCCGCTCAAATTACGCCACAAAGTTAGCTTTCTTTCTCTTTTCGACAGATATTACTTCAGTTTCTGCTCCCAAGAACTTGCTGCTTGTGTACCTCCGCCATTAGTGAGACCACGGAATATTCGACAAGCCACTACATCTCATGATTATTGTGTGGCCATTGGAAACTCAAGGGTGGGCCGTTATGATGTTTGTTTCTTCCTCTCCACTGCCAAACTCTGGAAATCTTTACCTTCTCATGTCGTTCCAAACACTTATGACGTTCCCCTTTTCAAAAATCGGATTTTATACTTCCTCAAAAACTCTACGACTGTTCTCTCTTCACTTTTCTATCAATGCAGTTTTATTTTACGCCGGCCTCGATGAGGACTATATACTCCGTGAGTGGACCAATCAACATTTAAGAAGAAAAATTGCGAAAATGTGCCACAAACTTTTTGGTTCACGAGTTATCAAGTGACCACTATGTGTGTGCGTCTGTCTGTGTGTGTGTCTGTGTGTGTCTGTCTATCCGCAACATAACTACCCGATGATGTCATCCGATCTTGATGAAACCTGGGTGGGAGGTTGATGTCATGATCCAGTTGTGTCCTGCCGAGACTGGGCTTATTGTGCCCATTGTGGGCGGAGTCACGCCCAGAAAAGATGTATTTTTCGGGGGTAATCGAGTTCAAGCTACATCCTCTCCGAGGGGTTTGGTGGAATATGACAGGGGTTTCGATATTTGGTGAGGCCAATGTCATGTGTAAAGCCCCACGGAGCTAGATTTTTCATTTCATTTTTTTTCATTTTTCACCGAATTTTCGTTATTGTGCAGCTAACTAACCTCATAACTGATTATACATTATTTTCTATCTCATTTCAAGGTCAGTAACCTTCGTTTTGACATTTCCGGGCCTGGCCTGTCCGGGCCTGTTTCGGTTATAGTCCGTCCTTTGTCATTGAATACCGCTCGCTCGTGAACCATCGGCGTCTCCCGACTTGTAAATATTGAAATTTGGATGCTTGAGTATCAATACAGAATCACTGAACTATATAGGATACATATAAGAGGTCGTTAAAATTTATCTTGTCGATAAAAGACAACTCAGAGGCGAGCGTGCGTATGGCGAGGCCACCTTGGCAGCCCACGAGGGACAGGTAACCAAGCTTTTAATGTGGTTAGTCTGTCTTTTCATCTGTGAGTAGAATATCTCAAAAAGTTAAGGGCTCTCCTTTGTGGCACGTTAAATGATTCCTCAAAGACCTTACATTTAAGAAAGTCTCTGCACAAACCGGACACATGTATGGACGCTCTCTCGTGTGAATCCGCTCGTGAGTCCGACAATGCCTTGACCGAGTGAACCCCTTACCACAAACATTGCATGTATAAGGGCGCTCTCCTGTGTGAATTCTCACATGACTCTGAATCGATGTTGAAGAACCGAATCTCTTTTGGCACACCTTGCAGGTGAACTGTTTCTTTCTTGTGTGATTATCAAAATGACTCACGAACATGCTTTTATTTTGCGTTGAACAAGAATATTCAGTGCGTTTGAACTCTTCATCACTGGGAACTTGTCGGTGCCTCTCCTTGTGCTTCTTCAAATCTGCCTTTCTGGTGAAGCTGTGAGAGCACGAGGTGCAGGTGAACTTCTTGATGGGCTTCTTCTGTTCTCCTGTGAAGAGCATTCATCAATGTTAAAAAATGTCAGCACCTCGTTTGCACTGAATGGAAGCTTAAACTCCCGTCGCCAAATTGTATGTTGATAACATATCAAGTTCAATAATGAACATAAACGCTCTCTAAATAATCTGCAATAAGTTGACATTCTGCAATTCTAGACCCCACCCTGTCCTGCCGTTAAGAAGTGTTTTGTCCCAGAATGTTCTGGGTTGAACCTGTCACTCTCCAAATCATCACAAATTAACATATACTATACAGGTACACAGGCAACGAAATGCAGTGAAAGACTATTCTGCCCATCTTGCCAACACCACTGTCGAATCCACAAATGTGGGGGCATTGTTCGAATGGGGGTAAAGGGAGGAATTTTTTTTTTTTTTTTACTCTGCATGGTTTTGGCTCATGGAAGAGCTTTGACACAGAACAAATCAGGACACAACATCCCAAAGGGAACAGCAGGAGAAAAGTGGAAACGCCATCAGCGGGGTGAAGGGAGAAAACAGACAGATGAACAAACGAGGGATGAAGGACAATGCAAATGGTGGACAAGATGGATACATAAGCAACATTTCATGGAGGGGTAGGGTGGTTTATCAGGTGTAGAAAAGATCATGATTTTAGATTGGTGATGACTTGAGATAGTAGTGAACAGCTGTCTTAAAGATATGGAAGGAAGGATGAGATTGAGGAGAGAATAGCAGGTGGTTCCACAGGTGGAAAAAAGCGGATTAAAAGAGTGGAGGTGAGCATTGGTTCTGGATTTTGGCATTTTCATTCGGAGAGGGTTGCTGGTGGACCGAGTGTATCTTGCAGAAAGCTCAGGGAGACAAAGCACGGAAAGGGCAGAAGGTGCCAGTCTTGACAAGGCACCATCAGGTTTTAGAGGAGAGAGACAAGTTTGAAATCTTATTCTTAAGATTGGACAGGTGTTGTTTTCTGGCTCTCCACAGAGTAGACACACACTTGTTGCGAGCTTTGTGGAATGATCTGAGGTTGTCTTCAGTTGGATTTGCTTTGCAGGAGGAAAATGCAAGTTGTTTTAAAGCAACTGCCTCATCACAGGATTCAGAGTACCAAGAGTGCGAAGATGGGTAAGATAATTGAAGACGATATCGATGGCTGGATCGAACGCACGCACAGAAGCAGGCACACCGCAAACGGGCTCCTTTTATCTATTAGATGCCCAAAACCAACGACTCTGCACAAATTGCTTTAAGATGACAGGACTGAGCCAATGGGACAAGTGTAGGTTCTGTAAGGCAGAAACACAAAGCACAAGCCACTTCCGATGCTGATGTAAAAACCTCATGTCAGAACAGCTGTGCACACAAAGGCACAATAACGTACGTGGAGTAATCCACCGGCACATCTGCAAAAAATTCAATATCCCCGTTTCACAAACCTCATGGAAGCATAATCCAAAAGCAACTAGAACGGGCACTCGGTAGAGCGCATACCTTCGCCGCAGCTACTGTTCTGTACTTGGCATGGGAGTGTAGGGAACAGAACAACAAAAATACGATTTTGACCTTTTCGTGACCTTGACCTTGACCTTTGACCCGATTGCTCCCAAAATCTAATCAAATGTGTCCCGTATAATAACCAATCATCCCACCAAATTTCATGCAATTCGGTTGAATACTTTTTGAGTTATGCGAATAACATACACACACACACACAGACATACAAATAAATACACAGCGATCAAAACATAACCTTCCGCTTTTGCGAAGGTAATCATTGAAAATAATAACGTCATGCTCATGTTTGACCTGTTTTTACCATCCACCGTGAACATCGAAAAAAAGCACTGCGACTGGATGTAGCACTCAGGAACAAAAAGGAAAAGACAGCAATGCTAATTGAGGTTTCAGTAACCAGTGAGTTTGGTCTAAATAATGCAGAAATCAAGAAAATTACCAAATATCAAGACCTCAAGAATGAAGTGAAAAGATCCTGGAAGCTGATTAACGCCAAAATTACACCAGTGATAATTGGGGCAACGGGAATGATAAAGAAGAACCTTGCAGAGATTTAAAACCCATCCATGGGAACATTACCACAAACGACCTGCAGTTGGAGGCTGTATGGAGCTCAGTGACAATCCTGAAAAGAGCCCTTGGAACAAAACTCTGATAACAACAAAACTTCACAACTTAGTCCATGAGTCACGATACTTCGTTTCCTGGGAGGACTCCGTTCCACCTTCTGAAACCCAAATTATGGAGAAAACAATCAGCAACACACAAAGGCACAGATACAGAGACAAATATACACACAACTAGACACACCTCACCTCACCACACACACACACACACACACACACACACACACACACACACACACACACACACACACACACACACACACACACACACACACACACACACACACACACACACACACACACACACACACACGGAATAGTGAGGATAGAAGGGTGAGTGGAATATGAATGAATGAATGAATGATCGTTTTAAGGCAATTTTTCCCCGCTACAGCGGGGGTTAGCCTTGCGGGCCCCATGACAATCATGGTTCCCTGTTTGAGGCAATGTTTTTATGGCCGGATGCCCTTCCTGACACCAACCCTTGGTCACGCTCTTCGATGCGCAGGGATACAGTGTGCCCATTCTAAATCGGGGTACACACCGTGATCATTCATCCCAGCAAGCTGGAACTCAATTTGCCAACCTCGGAAGGATGACAGGCTGAATCTACCCCCCTGGCATTAATTCAGCGATCGACCGGGATTCGAACCCAGGATCCTCGGATCCCAAGCTGGCACCCTAACCGCAAAGCCAACACCACCAGGTGAGTGGGAACATCGCAAACAACACACCACCTTTCACACAAAATATGGATATCATATCTTCTTTGAAATGCATGGCAATTCGTTTACTTTATTACCAGCAAAGAGCGCGTCTTTACGGATGGGAGGAATAGGAAGCAGGACTTAAGAGTTCGTGTTTACTATCACGCTGCTATAAAACCCACAAACAATGTCTTCTCTCTCTGGGATAATGTGGGGGTAATTGGTTATAGATTTAAGGGGTAGATAAAAGACAAGGTAAGTCAGGAGATAGATATGGTTTCGGGATAGGTCTTCTTCATTCATATGCAGCAGGCTGTGGGTAGCACCATGAGGTGAGGACATGGCTCTGCCGCTGATGCAGTGCCCCTTGTAGGTGAGGGCAGGATTTGTTATTTGTTCATGGTGCCGACAGCTGAGTTACTCTTCACGAAGGACACCCTGGGATATTTAACATCCACCAACTAATACTGGTAGATGCGATGCCCCATTCAATGTCCACCCGAGAGAAGGCACACACATTGATGAATGCCCTAGACAACTTAGAGGCGAGTGTGCGTATGTCGAGGCCACCTTGTCCGCCCACGAGGGGCAGGTAACCAAGCTGTGAGAAAAATTAGTGCTTTTGTGCAGTCCATCAAGAATAAGGGCTGTATCGGGTTTCAGGGCGATCAGTTGGTAAATCAGTGGAGTTGGGATCCTTATTTTGTGTTCCTAAGTTGGGATCCTAACCCTCCTCCCCTGGGAGCCCACATGATCCAAAATCGAAACTCGAAAAATCGAAGATTGTGCGAGCTACTGTCTTGTATTCATGTGTCAAGTTTCAGAACAATCAGACGGGTGATAAGGGAGGAGTAGAAAAATAGCAAAAAGTTAACTCCCCAAAAAGTTACAGCAAAAAGTTAATCAATTTTAAAAAACCATCAGCACGGTGGCTCTTTCACTTTATCAAACTATCCCTGAATCCAAGATGACGATTCGATCATTTTTGAAAGTTAATTATTCGAATATGTCCAAAAAGTAAATTTATAGGTAGAGATAGAAAAGGTAAAGGAAGTGAAGATGTGCAGAGAAATGCAACAAGCAGATAAAAAAGGTGAAGAGCAGACAATGATGGAAACACAAATGGAAGAAAAAGAGCAATCAGAGATTGCAAAACCCATGCCAGGATGTATTTTCAGTGGTTTTTTTGGCTTTTGTGTTCAAACAAATATGGCGGCCGAACCACGTGACCGATGACGCCATCATTTTTTTTTTCTAAACTAATTTATTCCTAGATAATGCTCAAGAAATTTCATCTTGATCAGATGAAGTTGTGTACTTGTCAAATTATGACGTCATAATGGAGGCACCTATGACATCATCATTAACAAATTTTATTCCCCATGGAGAGTTCTTTACAATGAGCCATGTCTCAATTTTTTCAATGCAGCGCTTTCGGAGATATCGAGGTGCAACGTTTTTCGGTTTTTCCAAGATGGACGCCGAACCAAGTGATCTTTGACGTCATCAATATATATTTTTTTTCCACCAATTTATGCCTGCAGGACGCTCAAGAAATTTCATCTTCATCGGATGAAGTTTTGTACCTGTCGAATCATGACGTCATAATGGAGGCACCTATGACATCATCATGAACACATTTTATTCCCCATGGAGAGTTCTTTTCAATGAGCCATGTCTCAATTTTTTTTATTCAGTGCATTCTGAGATAGAGAGGTGCAAACTTTTTCGGTTTTTCCAAGATGGCGATCGAACCACGTAACCGATGATGTCATAATTATCATTAAAACATTCTACAGGTGGAGTTGCACCTGTGGTGAAAATTTTCTGTCAATCGGACCAACGGTTACAGAGAAAATCATATTTATTCTGTGTGGACAAACAAACAAATGAAAAATCGGTCAGAGACCGAGGACTTGCCGGAATGTACTTTTTATCGGCCATTTTGGACAAATATGGCGGCCGAAGCACTTGACCGATGACATCATCATTAACATATTTTATTCCCCGTGGAGAGTTCTTTACAATGAGCCATGTCTCAATTTTTTCTATTCAGCACTTTCGGAGATAGAGGTGCAAAGTTTTTTAGTTTTTCCAAGATGGCGGCCGAACCACGTGATCGATGACGTCATCTATTGGGCACAGTCGATTCCAGGGCAAGACAAATATGTGTGTAAGGTTTGGCGATTCTACGTGTAACGGTGTAGACGCAGTGCTGCAAACAGACAGACAGACAAACAGACTTGCCGGAATGTACTTTTTTATTGGCCATTGAGGACAAATATGGCGGTCGAACCACGTGACCGATGACGTCATCATTAACATATTTTATTCCCCATGGAGAGTTCTTTACAATGAGGCATGTCTCAATTTTTTCTATTCAGCACTTTTGGACACATAGAGGTGCTAAGCTTTTCGGTTTTTCCAAGATGGCGGCCAAACCACGTGACATATGACGTCATCATTAACAAATTTTATTCCCCATGGAGAGTTCTTTACAATGAGCCATGTCTCAATTTTTTCTGTTCAGCACTTTTGGAGATATAGTGGTGCAAAGTTTTGCCGTTTTTCCAAGATGGCGGCCGACCACGTGACATATGACATCATCATTAACATATTTTATTCCCCATGGAGAGTTCTTTACAATGAGCCATGTCTCAATTTTTTCTGTTCAGCACTTTTGGAGATATAGTGGCGCAACGTTTTGCCGTTTTTCCAAGATGGCGACCGAACCACGTGACTGATGACGTCATCATTTACATATTTTATTCCCCATGGAGAGTTCTTTACAATGAGCCATGTCTCAATTTTTTCTGTTCAGTACTTTCGGAGATATAGAGGTGCAAAGTTTTTCGGTTTTTCCAAGATGGCGGCCGAACCACGTCACCGATGACGTCATCAATTGGGCACAGTCTATTCCAGGGCAAGACCAATATGTTTGCAAAGTTTGGCGATTCTACGTGCAACAGTGTAGACGCAGTGCTGCAAACAGACAGACAGACAGACAAACAGACAGACAGATGAAAAATCGGTCAGAGACCGAGGACTTGCCGGAATGTACTTTTTTATTGGCCATTGAGGACAAATATGGCGGCCGAACCACGTGACCGATGACGTCATCATTAACATATTTTATTCCCCATGGAGAGTTCTTTACAATGAGCCATGTCTCAATTTTTTCTGTTCAGCACTTTTGGAGATATAGTGGCGCAACGTTTTGCCGTTTTTCCAAGATGGCGACCGAACCACGTGACTGATGACGTCATCATTTACATATTTTATTCCCCATGGAGAGTTCTTTACAATGAGCCATGTCTCAATTTTTTCTGTTCAGCACTTTTGGAGATATAGTGGCGCAACGTTTTGCCGTTTTTCCAAGATGGCGACCGAACCACGTGACATATGACGTCATCATTAACATATTTTATTCCCCATGGAGAGTTCTTTACAATGAGCCATGTCTCAATTTTTTCTGTTCAGCACTTTTGGAGATATAGTGGTGCAACGTTTTGCCGTTTTTCCAAGATGGCGACCGAACCACGTGACTGATGGCTGAACCACGTGATAGATGACGTCATCATTAACTTCTTTTATTCCCCATGGAGAGTTCTTTTCAATGAGCCATGTCTCAATTTTTTCTATTCAGCACTTTCAGAGATATGGAGGTGCAATTTTTTTTCCAAGATGGCGGCCGAACCACGCGACATATGACGTCATCATTAACATATTTTATTCCCCATGGAGAGTTCTTTCCAATGAGCCATGTCTCAATTTTTTCTGTTCAGCACTTTCGGAAATGTTGAGGTGCAAAGTTTTCGGTTTTTCCAAGATGGCGGCCGAACCACGTGACCTATGACGTCATCATTAACATATTTTATTCCCCATGGAGAGTTCTTTCCAATGAGCCATGTCTCAATTTTTTATATTCAGCACTTCCGGAGATATGGAGGTGCAAAGTTTTTCGGTTTTTCCAAGATGGCGGCCGAACCACGTGACCTATGACGTCATCATTAACATATTTTATTCCCCATGGAGAGTTCTTTCCAATGAGCCATGTCTCAATTTTTTCTATTCAGCACTTCCGTAGATATGGAGGTGCAACGTTTTTCGGTTTTTCCAAGATGGCGGCCGAACCACGTCACCGATGACGTCATCAATTGGGCACAGTCTATTCCAGGGCAAGACCAATATGTGTGCAAAGTTTGGCGATTCTCCGTGCAACGGTGTAGACGCAGTGCTGCAAACAGACAGACAAACAGACAAACAGACAGACAAACAGACAGATGAAAAATCGGTCAGAGACCGAGGACTTGCCGGAATGTACTTTTTTATCGGCCATTTAGGACAAATATGGCGGCCGAACCACGTGACCGATGACGTCATCATTAACATATTTTATTCCCCATGGAGAGTTCTTTACAATGAGCCATACCTCAATTTTTTCTATTCAGGACTTTTGGAGATGTGGAGGTGCAGAGTTTTTACGTTTTTCCAAGATGGCGGCCGAACCACGTGACCGATGACATCATCATTAACATATTTTATTCCCCATGGAGAGTTCTTTACAATGAGCCATGTCTCAATTTTTTCTATTCAGCACTTTCGGAGATATGGAGGTGCTAAGTTTTTCGGTTTTTCCAAGATGGCGGCCGACCACGTGACTGATGACGTCATCATTAACATATTTTATTCCCCATGGAGAGTTCTTTACAATGAGCCATGTCTCAATTTTTTCTGTTCAGCACTTTTGGAGATATAGTGGTGCAAATTTTTGCCGTTTTTCCAAGATGGCGGCCGACCACGTGACATATGACGTCATCATTAACATATTTTATTCCCCATGGAGAGTTCTTTACAATGAGCCAAGTCTCAATTTTTTCTGTTCAGCACTTTTGGAGATATAGTGGCGCAACGTTTTTCGGTTTTTCCAAGATGGCGCCAGAACCACGTGACTGATGACGTCATCATTTACGTATTTTATTCCCCATGGAGAGTTCTTTACAATGAGCCATGTCTCAATTTTTTCTGTTCAGTACTTTTGGAGATATAGAGGTGCAAAGTTTTTCGGTTTTTCCAAGATGGCGGCCGAACCACGTCACCGATGACGTCATCAATTGGGCACAGTCTATTCCAGGGCAAGACCAATATGTGTGCAAAGTTTGGCGATTCCCCGTGCAACGGTGTAGACGCAGTGCTGCAAACAGACAGACAGACAGACAAACAGACAAACAGACAGACAAACAGACAAACGAACAGATCAACATACTTGCCGGAAAAAATTTTCCGGCAAGTAATGAAAAATCGGTCAGAGACCGAGGACTTGCCGGAATTTACTTTTTTATCGGCCATTTCGGACAAATATGGCGGTCGAACCACGTAACCGATGACGTCGTCATTAACATATTTTATTCCCCATGGAGAGTTCTTTCCAATGAGCCATGGCTGAATTTTTTCTGTTCAGCACTTTTGGAGATATAGTGGTGCAAAGTTTTGCCATTTTCCAAGATGGCGGCCGAACCACGTGACTGATGACATCATCATTAACACATTTTATTCCCCATGGAGAGTTCTTTACAATGAGCCATGTCTCAATTTTTTCTATTCAGCACTTTTGGAGATATGGAGGTGCAAAATTTTTCGGTTTTTACAACATGGCGACCGAACCACGTGACTGATGACGTCATCATTAACATATTTTATTCCCCATGGAGAGTTCTTTACAATGAGCCATGTCTCAATTTTTTCTGTTCAGCACTTTGAGATATGGAGGTGCAAAGTTTTTCCAAGATGGCGGCCGAACCACGTGACCGATGACGTCATCAATTGGGCACAGTCTATTCCCAGGCAAGACCAATATGTGTGCAAAGTTTGGCGATTCTACGTGCAACGGTGTAGACATAGTGCTGCAAACAGACAGACAAACAGACAGACAGACAAACGAACAGATCAACATACTTGCCGGAATCTTTTCCGGCAAGTAACGAACAGATCAACATACTTGCCGGAAAATTTTTTCCAGCAAGTAATGAAAAATCGGTCAGACCGAGGACTTGCCGGAATTTACTTTTTTATCGGCCATTTAGGACAAATATGGCGGCCGAACCACGTGACCGATGATGTCATCATGAACATATTTTATTCCCCATGGAGAGTTCTTTACAATGAGTCACGTCTCAATTTTTTCTATTCAGCACTTTGGGAGATATGGAGGTGGTAGGTTTTTCGGTTTTTCCAAGATGGCGGCCGAACTACGTAACTGATGACGTCATCATTAACATATTTTATTCCCCATGGAGAGTTCTTTACAATGAGCCATGTCTCAATTTTTTCTATTCAGTACTTTCAGAGATATGGAGGTGCAAAGTTTTTAGGTTTTTCCAAGATGGCGGCCGAACCACGTGACTGATGACGTCATCATTAACATATTTTATTCCCCATGGAGAGTTCTTTACAATGAGCCATGTCTCAATTTTTTCTGTTCAGCACTTTCGGAGATATAGAGTTGCAAACTTTTTCCAAGATGGCGGCCGAACCACGTGACCAATGACGTCATCACTATCATTTTATTCCCCATGGAGAGTTCTTTACAATGAGCTCAATTTTTTCTGTTCAGCACTTTTGGAGATATAGTGTTGCAAAATTTTGCCATTTTCCAAGATGGCGGCCGAACCACGTGACTGATGACGTCATCATTAACATATTTTATTACCCATGGAGAGTTCTTTACAATGAGCTCAATTTTTTCTGTTCAGCACTTTTGGAGATATAGTGGTGCAAAATTTTGCCATTTTCCAAGATGGCGGCCGAACCACGTCACCGATGACGTCATCAATTGGGCACAGTCTATTCCAGGGCAAGACCAATATGTGTGCAAAGTTTGGCGATTCTCCGTGCAACGGTGTAGACGCAGTGCTGCAAACAGACAGACAAACAGACAGACAGACAAACAGACAGACAAACAGACAGACAAACAAACGAACAGATCAACATACTTGCCGGAATCTTTTCCGGCAAGTAATGAAAAATCGGTCAGAGACCGAGGACTTGCCGGAATTTACTTTTTTATCGGCCATTTAGGACAAATATGGCGGCTGAACCACGTGACCGGTGACGTCATCATTAACATATTTTATTCCCCATGGAGAGTTCTTTACAATGAGTCATGTCTCAATTTTTTCTATTCAGCACTTTCGGAGATATGGAGGTGCTAGGTTTTTCCAAGATGGCGGCTAAACCACGTGACCGATGACGTCATTATTAACATGTTTTATTCCCCATGGAGAGTTCTTTACAATGAGCTATGTCTCAATTTTTTCTATTCAGCACTTTCGGAGATATGGAGGTGCTAGGTTTTTCCAAGATGGCGGCTAAACCACGTGACCGATGACGTAATCAATTGGGCACAGTCTATTCCAGGGCAAGACCAATATGTGTGCAAAGTTTGGCGATTCTACGTGCAACGGTGTAGACGCAGTGCTGCAAACAGACAGACAGACAGACAAACAGACAGACAAATGAAAAATCGGTCAGAGACCGAGGACTTGCCGGAATGTACTTTTTTATTGGCCATTTAGGACAAATATGGCGGCCGAACCACGTGACTGATGACGTCATCATTAACATATTTTATTCCCCATGGAGAGTTCTTTACATTGAGCCACGTCCCAAGTTTTTCTATTCAGGACTTTCGGAGATATGGAGGTGCAAAGTTTTTCGGATTTTCCAAGCTGGCGGCAGAAGCACTTGACCGATGACGTCATCATTAACATGTTTTATTCCCCATGGAGAGTTCTTTACAATGAGCCATGTCTCAATTTTATCTGTTCAGCACTTTTGGAGATACAGTGGAACAAAGTTTTGCCGTTTTTCCAAGATGGCGGCCGACCACGTGACATATGACGTCATCATTAACATGTTTTATTCCCCATGGAGAGTTCTTTACAATGAGCCATGTCTCAATTTTTTCTGTTCAGCACTTTTGGAGATATAGTGGTGAAAATTTTTGCCATTTTTCCAAGATGGCGGCCGACCACGTGACTGATGACGTCATCATTAACATATTTTATTCCCCATGGAGAGTTCTTTACAATGAGCCATGTCTCAATTTTTTCTGTTCAGCACTTTTGGAGATTTTGTGGTGCAAAGTTTTGCCGTTTTTCCAAGATGGCGGCCGACCACGTGACGGATGACGTCATCATTAACATATTTTATTCCCCATGGAGAGTTCTTTACAATGAGCCATGTCTCAATTATTCTGTTCAGCACTTTTGGAGATATAGTGGTGCAAAGTTTTGCCGTTTTTCCAAGATGGCGGCCGACCACGTGACATATGACGTCATCATTAACATATTTTATTCCCCATGGAGAGTTCTTTCCAATGAGCCATGTCTCAATTTTTTCTGTTCAGCACTTTTGGAGATATAGTGGCGCAACGATTTGCCGTTTTTCCAAGATGGCGACCGAACCACGTGACTGATGACGTCATCATTTACATATTTTATTCCCCATGGAGAGTTCTTTACAATGAGCCATGTCTCAATTTTTTCTGTTCAGCACTTTTGGAGATATAGTGGTGCAAATTTTTGCCGTTTTTCCAAGATGGCGGCCGACCACGTGACATATGACGTCATCATTAACATATTTTATTCCCCATGGAGAGTTCTTTACAATGAGCCATGTCTCAATTTTTTCTGTTCAGTACTTTCGGAGATATAGAGGTGCAAATTTATTCGGTTTATCCAAGATGGCGGCCGAACCACGTCACTGATGACGTCATCATTGAGGCACAGTATATTAGAGGGCAAGACCATTATGTGTGCAAAGTTTGGCGATTCTCCGTGCAACGGTGTAGACGCAGTGCTGCAAACAGACAAACAGACAGACAAACAGACAGACAAACAGACAGACAGACAAACAAACGAACAGATCAACATACTTGCCGGAAAATTTTTCCGGCAAGTAATGAAAAATCGGTCAGAGACCGAGGACTTGCCGGAATGTACTTTTTTATCGGCCATTTAGGACAAATATGGCGGCCAAACCACGTGACCGATGAAGTCATCATTACTTGTTTTCTAAACTAATTTATTCCTTGATGATGCTCAAGAAATTTCATCTTGATCGGATGAAGTTTTGTACTTGGCGAATTATGACGTCATAATGGAGGAACCTATGACATCATCATTAACATATTTTATTCCCCATGGAGAGTTCTTTACAATGAGTCATGTCTCAATTTTTTCTATTCAGGACGTTTGGAGATGTGGAGGTGCAGAGTTTTTCGGTTTTTCCAAGATGGCGGCCGAACCACGTGACTGATGACGTCATCATTAACATATTTTATTCCCCATGGAGAGTTCTTTACAATGAGCCATGTCTCAATTTTTTCTGTTCAGCACTTTTGGAGATATAGTGGTGCAAAGTTTTGCCGTTTTTCCAAGATGGCGGCCGACCACGTGACATATGACATCATCGTTAACATATTTTATTCCCCATGGAGAGTTCTTTACAATGAGCCATGTCTCAATTTTTTCTGTTCAGGACTTTTGGAGATTTCGTGGTGCAAAGTTTTGCCGTTTTTCCAAGATGGCGGCCGACCACGTGACTGATGACGTCATCATTAACATATTTTATTCCCCATGGAGAGTTCTTTACAATGAGCCATGTCTCAATTTTTTCTGTTCAGCACTTTTGGAGATATAGTGGTGCAAAGTTTTGCCGTTTTTCCAAGATGGCGGCCAACCACGTGACATATGACGTCATCATTAACATATTTTATTCCCCATGGAGAGTTCTTTACAATGAGCCATGTCTCAATTTTTTCTGTTCAGCACGTTTGGAGATATAGTGGCGCAACGTTTTGCCGTTTTTCCAAGATGGCGACCGAACCACGTGACTGATGACGTCATCATTTACATATTTTATTCCCCATGGAGAGTTCTTTACAATGAGCCATGTCTCAATTTTTTCTGTTCAGTACTTTCGGAGATATAGAGGTGCAAAGTTTTTCGGTTTTTCCAAGATGGCGGCCGAACCACGTCACCGATGACGTCATCAATTGGGCACAGTCTATTCCAGGGCAAGACCAATATGTGTGCAAAGTTTGGCGATTCTACGTGCAACGGTGTAGACGCAGTGCTGCAAACAGACAGACAAACAGACAGACAGACAGACAGACAGACAAACAAACGAACAGATCAACATACTTGCCGGAAAATTTTTCCGGCAAGTAACAAACGAACAGATCAACATACTTGCCGGAATCTTTTCCGGCAAGTAACAAACAAAACAGATCAACATACTTGCCGGAATCTTTTCCGGCAAGTAACGAACAGATCAACATACTTGCCGGAATCTTTTCCGGCAAGTAACAAATGAAAAATCGGTCAGAGACCGAGGACTTGCCGGAATGTACTTTTTTATCGGCCATTTAGGACAAATATGGCGACCGAACCACGTGACCGATGACGTCATCATTAACATATTTTATTCCCCATGGAGAGTTCTTTACAATGAGCCATGTCTCAATTTTTTCTATTCAGCACTTTCGGAGCTGTTGAGTTGCAAAGTTTTCGGTTTTTCCAAGATGGCGGCCGAACCACGTGACATATGACGTCATCATTAACAAATTTCATTCCCCATGGAGAGTTCTTTACAATGAGCCATGTCTCAATTCTTTCTGTTCAGCACTTTTGGAGATATAGTGGTGCAAATTTTTGCCGTTTTTCCAAGATGGCGGCCGACCACGTGACATATGACATCATCATTAACATATTTTATTCCCCATGGAGAGTTCTTTACCATGAGCCATGTCTCAATTTTTTCTGTTCAGCACTTTTGGAGATTTCGTGGTGCAAAGTTTTGCCGTTTTTCCAAGATGGCGGCCGACCACGTGACTGATGACGTCATCATTAACATATTTTATTCCCCATGGAGAGTTCTTTACAATGAGCCATGTCTCAATTTTTTCTGTTCAGCACTTTCGGAGATATGGAGGTGCAAAGTTTTTCGGTTTTTCCAAGATGGCGGCCGAACCACCTGACCGATGACGTCATCATTAACAAATTTTATTCCCCATGGAGAGTTCTTTACAATGAGCCATGTCTCAATTTTTTCTGTTCAGCACTTTTGGAGATATAGTGGTGCAAAATTTTGCCGTTTTTCCAAGATGGCGGCCGACCACGTGACATATGACATCATTAACATATTTTATTCCCCATGGAGAGTTCTTTACAATGAGCCATGTCTCAATTTTTTCTGTTCAGCACTTTTGGAGATTTCGTGGTGCAAAGTTTTGCCGTTTTTCCAAGATGGCGGCCGACCACGTGACTGATGACGTCATCATTAACATATTTTATTCCCCATGTGGAGTTCTTTACAATGAGCCATGTCTCAATTTTTTCTGTTCAGCACTTTCGGCGATATAGTGGTGCAAAGTTTTGCCGTTTTTCCAAGATGGCGGCCGACCACGTGACATATGACGTCATCATTAACATATTTTATTCCCCATGGAGAGTTCTTTACAATGAGCCATGTCTCAATTTTTTCTGTTCAGTACTTTCGGAGATATAGAGGTGCAACGTTTTTCGGTTTTTCCAAGATGGCGGCCGAACCACGTCACCGATGACGTCATCAATTGGGCACAGTCTATTCCAGGGCAAGACCAATATGTGTGCAAAGTTTGGCGATTCTACGTCCAACGGTGTAGACGCAGTGCTGTAAACAGACAGACAGACAAACAGACAGACAGATGAAAAATCGGTCAGAGACCGAGGACTTGCCGGAATTTACTTTTTCATTGGGGATTTAGGACAAATATGGCGGCCGAACCACGTGACCGATGACGTCATCATTAACATATTTTATTCCCCATGGACATTTCTTTCCAATGAGCCATGTCTCAATTTTTTCTATTCAGCACTTTTGGAGATATGGAGATGCGAATTTTTTCGGTTTTTCCAAGATGGCGGCCGAACCACGTGACCTATGACGTCATCATTAACATATTATATTCCCCATGGACATTTCTTTCCAATGAGCCATGTCTCAATTTTTTCTGTTCAGCACTTTCGGAGATATAGAGGTGCAAAGCTTTTCCAAGATGGCGGCCGAACCACGTGACTGATGACGTCATCATTAACATATTTTATTCCCCATGGGGAGTTCTTTACAATGAGCCATGTCTCAATTTTTTCTGTTCAGCACTTTTGGAGATATAGTGGTGCAAATTTTTGCCGTTTTTCCAAGATGGCGGCCGACCACGTGACATATGACGTCATCATTAACATATTTTATTCCCCATGGAGAGTTCTTTACAATGAGCCATGTCTCAATTTTTTCTGTACAGTACTTTCGGAGATATAGAGGTGCAAAGTTTTTCGGTTTTTCCAAGATGGCGGCCGAACCACGTCACCGATGACGTCATCAATTGGGCACAGTCTATTCCAGGGCAAGACCAATATGTGTGCAAAGTTTGGCGATTCTACGTGCAACGGTGTAGACGCAGTGCTGCAAACAGACAGACAAACAGACAAACAGACAGACAAACAGACAGATGAAAAATCGGTCAGAGACCGAGGACTTGCCGGAATGTACTTTTTTATCCGCCATTTAGGACAAATATGGCGGCCGAACCACGTGACCGATGACGTCATCATTAACATATTTTATTCCCCATGGAGAGTTCTTTACAATGAGCCATGCCTCAATTTTTTCTATTCAGGACTTTTGGAGATGTGGAGGTGCAGAGTTTTTCGGTTTTTCCAAGATGGCGGCCGACCACGTGACATATGACATCATTAACATATTTTATTCCCCATGGAGAGTTTTTTTTACAATGAGCCATGTCTCAATTTTTTCTGTTCAGCACTTTTGGAGATTTCGTAGTGCAAAGTTTTGCCGTTTTTCCAAGATGGCGGCCGACCACGTGACTGATGACGTCATCATTAACATATTTTATTCCCCATGTGGAGTTCTTTACAATGAGCCATGTCTCAATTTTTTCTGTTCAGCACTTTTGGCGATATAGTGGTGCAAAGTTTTGCCGTTTTTCCAAGATGGCAGCCGACCACGTGACATATGACGTCATAATTAACATATTTTATTCCCCATGGAGAGTTCTTTACAATGAGCCATGTCTCAATTTTTTCTGTTCAGCACTTTTGGAGATATCGTGGCGCAACGTTTTGCCGTTTTTCCAAGATGGCGACCGAACCACGTGACTGATGACGTCATCATTTACATATTTTATTCCGCATGGAGAGTTCTTTACAATGAGCCATGTCTCAATTTTTTCTGTTCAGTACTTTCGGAGATATAGAGGTGCAACGTTTTTCGGTTTTTCCAAGATGGCGGCCGAACCACGTCACCGATGACGTCATCAATTGGGCACAGTCTATTCCAGGGCAAGACCAATATGTGTGCAAAGTTTGGCGATTCTACGTGCAACGGTGTAGACGCAGTGCTGCAAACAGACAGACAAACAGACAGACAGACAGACAGACAGACAAACAAACGAACAGATCAACATACTTGCCGGAATCTTTTCCGGCAAGTAATGAAAAATCGGTCAGAGACCGAGGACTTGCCGGAATGTACTTTTTATCGGCCATTTAGAACAAATATGGCGGCGGAACTACGTGACCGATGATATCATCATTAACATATTTTATTCCCCATGGAGAGTTCTTTACAATGAGCCATGTCTCAATTTTTTCTATTCAGCACTTTCGGAGATATGGAGGTGCAAAGTTTTTCGGTTTTTCCAAGATGGCGGCCGACCACGTGACATATGACGTCATCATTAACATATTTTATTCCCCATGGAGAGTTCTTACCAATGAGCCATGTCTCAATTTTTTCTGTTCAGCACTTCCGGAGATATGGAGGTGCAAAGTTTTTCGGTTTTTCCAAGATGGCGGCCGACCACGTGACATATGACGTCATCATTAACATTTTATTCGCCATGGAGAGTTCTTTACAATGAGCCATGTCTCAATTTTTTCTGTTCAGCACTTTTGGAGATATCGTGGTGCAAAGTTTTGCCGTTTTTCCAAGATGGCGGCCGACCACGTGACTGATGACGTCATCATTAACATATTTTATTCCCCATGGAGAGTTATTTACAATGAGCCATGTCTCAATTTTTTCTGTTCAGCACTTTCGGAGATATGGAGGTGTAAAGTTTTTCGGTTTTTCCAAGATGGCGGCCGAACCACGTCACCGATGACGTCATCATTTGGGCACAGTATATTAGAGGGCAAGACCAATATGTGTGCCAAGTTTGGCGATTCTACGTGCAACGGTGTAGACGTAGTGCTGCAAACAGACAAACAGACAGACAGACAGATGAAAAATCGGTCAGAGACCGAGGACTTGCCGGAATGTACTTTTTTATCGGCCATTTAGGACAAATATGGCGACCGAACCACGTGACCGATGACGTCATCATTAACATATTTTATTCCCCATGGAGAGTTCTTTACAATGAGCCATGTCTCAATTCTTTCTGTTCAGCACTTTTGGAGATATAGTGGTGCAAATTTTTGCCGTTTTTCCAAGATGGCGGCCGACCACGTGACATATGACATCATCATTAACATATTTTATTCCCCATGGAGAGTTCTTTACCATGAGCCATGTCTCAATTTTTTCTGTTCAGCACTTTTGGAGATTTCGTGGTGCAAAGTTTTGCCGTTTTTCCAAGATGGCGGCCGACCACGTGACATATGACATCATCATTAACATATTTTATTCCCCATGGAGAGTTATTAACAATGAGCCATGTCTCAATATTTTCTGTTCAGCACTTTCGGAGATATGAAGGTGCAAAGTTTTTCGGTTTTTCCAAGATGGCGGCCGAACCACGTGACCGATGGCATCATCATTAACATATTTTATTCCCCATGGAGGGTTCTTTACAATGAGCCATGTCTCAATTTTTTCTATTCAGCACATTCAGAGATATGGAGGTGCAAAATATTTCGGTTTTTCCAAGATGGCGGCCGAACCACGTGACATATGACGTCATCATTAACAAATTTTATTCCCCATGGAGAGTTCTTTACAATGAGCCATGTCTCAATTTTTTCTGTTCAGCACTTTTGGAGATATAGTGGTGCAAATTTTTGCCCTTTTTCCAAGATGGCGGCCGACCACGTGACATATGACATCATCATTAACATATTTTATTCCCCATGGAGTGTTTTTTACAATGAGCCATGTCTCAATTTTTTCTGTTCAGCACTTTTGGAGATTTCGTAGTGCAAAGTTTTGCCGTTTTTCCAAGATGGCGGCCGACCACGTGACTGATGACGTCATCATTAACATATTTTATTCTCCATGTGGAGTTCTTTACAATGAGCCATGTCTCAATTTTTTCTGTTCAGCACTTTTGGCGATATAGTGGTGCAAAGTTTTGCCGTTTTTCCAAGATGGCGGCCGACCACGTGACATATGACGTCATCATTAACATATTTTATTCCCCATGGAGAGTTCTTTACAACTAGGACGTGCCCGTACGTGGGTGCCCGTACGTGCGTGCAAAAAAACATGCGTGCAAACAACAACAACAAAAAAAAACTTTGAAACCACGTGGCAGTAACGACCACAGAACCCCCCCCTATATTTACATGAAATGGTTTGGTCCATTCGCAACGACCACAGAACCCCCCCCCCCCCCCCTCTATTTACATATGAATGGTTTGGTCCATTCGCAACGACCACAGAACCTCCCCCCCCCCCCCTCTATTTACATGAAATGGTTTGGTCCATTCGCAACGACCACAGAACCCCCCCCTCTATTTACATATGAATGGTTTGGTCCATTCGCAAAGCCAAAGCGAACGGCGAACGGCTAAATCGCCATAGCTCGGTAACTACTTCTCCGATTAATATGAAACCTTGAAAAGGCACATCCTCAGGTCCCCAGCAATATACCTGGCAAGTTTCAAGTATATCGGACCCGTGGTTGTCGAGAAACAGCGGTCACAGACAAACACACAGACATACACACAGACATACACACAGACATACACACAGACATACACACACACATACACACAGAGATTACTGGAATTATAGATAGATGAGCCATGTCTCAATTTTTTCTGTTCAGCACTTTTGGAGATATCGTGGCGCAACGTTTTGCCGTTTTTCCAAGATGGCGACCGAACCACGTGACTGATGACGTCATCATTTACATATTTTATTCCGCATGGAGAGTTCTTTACAATGAGCCATGTCTCAATTTTTTCTGTTCAGTACTTTCGGAGATATAGAGGTGCAACGTTTTTCGGTTTTTCCAAGATGGCGGCCGAACCACGTCACCGATGACGTCATCAATTGGGCACAGTCTATTCCAGGGCAAGACCAATATGTGTGCAAAGTTTGGCGATTCTACGTGCAACGGTGTAGACGCAGTGCTGCAAACAGACAAACAGACAGACAAACAGACAAATGAAAAATCGGTCAGAGACCGAGGACTTGCCGGAATTTACTTTTTTATCGGCCATTGAGGACAAATATGGCGGTCGAACCACGTGACCGATGACGTCATCATTAACATATTTTATTCCCCATGGAGAGTTCTTTACAATTAGCCATGTCTCAATTTTATCTATTCAGCACTTTCGGAGATATGGAGGTGCTAGGTTTTTCGGTTTTTCCAAGATGGCGGCCGACCACGTGACTGATGACGTCATCATTAACATATTTTATTCCCCATGGAGAGTTCTTTACAATGAGCCATGTCTCAATTTTTTCTGTTCAGCACTTTTGGAGATATAGCGGTGCAAAATTTTGCCGTTTTTCCAAGATGGCGGCCGACCACGTGACATATGACGTCATCATTAACATATTTTATTCCCCATGGAGAGTTCTTTACAATGAGCCATGTCTCAATTTTTTCTGTTCAGTACTTTCGGAGATATAGAGGTGCAAATTTTTTTCGGTTTTTCCAAGATGGCGGCCGAACCACGTCACCGATGACGTCATCAATTGGGCACAGTCTATTCCAGGGCAAGACCAATATGTGTGCAAAGTTTGGCGATTCTACGTGCAACGGTGTAGACGCAGTGCTGCAAACAGACAGACAAACAGACAGACAGACAGACAAACAGACAAATAAAAAATCGGTCAGAGACCTAGGACTTGCCGGAATGTACTTTTTTATCGGCCATTTTGGACAAATATGGCGGTCGAAACACGTGAACGATGACATCATCATTAACATATTTTATTCCCCATGGAGAGTTCTTTCCAATGAGCCATGTCTCAATTTTTTCTATACAGCACTTTTGGAGATATGGTGGTGCAACGTTTTGCCGTTTTTCTAAAATGGCGGCCGAAGCACGTGACTGATGACGTCATCATTAACATATTTTATTCCCCATGGAGAGTTCTTTCCAATGAGCCATGTCTCAATTTTTTCTATTCAGCACTTCCGGAGATATGGAGGTGCAACGTTTTTCGGTTTTTCAAAGATGGCGGCCGAAACACGTGACCAATGACGTCATCATTAACATATTTTATTCCCCATGGAGAGTTCTTTACAATGAGCCATGTCTCAATTTTTTCTGTTCAGCACTTTTGGAGATATAGTGGTGCAAATCTTTGCTGTTTTTCCAAGATGGCGGCCGACCACGTGACATATGACGTCATCAATAACATATTGTATTCCCCATGGAGAGTTCTTTACAATGAGCCATGTCTCAATTTTTTCTGTTCAGCACTTTTGGAGATATAGTGGTGCAAATCTTTGCTGTTTTTCCAAGATGGCGGCCGACCACGTGACTGATGACGTCATCATTAACACATTTTATTCCCCATGGAGAGTTCTTCACAATGAGCCATGTCTCAATTTTTTCTGTTCAGTACTTTCAGAGATATAGCGGTGCAAATTTTTTCGGTTTTTCCAAGATGGCGGCCGAACCACGACACCGATGACGTCATCAATTGGGCACAGTCTATTCCAGGGCAAGACCAATATGTGTGCAAAGTTTGGCGATTCTCCATGCAACGGTGTAGACGCAGTGCTGCAAACAGACAGACAGACAGACAGACAAACAGACAAACGAACAGATCAACATACTTGCCGGAAAAATTTTTCCGGCAAGTAACGAACAGATCAACATACTTGCCGGAAAATTTTTCCGGCAAGTAACAAACGAACAGATCAACATACTTGCCGGAATCTTTTCCAGCAAGTAACAAACAGACAAACGAACAGATCAACATACTTGCCGGAATCTTTTCCGGCAAGTAATGAAAAATCGGTCAGAGACCGAGGACTTGCTGGAATGTACTTTTTTATTGGCCATTTAGGACAAATATGGCGGCCGAACCACGTGACTGATGACGTCATCATTAACATATTTTATTCCCCATGGAGAGTTCTTTACATTGAGCCACGTCCCAAGTTTTTCTATTCAGGACTTTCGGAGATATGGAGGTGTAACGTTTTCCGGTTTTTCCAAGATGGCGGCCGAACCACGTGACATATGACGTCATCATTAACATATTTTATTCCCCATGGAGAGTTCTTTACAATGAGCCATGTCTCAATTTTTTCTGTTCAGCACTTTTGGAGTAATAGTGGTGCAAAGTTTTGCCGTTTTTCCAAGATGGCGGCCGAACCACGTGACCTATGACGTCATCATTAACATGTTTTATTCCCAATGGAGAGTTCTTTACAATGAGCCATGGCTCAATTTTTTCTGTTCAGCACTTTGAGATATCGAGGTGCAAAATTTTTCGGTTTTTCCAAGATGGCGGCCGAACCACGTGACTGATGACGTCATCATTTGGGCACAGTATATTAGAGGGCAAGACCAATATGTGTGCCAAGTTTGGCGATTCTACGTGCAACGGTGTAGACGTAGTGCTGCAAACAGACAAACAGACAAACAGACAAACAAACGAACAGATCAACATACTTGCCGGAATTTTTTCCGGCAAGTAACAAACGAACAGATCAACATACTTGCCGGAATCTTTTCCGGCAAGTAACAAACAAACGAACAGATCAACATACTTGCCGGAATCTTTTCCGGCAAGTAACAAACAAACGAACAGATCAACATACTTGCCGGAAACTTTTTCCGGCAAGTAACAAACGAACAGATCAACATACTTGCCGGAAAATTTTTCCGGCAAGTAACAAACCAACCGATCAACATACTTGCCGGAATCTTTTCCGGCAAGTAACAAACGGACTCAAATGCAATACCCTCTCCTCTGGCGAAGGTAACAAGAAAGAGCAATCAGAGATTGCAGACCCTGGCCAGGACGTATTTTCAGTGGTTTTTAAGGCTTTTGTGTTAAAATAAATATGGCGGCCGAACCACGTGACCAATGACGTCATTGTTATTCTTTTTCTCCACCAATGTATGCCCAGAGGATGCTCAAGAAATTTTTATCTTGATCGGATAACGTTTTCTACCTGTCAAATTATGATGTCATAATGGAGGCACTATGACATCATCATTACCACATGTTATTCCACATGGAGAGCTCTTTACAATGAGCCATGTCTAAATTTTTTCTTTGCAGCGCTTTCAGAGATATGGAGGTGCATTTTTGGGGGTTTTTCCAAGATGGCGGCCTCACCACATGACCTGTGACGTCCTAATTATAATTTAAAAATTCTACAGGTGGAGATGCACCTACGGTGAAAATTTCCTGTCAATCGGACCAACGGTTGCAGAGAAAATAATATTTATTCTGTGCGGACAAACAAAGACACAGACAGACAGACAAACAAATGAAAATTCACGCATCGAGCAACACTTGGGCAAAACAGAATAAAGTAGAATGGCACTCAGTGGAGCATCCTTTTGACCTCAAAAATAATTTGTGGTAGAATTCAGTGACCTGATATGCAAATTGTCTTCAAAGTTTAAGTTAATCGGATGAAAACTAACAATTTTAGAAATGTGGCCCATGTTGACCTTTTGACCTTTGTTTACATCAAAAATAGTTGGTGGTTGGTTCCAGTAAGCCGATATGCAAATCTTATTCAGATTTCAAGTCAATCGGATGAAAATTGAGGATTTTAGAAATTTGAAATTGCTGTTGACTTTTGGCCCATGTTGCTCTTTTAGCCTATGGTGATCTCAAAAATAGTTGGACCAATTCAGTTTGCTGATATGTAAATCCCATTCAAATTTCAAGTGAATCAGATGAAAATGCAGATTTTGGAAATTTGAAATTGTTGTTGACCTTTGGTCTCTGTTGACCTTTTGGCCGATGCTGAACTCAAAAATAGTTGGTGGTTGAATTAAGTTAGCTGAAATGAAAATCCTATTCAAATTTCAAGTCAATCTGATGAAAATTGAGGATTTTAGAAATTTGAAAAAAGTGGTTGACTTTTTGGCCTACGGTGATCTCAAAAATTGTTGGTGGTTGAATTCAGTTATCCGATGTGAAAATCACATTCAAATTCCAAGTCAATCGGATGAAAATTGAGAATTTTAGAAATTTGAAAAAAGTGGTTGACCTTCGGCCTTTTTGACCTTTTGGCCTATACTGATCTCTAAATAGTTGGTGGTTGAATTCAGTTAGCCTATGTGTAAACCCTCTTCAAATTTCTAGACAATAGGATTAAAATTGAGGATTTTAGAAATTTGAAAAAACGTGGTTGACCTTTGGCCTCTGTTGACCTTTTGATCGAAAAATATATAGGATTTTGTGGGACCACAAACTATAATTTGGTGAAGTTTCGTGAAGATCGGTTTCAAATGGTGACCTATCGGCAGGTATAATTGAGCGGACAGACAAACACAAAACACACAAACCGGAGTGATGAACATACTTGAAAAAATTGATTTTTAAGAGGTAAAAAAATTATTATTTTTGCCAAGTTACAAACGGACTCAAATGCAATACCCTCTCCTCTGGCGAGGGTAAAAAGAAAGAAAATGAACGTGAGGAAAGAGTGAATATTAAGGAAATAATTATTCTATCACATATAAAATGCATGTTGTTGTTGTTGTTGTGTTGTATATGGATGCTATCATATGCTTCTATCATATATCATATATCATATATGTCCCGGTGTGTACCCTGGTTTAGAATAGGTACACCATATCCCTGCGTGTCGTAAGAGGCAACTGGAAGAGGCGACGAAGAGGGTTGGCGTCAGGAAGGGCATCCGGCCTAAAAACATTGCCTCAAAAAAAAGAGAACCATGACAATTACAAATACATATGGGCAGGGTACAGCCCGAAGTGGAGATCGGTTTCTGAGGTTTGGGACATGGAATGTAGGGACAATGACGGAGAGCAGGAGAAGTGGTGGAAGTATTGATCAGAAGAAGAGTGGACATATGTTGTGTGCAAGAGACGAGATGGAAGGGAAGTGGTGTGAGATGGTGAAGGGTGGGCAGGGACAGAAATACAAGTTTGTGTGGGCAAGGGTGCCCGGAGAGCGTGAATGGTGTTGGTGTCCTGTTTTCTGAGGAGTTTTTAGACAGTGTGGTGAGTGTGACTAGAGTGAGTGATAGGTTGATGATGGTGAAATTGATGATTGGAATGCTCTTGGTGAACGTCATCTCGGGATATGCTCCGCAGGTAGGTCGGAGCGATGGAGAAGGACAAGTTCTGGTGTGCGATAGAGAAGCTGATGGAAAACGTGAAAGATGAGGAAGTTGTTGTGGTAGGAGGAGACCTAAATGGACATGTGGGCCGGAATATGGACGGTTTTGAGGGAGTTCATGGGGGTTACAGATATGGTGTGAGAAATGGAGAAGGTGAAAGGATTTTGGAGTTTGCTGATGGAGCTGATTTGTTGATTTGTAATACTCAGTTCCAGAAAGAGGATAATAAGCTTGTTACATACACGTCAGGTGGATCGACGACAACCGTTGACTACCTGATGGTGCGTAGGCGAGATAGGGGGCACCTCCGGAACACAAAGGTGATTCTGGGGGAAGAGGCTGTTTCACAGCACCACTTGGTTGTCTGCGACATAAGGGTGAAAGGTGCGAGGAGAGCTCGGCGGGTGAAGTACCAACCGAGAATGAAGGTGTGGAGGTTGAAAGAGGTGACAGTAAGGCAGGCATTAAAAGAGAGGCTGAGTCGGGTAGAGGATGATGTGGTTGAGCTTGAAAGTGGTTGGATGTCAATGAAAGATAGTCTGTTGGGAGCCGTTGGTGAGGTATGTGGATGGACAAAAGGACCACCGAGGCACTCGGAAACATGGTGGTGGGATGATGAAGTTGGAAAGAGGATTGATGAGAAGAGGAAGAAGTTCAAGGAGTGGCAGAAGGCGAGGGGTACGGGATCAGAAAAAGCAGAGCATGAAAGTTATAAGGCAGCCAAGAAGGCTGCAAAGAAAGAGGTAGTAAAGGCGCAGGAGGCATGCAGGAAAATGTTCGGAGAACGCTTGGATTTGGAAGAGGGTCAGAGAGCGGTATTCAGGATTGCAAAGCAGATAGCGAAAGAGAGGTGTGATGTGATGGGGGTGAGTTGCTTGAAGGATGAAGTGGGACAAATCGTTGTGGACCGAGATGGAATTAAAGGAAGATGGAAAAGATATATGGAAATGCTGGTGAATACAGAGAATGAATGGGATGGCAACATAGAGAGAAACCCAGTTTTATGACCGGCAGAGAAGATAACTGAGAAGGAAGTTGAGGAAGCGATAAAATCAATGAAGAGTAGAAAAGCGGGAGGGCCGACGGGAGTTGTGGGAGTTATGTTGAAGGCAGCGGGAAATTGGGGTGTGAAGAGAATGACAGAGATCTGCAATCTGGTGGTAAAAGAAGGCCGCATTCCAGTGGATTGGGAACTGAGTACACTTGTCCCTCTATACCTGGAGTGGGGAACCTCCGGCCTCCGGGCCGTATACGGCCCGCGAGACCGTTTGATCCGGCCCGCGAGGCAATTAATTCATCTATCTATAAATAAATTTTAAAAAATTTTTTTTTTTTTTTTTTTTGTATACAAGATCGAGGCTCGTGAAAGAGCGAACATTAATCACACAGAAAGACAAACCGACACATAAAACATATAACATCGGGAGCAGTAGACAAGATGGGGAGAGAGGGGGAAGGACACAAACACAACATTTGAGAGCAGGGACCGAGAGACATGGAGACATCGAGAGATCTGTGAGAGGGCAAGGGCTTTGGGGGGGGGGGGCATGGGAAGGGGGGGCATGGGAAGGGGGGTGGGAGAGGTATAAAACATGTGGACACTGCCAGGACTTCCAGGAAAGAAGTTGGAATTTCAAACAAGGTGGATCTGGGGTGAATTAGCAGGGGTAGAAAAGATCAAGGTTTTGGATGGGGGAAGATAAGAGATGGTGGTGAACAGCTGTTTTAAAGACCTGGAGGGAGGAGTGGGATTGAAGGGAGTGAGGGAGTTTGTTCCAGAGGCGGGGGAAAAGAGGAATGAAAGAGTGAAGGTGAGCAGACAGCCGAGATTTCAGCAGTTTAACCATCAGGGGGTTGCTGTCAGATCTTGTGCGACCTGGAGGAATATTTGGGGGACAGAGCACAGAGAGAGCTGGGGGTGCAAGGCCGGAGAGGAGTCGAAAGAAGACAGAAAGACCACCTACCTGCCTGCGGTGAGTGAGTGAAAGGCCCTCAGAGATAGCTTCATCGCGGGAGATTCCAATAATTCTGAAAGCTTTGGTTTCAACAGCGTGAAGCCGAGCTAGGTGTGAGGCAGGAGCACCGGCCCATAGGGGAGAACAGTATTCCATTGAGCTGCGGATGAAAGCCTTGTATGTGGTGAGGAGCTCAGGTGTGCCGAGAAGGACTTCGCATGACGGAGGATGCCCAGTCGGCCACTGGCTTTGGAGGCCAGCTTGGAAATGTGGTTTTCCCAAGAAAGATCATGGCAGATAGTGAGACCCAAAAGCTTGAGTGACAGAACTTCTTGGAGAGGATTGTTGAGAAAGTAGATGGGAGGGTTGTCCAGTCGATCTTTTCGGAGAGACATAGTAAGAGTGTGAGATTTGTCCTCCCTTTGCTCGAGTTCTACAAACTGTATGTACGTGCTGAGGATTTTCCCATTCTGAGGAGACATGCACTGAAGTTTGCATCACTGTTTGGGACGACCTACAGCTGTGAGCAGTTCTTTTCAAAACTGACTCTTGCAAAGACTCGGTTTCGCTCAAGACTGACTGACCCAAACCTGCAAAACCAGCTGCGAGTAGCATCATCATCACTACCACCTGACACCAAACGCCTCGCCAAAGAGAAACAGTTCCAGCCATCGCATTAGGTGAGTCCGATATATGTATTCAATAATTTAGCATGGCCCTCGAAAGATGTTCTAAAAATCGAAATGGCCCTCGACAGGAAAAAGGTTCCCCACCCCTGCTCTATACAAGGGGAAAGGTGACCCTCTGAAGTGTGCCTCACACCGAGCGATAAAGTTATTGGAGCATGGAATGAAGGTATTGGAAAGGGTGTTGGAGAGGAGGATAAGGAAGAAGGTGAAAATCGACGAAATGCAGTTTGGATTTATGCCAGGAAGAGGAACGATAGATGCGCTCTTTATTGTGAGGCAGTTGCAGGAGAAATACATGGAGAAGAGGAAGACGTCGTTTCTTGGGTTTGTTGATCTCGAGAAAGCATTCGATAGGGTTCCACGCGAAGTATTGACATGGGCTTTGAGGAAGTTAGGAGTGGAGGAATGGTTGATCAGAGTAGTGATGGCAATGTACAAAAGAGCATGCACAGCTGTAAGGACGAAGGACGGGAACAGCGGTGAGTTTGAGGTGAAGGTGGAAGTGCATCAGGGGTTGGTACTAAGTCCACCACTATTTGTAGCTGTGATGGAGGTGCTGGCTCAGAACATAAAGGAGGGTTTACCGTGGGAGTTGTTGTATGCAGATGATCTGGTGTTGATTGTGGAAAGTATGGATGGACTGAAGGAAAAGATGAACAAGTGGAAGGAATGTATGGAGACAAAAGGTCTGAAGGTGAATATCAGAAAGACGAAGGTGATGGCAAGTGGTAAAGCATGTGTTGAGGTGGAAAGAACTGGGAGGTGGCCATGTGCTGTGTGCAGGAAGGGTGTCGGAGTGAACTCCATTCATTGTACAATGTGCGCTGAGTGGGTTCGTCAAAAATGCAGTGGCCTGAGAGGGTCATTAACCCTATCGGACCCACTGTCGACTTTAGTCGCCACAGCCATACTCAACTTTCTGACATGAATTTCACCATTCATATAACTGCATGACACAGCTGGAAGTGGCTGGTCCTCACGAGCAGCGCTCGCTTTAGTGGAACGGGTCCGATAGGGTTAACCAGTGTGGCAGCTACATTCAAATGTAAGGTGTGCACAGAGGGAGCTGCAGATGGAGGAAATGTTGAGTTGGATCTTGGAGACGGCATGAAGCTGGAAGGTGTGAAAACATTTTGCTACCTCGGAGACATGCTGAATGGAGAAGGTGGATCAGACTCGGCAACGGTTGCTGGAGTGAGATGTGCATGGAAGAGGTTTCGGGAACTGAGTGGCATGCTGATGAGGAAGGGAGTGTGGTTGAAGCTAAAGGGAAAGGTGTATGCTGCATGTGTGAGAAGTGTTATGATTTATGGGAGCGAGACATAGGTAATGAACATAGAGCAGCAACGAAGGCTGGAAAGGGTGGAAATGCGAATGGTTCGGTGGATGTGCGGAGTATCGTTGAGAGAGAGGAAGACAAATGATGAATTGCGAAAGATGATGGGAATAGAGCCTGTGATTGATGCTGTGAAGAGGAAAACGGTTGAGATGGTTTGGTCATGTGTTGAGCAAGGATGAAAGTGACTGGTTGAGAAGAGTGATGGAAATGAATGTAGAAGAAAGTAGAGGATGGGGAAAACCGAGAAAGACTTGGCTAAAGATGGTGGAAGAAGAATTACGGGCAAGAGGGTTAATAAGGAGAGATGCAGAAAATAGGGCAAAATGGAGAAGATTGTCATGGGGACCACAAGGCTAACCCCCACTCCAGCAGGGAAAATGGCCTTAAAATGCATGTTGTTGTTGTATATGGATGCATTGTGTGTGTGTGTGTGTAGTACTTTTTGTGTCTTAATTTCATACCATCGAAATGTACTTTATTTATCGAAATGGCCGCTTCGACTTTTGAAGACCCTCAAGATCCCAAAGTTCCCAAAAGACCTCACCCCCCCCCCTCCCCCCCTCCAGTACGTAATATATGAATAAACATTGACATTCAAGATTCATCTGATAAATATTTCCATCAGGACTTTGACAACCTCAGAATGGACTTTCCAAATGTAGGTTTATATATACATGACGGTTTTAAATAAAGTTTAACACAAAATGTCCATAATTGTTACAACTCACCATCCTCCAGGTCTCTTCTGGCAGCTTCAGGAACAACCGAGTCCGATTCTTCTACCTTGATGCGCATGTCTCCAGTCGGTCGTACCGTCTCCAGGGCGACGGTCCATCCCGATCCTCGCCCCGCACGGCACGCCTCCATGTACCGACAGAGCTCCGCGTACAGGGTGAAGGTGAACTTTCGTGTGGCCAAAGCACAGAATCGATCCCTCACCGGGGCGGGCTCGGCCCGGGCACAGAGAGCTCCGAAGATCTCGATCCCCAACCCCATGACAACAGCTCAGAGAGACTCTCTGATAAACCCTGGATCTTCAGCCAGGCCGGGACAAGACCGAGGCCGGGACAAGACCGAGGCCGGGACAAGACCGAGGCCGATCCGAGCTCTCACAGACTCCATTGTGCATGAGGATCTCACATCGAGAGATTCAAAATAAATAAATAAATCGCACGTGTTTCACCTTCAACATGTCGGAGATCTTCAAGAGCTCCGCGTTGCCGTTGCTGCTGCGGGACGTGGTGGGGGTCGATTTTTGAAATGTGCACCCATTGGTCGATCAGCCGCCTGACCACCCCCACATATGTCTCTTGACTCCACCTACCCAAGGCCGAGACGAAATGATAAAGCCTCCATCCTGTTTCCAAGTTGGCCTACCATTACGCTTGTATAGCCTCTTGTACGCCTCTGCTGATTATACACCGTCCAGCTTTGTTACGTCAGATTTCCAATGGCTTTCTTTGGGTCAAGTGTAAATTATTATTATTAAGATTTCATTAATTAAGTCCGTGCACGTTTCCCATAAAAAAAATCGTTACATTGAAGGAGTCCGGACTCCAGCAGAATACGGACCAAAGGATGGCAAGGCACAAACTCGTCCGAGAAGATGTTTATTCGTAAAACCAACTCGGGAACACTAAAAAGCCCGTTTATCGGGCTGCCTTCTAAAGCAAAAACCGAAACCGAAAGCCACGCCTCTCAAGCGAGGCGTGCTTCGGTGGTCACGTGATCCACCGGTGTAGCTCATTAAACCCGCACGCGCGGCACGCTTTGGCGGTCACGTGACCAGCCACTCTGGCGCCCTGGATCCCCGCCGGTGACGTCACCGGCTGGAGCAAGGAGATTCTGATGCCGGTCTTGCTTGGGGGACCCATGGGTCGCTACAACGTATAAATTTTTGATTGTCGCCAACTGCGCGTTTTCGAATCGGCTCATTGCCGGATTTTAAAATCCAATTAAGTCGCGATTAATTGCAAACTCCCGTACCATGAATGACCACGTACAGGTTTTTATGAACAAAAGCTTTATTACCACAGGAGAGAGAGAGCGAGAGCGGGAGGGCGAAAGTAAGAGAGAGAGAGAGGACAAAACTGAGGTAAAAGTTAAAAATGAATCCCTTGTCAATCAAACCCCAATCATCATTCTCTTCCTTCATTGTAATTACTGTTTCTTGACAGTGATGTTCTAATGTAGATAATCTTTAAATACAGTCGATTAGCCAACTCGAAATTCAACATCAGGGGCGGATCCAGGAATTTAAAAAGGGGGGAGGGAGGGGTGCATGAAACTATAGCGGTGGGGGGGGGGTGAAGGGGGTCCGGGGGTCCTCCCCCAGGAAATTTTTGAAAATTGATCGTCAGAAAAGGCATTTCGTGCATTCTTCAAAGTTTCTGCAGCTCCTCGTGTTCTTCCCTGGTCCAACAGTTCAGCAGATTCGCGATGATTAATGGTCAGATAGAGGAACTGGTGAAACGACTTGCCCAGCTGGCCCTTCTGCTATAAATTGATGAATTTTGTCGGTGTGTTTGTGTGTGTGTGTGTGTGTGTGTGTGTGTGTGTGTGTGTGTGTGTGTGTGTGTGTGTGTGTGTGTGTGTGTGTGTGTATAGTTCTCCTGGAGCTTTCTGATATGGAATTTCTGATTTGTGTAGTTCTCGCGAAATGATTGTTATGATCTTTTGAGTTAATTAGGCTCATCAACTACAAAGAATCCAGAAGAATTCCCATGTTTCTAAACGCTCGCCATGTTAAGGTGTATGGAGCAGCTTAATAGGTCTTTCCATGGCATGCCATTCTCATTACTAAATAAATATTACAATAACAATGATAATATTTTACAAATCATTTGTTCCAACTCGAGCTCTGCAGCAGGCAGGTATACTGCAAACCCATGAAAGGCGATGAAAATTTGGTCCATTTGGACCAACGGGCTCACCAGTAGTTATAAAAGACCTGTGCACTCCCGTAGTGTGAAATGATGGCGATGACAGACTGTGTGCTGGGCAAAGCCCGGCACCGCCATGCGCCAAGATTGTGAAGCTCAAGGGGTTCTCCCCACAAAAGAGATCAGATTGGACAGCGGAATGTGAATTATTTTATTCATCGTAAGTTTTGCTATTTTGGAATAGACGGCGCTTGTGTTTCTGAATGAAAATGTCACACACATCATGTGGGGATGGGGTGAAGTCATGGTGTATGTTCATGAGGGCCAGAGATGCCATCCGACTTTCTCCCATGGAATATCTTCGGCAGGTCTTCAGACGCAGGTAAGAAAATGAGCGTTCGGCCTCACAGGAGCCCACAGGGAGGGTGCATCCAACAGGGAGTCGGGCAATTCCACGGTTACTCACATTACAATACATCACATTAATGCATATATATATGTATATGTAATGTGAGTAACCGTGGAATTGCCCAGTAGGACTTTGATGGATGGAAATTCGTCTCCATCTACTGTGCAGAAACAATCCATGAATGTGCTTGGAAGCGTGTTGTTGGGCTTCCTTCTCCAAAACATCTGCCAGTCTCGAAGCTCATTTGTCAGTCCTGCGGGATGTTCCATGTCGTTTTTCGAACGCAATAGCTTCTGATGTAGGGCTGGAATGTCGCAGGTATCGGCGATTATTGCAGATGGCATCAGCAGGAACAGATCACTACCTTCCCGATTTTCAGCACAGAATCGGGTGTCCATTTCCTGGCTGAGGTGGTCGAGAAATGGCATGCACATGTTTCTGAGGTAGAACAGCAAGGGAGTATTGGCGGCAGTGTTCGGACGATGGATTTGTTGTTTTACAACTCTCGGCATTGTGACATCACCCCCAACAGAATCTATCATGGCCTCAGCGTGATCGAACCAAAGAGATCATTCAGTTTCAGCATTTGACCGTAGTTGAGTGAACGCGTCCTTCTTGTCGTCAATCATAAGAGTATGCCTCCAGCACATCCATGCCGTTGCGCTGTAGAGGGGGTGGGGGGGGGGGTGCACACCCCCTGCACCCTCCTCCTGGATCGAAGGGGGGGAGCCCCTGAACATGGCGGCCATTTTAATAAAATGGACACCAAAATTACCAGCAGGTACCTCTCCTAATATCTTGCTTCTTTCAGAGACCCAAATGCCACATGATGTTCTTGTTAATTCATTTTACTTTTGAAGCTGCAATCTTCATTCATGATTCTGCGTCAAAGTAGGAGTTAGGGTCGGGTTAGGGTTATCTACTCCAACATCAACACATCTGCTGTACGCCACATGGACCCCAAATCTCCAAACTTTGATGTCAGATCTGCCTGTAGATTTGTCTCCCGACCATCACTATTTTTCTCTGTTTCACTTTCTGCTCTCCCAACTCCACAAACTTCATCGCTTTTTTTGACGATCTTAATTCCTGCAATGAGGCCATGACATCCGAACATCCTCAAGCAGAATTCCTCGATTTAGGAGACTTCAATGTACACCACAGGGAGTGGTTGAAAATCTTCCCACATGGATGTTGGGAGGGTTGAAGCTCGAATATTTTCCATTCTCAATGATTCTGGAACAAATTTTTATTACCCACCCTACCCATATCCCAGATCGTCATGACCACTCTTCCAATACTTGGGATTTGTTCTTCATCTCCAATCCGTTGCAGCTACACAATTTCACCTCCAATTGGTTCTTCTGACCACAACCTTGTGAACATCACTTTGCTTACCACCACTCCTCCTCCGACTAAACACCAGTATTGGCATTTCAATGACACCAACAAGACTGGTTTGCGAAACTTCTTTTCTGGTTTTCCATGGAAAAACGACTGCCTCTCCTCAGGCGATGCCTCCATCCCTGCTGCACATATAGCTGAGGTTATTGTTGCAGGAATGGAGGCTTATATCCCATTCTTTCAAGTTTAGCTCTCCCACCAACTTATGTTTCAACCATTTCTGCTCTGCGGCTATTCTTGCAAGGGATGCGGCATATCGGACATGGAAAAACTCTTCTTCCTCCAACTCTCATTCAGCATTCATATCTGCCGGAAATTATTGCAAACATGTTATTCGTGAGGCGAGGCATTCGTTTATCCAAAATAAATGTGACAATCTCTCATCTTATTCCACAAATAGATCTTTCTGGTCCTTAGCCAAAAGTGTGACCAACAACTTCTGTCGCTCCACCTTTCGTTCGCTTTTCTGTTCCGATGATACGATCGCTGTCTCTCCGCCCGATGAAGCAACTCTTTTTGGTTCTCCTTTCTCCTCTAATTCCACACTGCATGACGGACATTCCATCTCCCTCAGATGTTCCCCTTAGAAATGTCATACCCCTCTCAATAATCTCTTTTCATGCAGTCAAAAAAATTACACCCCTCGCTGGACACAAGCAAGTCATACAGACAAGAGACACATTCCTCCTTATGTCTTGAAGGAGGGTTCTTCAGAACATGCTCCCGTGCTTGCTCATTTGTTTTGCTTTTGTTTAAAACCCCAAAGTTTTCACCTTTCCTGGAAACATGCCTCACGACAGCCTATTGTAAAGAAGGGTGATCGTTCAAACCCTTCCGCTCGTCCTATTGCTCTGACTTCTACGATTTCCAATGTCTTTGAATGTCTCCTCAATAACCATTTCCTCAAGCATCTTGAATCTCACAGTCTTATATCTGACCATCAATATGGCTTTCGCATACCTACCGGTGATATCCTTTCTTACATTATGAATGTCTGGGCATCTTCTCTGAAAGGCTTTGGGGAATCCTTTGTTGTTGGCCTTGATATCTCAAAAGGCTTTGGCAGATGTTTGGCATCGGGGTCTGACATCCAAGCTTCCCTCTTTCGGCTTTCCTCCTTCACTCTGCTCTCTCATATTGAGCTTTCTCTCCGACTGCTCTGTCTCCATAAATGTTTATGGTTCAACATCTTCCTCCTTCCCTATCAACAGCGGTGTCCATCAGGGTTCTGTCCTGTCTCCAACACTCTTCCTTCTTTTTATCAATGATCTTTTTCTTCTAAAAAGAATCAAATGCACTCGTATGTTGATGATTTGACATTACATTCCTCCGTGTTTTTCTCATCTGCCCATCTTCCCTCATTCGATCTGCATCTCGTTTGATCACAGCCACGACTTTAAATTTGGATTTGGAAGTCGTGGCTGTGAAATGTGGGGGCAAATGTGGAGCAAATGTAATCAGATTACTCAATTTCTTCCCATCTAATTTCTTCCAAACCTCAATGTCTTCCCATCTCCCTCGAAATCTCCTCTCAATTCTCCAATCTTCTTTGAAAGCTCCACAATTACACCATGCGATTCAATCAACCTACTAGGTATTACCCTAACATCAAATTTATCCTGGAATCCACAAATTACACAAATCGTCAAATCTGCATTGAAGAAACCAGGAGTGCTGTTCAGATGTCGAAGATTCTTCTCCTTTGAACAGTTGCTTCAACTATATAAAGGATTGATTAATCCTTGTACAGAGTACTGCTCTCACATCTGGAGAGGTTCGAGTTCCATATACTTACTGGACAGAATTGAATCCAAAGTAATCCGACTTATTAACTCTCCCAATCTGACCTCAAAACTCGACCCGCTCAAATTACGCTACAAAGTTAGCTTTCTTTCTCTTTTCGACAGACATTACTTCCGTTTCTGCTCCCAATAACTTGCTGCTTGTGTACCTCCACCATCAGCGAGACCACGGAATACTCGACAAGCCACTACATCTCATGATTATTGTGTGGCCATTGGAAACCCAAGGGTGGGCCGTTATGATGTTTGTTTCTTCCTCTCCACTGCCAAACTCTGGAAATCTTTACCTTCTCATGCCGTTCCAAACACTTACACTACTCATAATAAGTTAGGGATATTGGCAGGTTCTTCGGTGTGGTTGATTTTGTGTGTTAATTATGTTGAAAAAAGTTGTTGGTACTAATTCTATGGTTATTAATATGTGTGAAAGAACACAGCATTCTTGATTTCAATACCCTAACCTCACCCCTATAAAAAAAAAAAACTCACTCCCACAATATCCCTAACTTATTGTGAGTAGTGTATGACCTTCCCCTTTTTAAAAAGCAGATTTTTTACTTCCTCAAAAACTCTAAGACGATTCTCTCTTCACTTTTCTATCAATGCAGCTCTATTATTTTAGGCCTGGCCACGATGAGGATGATATATTCCGTGAGTGGAGCAATCAACATTTTTTTTTAATTGCTAAAATGTGCCATTGAAGGAGCTCGGGCTCCCACGTCGATCGGAAGAATGGACGCGACAAAAAGCTGGAATTCGTCCGAGTTGCTTTATTCAAACAAAACACTCAGGTACTCTGAAAAGCCCATTTATCGGGCAGCAATATATATACACACATTATCCCGGAGCGTTTGCCCAGGAAAGGCGAGAGGGGGCGTGGCCGAGCATCCTGGCTGCGGCCTGGCAAGTTGAGCGCGGGCCTGCCCGGGCGTCCTGGACGAGCCCGGCATGGTGATCGCTCCGCGTCCTTGATAGGTGCAAGGCGATTGTGAAAACCCAGCGGTAGCCGCTACACACGTCCCCCCAGAATCGACTTGCACTGGCAGGGTCAATTTGAGGGGGGTCCTGATGACCCGGCCGAAGCGACCCCTGGCGGGTCGTGGGGGGGGTCCGGTGTGGTGGTGGGCGGTCGAGTGGGGGGCACCGTGGACGTGGGGCGGCCTAGCCGCGGCAGAAGGGCCACCCGTGGTGGTTGGTCGACGTCCACGTGCGCGGGCTTGAGGCGGTCCACCGCAATCCGGTCCGACCTGCCGCCGATGTCGATGACGAAAGACTTGTCGTCCCGTCGCAGGACCCGGAAGGGCCCATCGTACGGCGGCCGGAGTGGCCCCCGATGTGCGTCGTGACGCACAAAAACATACTCCGCTGTGCGAAGTGCTGGGGGGACGTAGGACTGGGGGTCACCGTGGTGGTATGTTGGCATGGGGGCAAACCGTCGGGCAGCCTCCTGGAGGTCCGAGCGCTGGTGAGCTGCGGACCAGGGACTGGTAGCGTCGGGCACGAATTCGCCCGGGACGCATAGCGCCTGGCCGTAGACAAGCTCGGCAGTGGATGCCTGGAGGTCCTCCTTGGGGGCCGTGCGGAGGCCCAAAAGGACCCACGGCAGCCGGTCGGCCCAACCGCCGTCTTGAAGGCCGGCCATGAGCGTGGCCTTCATGGAGCGGTGGAATTGCTCGCACAACCCGTTTGCTTGGGGGTGGTAGGCCGTAGTACGGTGGAGCTTGACCCCCATGTTGCGGGCGACCGCGCACCACAGCTCGGAGGTGAACTGTCGTCCGCGGTCTGATGAGATGTCCGCCGGTGCGCCGAAGCGGGCGACCCAGGTGGCGATGAAAGCCTGCGCCATGTCGGCGGTGGTGGTGGAGACGAGGGGAACGGCCTCCGGCCACCTGGTGGTCCTGTCCACCATGGTGAGCAGGTGTGTGAACCCCCGTGACGGGGGGAGGGGGACCACCAGATCCACGTTGACGTGGTCGAAACGTCGATCGGGCACGGTGAAAGGTGCCAGCGGGGCCTGGGTGTGTCGGTGGACCTTGGCCCGTTGGCAGGCTGTGCAGGTGCTGGTCCAATCGCGGACGTCCCGACGAAGGCCGTGCCAGACGAATCGCGCCGACACCAGCTTCTGGGAAGCTTTCCGGCCCGGGTGGGAAAGGCCATGGAGGGAGGCGAAGATGCGGCGTTGCCAGGTGACGGGCACGATGGGGCGATGCTGGCCTTGGGAGACGTCGCAGAGCAGGACAGTGTCCGCGAAGGGGATGTCGGCCAGGCGGAGGCCCGTGTCCGCCGCCCGGAGGGCTTGCACCGTGGTGTCGGTGGTTTGGTCCGCCGCCATAAGCGGGAAGTCCACGCCCAGGTGGACCGCGTTCGCGCTGGCCCGGGAAAGACAGTCGGCGACGGCGTTGTTTTTGCCGGCGACGTGCCGGATATCCGTGGTAAACTCCGACACGGCGGAGAGTTGGTGCTGTTGGCGGGCCGACCATGGCTCCGCGACCTTGGCCATTGCGTAAACCAACGGCTTGTGATCGACGAACGCCGTGAAAGGTCGGCCCTCCAGGAGGTGGCGGAAATGGCAGACGGCCAGGTGTAGACCGAGGAGCTCACGGTCAAACGTGCTGTATTTGAGCTCGTTCGGCCGGAGCTGCCGGCTGAAAAAAGCGAGTGGCTGCCAAACCCCGTTCACCCATTGCTCATGTACGGCGCCCACCGCGTAGTCGGAGGCATCCGTGGTGAGGGCGATGGGAGCGTTGAGCACCGGGTGAGCGAGCAGTGTTGCGTCGGCGAGGGCCCGCTTTGAGCTTTGGAAGGCCGCGTCCATTGCTGCGGACCAGGCGATGTCGTGGTTGGCCGGCTTGCCCCGGAGGGCTTCGTAGAGGGGCCGCATGAGTTGAGCAGTGCGGGGCACGAAGCGGTGATAAAAATTCACCATTCCCAGGAATTCCTGCAGGGCCTTTATGGTGCGGGGACGCGGGAACATGGTGATGGCCTCGACCTTGGTTGGCAGCGGCACGGCCCCGTTCGTGGTGATGTGGTGGCCCAATAAATCAACGGCCGTTGTGCCGAAGTGGCATTTGGCCGGGTTGACGATGAGGCCGTGCTCGCTGAGGTGCCCAAACAGTGTTCGGAGGTGGAGGAGGTGCTCGGCCCGGGACGTGCTGGCGACGAGGATGTCGTCCAGGTAAACAAAAAGGAACGACAGGTCACGCAGCACGCCGTCCATCAAGCGCTGGAACGCCTGAGCCGCGTTCTTGAGACCAAACGGCATCCGTAAGAATTCGAATAAGCCGAACGGCGTGATGACTGCCGTTTTAGGGACGTCGGCCGCCCTGACAGGTACCTGGTGATATCCCCGTATGAGATAAATTTTCGAAAAAATGACCCGTCCCGCCAGACGGGCGGAGAAGTCTTGGATGTGCGGGATCAGATACCTGTCCAGGGTGGTAGCATCGTTAAGGTGGTGGTAGTCACCACATGGGCGCCAGCCGCCCCCTGGCTTTGGGACGATGTGTAGTGGTGAAGCCCACGCACTATCGGAGTGCCGCACGATGCCGAGGTGTTCTAAAGCGTCGAACTCGGCTTTGGCCACGACGAGCTTGGCTGGGTCGAGGCGGTGGGCTCTGGCGTAGACCGGCAGGCCCGTGGTTGGTATGTGGTGCTCGATCCCATGCCATACTGCGACGGCCGAAAACGTCGGCCGCGTGAGGGCCGGGAACACCGTGAGCAGGCGAGCAAACTCGTTCGCCACCGGGAGGGCGCATGCCAGCTCGGTCGGCGCGGAGCTGCTCAATGTGCATACCAGGGAGCTGAAGGTTTTGGCGTTGATTAAACGACGCCGTTGGACGTCCACCAGCAGTCCGTGTGCGCAGAGGAAGTCGGCGCCTAGCAGAGCCATGGGCACGTTTGCGGTTACAAACGTCCAAGCAAAGCGTTGGCCGCCGAAGCAGAGGGTGACGTTGCGCAGGCCGAAGGTGCGGATGGCCGATCCGTTGGCTGCAACCAAGGAGGGGCCGCAAACCGCGTACTGCCTGTCCTGGTCAGAGGCAGGTATGACGCTCAGTTGGGCGCCGGTGTCGCACAGGAAGCGCCGTCCGGACGCTTTATCCGTGATGAACAGTAAGTTGCCCGTGTGGCCGGCGCTCATGGCTGGTAATGAACGCCGGCCCGGCCGTTTCCCGGCCTGCCGAAGGTGCACGGGGGTGGGCATGTCCGGGCCTTCTGTCCGAACCTGGCATGATAGTAACACCATGCTTGGTCAGGTGGAGGCCCCGGTCGTCGTGCTGGAGGTGGTCGGCTCGGTGTAGCGGCCGCCAATTGCGTCGGCAGTTCGGTCGTCGACCGTGCCGGATACTCGGGTGCCATGGGTGTTGCATCGGACGGCGGTGGGCCCCAGGTCGCTGCTGCAATGCGCTGGCCTGTGGCGGAGATCTTGTCGGCTTCCCTGGCAAGGGCATGGGATCCGTGATCGTCGTGCTTGCCAGGGCGAGGCGTACCGGGCTAGGCATCTGACGGAGGAACAGCTCCCGGAACAGGAATGCCGCAGAGTGCTCGCCGAGCAGCGAAAGCATGTAGTCCATTCGCTCGGAAGGGCGCGTGTCGCCGAGCTCGGGCAGGTCGAGCAGGCGCCGTGCGCGTTCCGCCGATGGGAGGGCGAAAGCGTCGAGGAGAAGCTTTTTAATTGCGCCGTATTTGTCAGCGGCTGGTGGGCTCTCGAGGAGGCTCAGGGCGCGGGGCGCGGGGGCTGAACCGAGCGCTGCTACCACATGGTGGAAGCAGGTGTCGTCGGCCGTGATGCCTCGCAGGGCAAACAGTGAGTCCGCCTGTGCGAACCAAACCGCCGCGTGAGCCTCCCAGAAGGTAGGCAGTTTAAGGGCCACTGCCGTGTCCATGTCGGTAGGTCACCAATGAAGGAGCTCTGGCTCCCACGTCGATCGGAAGAATGGACGCAACAAAAAGCTGGAATTCGTCCGAGTTGCCTTCTTCAAACAAAACACTCAGGTATTCTGAAAAGCCCGTTTATCGGGCAGCAATATATATACACACATTATCCCGGAGCGTTTGCCCAGGAAAGGCGAGAGGGGGCATGCCCGGGCGTCCCGAACGAGGCCTGGCAAGTTGAGCGCGGGCCTGCCCGGGTGTCCTGGACGAGCCCGGCATGGTGATCGCTCCGCGTCCTTGATAGGTGCAAGGCGATTGTGAAAACCCAGCGGTAGCCGCTACACCATAAACTTTTAAATATTGAATTTAGGATGCTTGAGTGTCAATGCAGAATCACTGAATGACATCAATGACTGAATGAATGATATGACACATATAAAAGGTCGTTAAAATTTATCTCATTGAAAAAAGACAACTCAGAAGCGAGCGTGCGCATGTCGAGGCCACCTTGGCAGCCCACTAGGGGCAGGTAACCAAGCTTTTAATGTGGTTAATCTGTCTTTTCATCTGTGAGTAGAATATCTCAAAAGGTTAAGAGGCTCTCCTTTGTGGCACTTTAAATGATTCCTCAAAGACCTTAGATTTCAGAAAGTCTCTGCACAAACCGTACACATGTACGGATGCTCTCTTGTGTGAATCCGCTTGTGAATCCGACACTCCGTCGACCGAATGAACCCCTTACCACAAACATTGCATGTACTTGTACCCCACTGCAAAGCTGCAATGAGCCGGCGAAGCCAAAGCCTCTTGCCACTATTTTACCCATCACCCTGGCATCAGTAGGTTAGGTAGTTGGTAGTAGATAGGTGTAGTAGGTACCGTACCTTGTTCAAAATGACACCATTTGCATTCTGGATGAGATTAAAATTTATTAAATTTTCTTCTTGATTAATTTGGTGAATTCCGTCTCAACTTCGGATATTTCCGGCCGTGAAAAACTATCCCCTATGGCCGCGAGATTTCTAAAAAATAATTCTTCTTCAATTTTAGAATATTTGACGCCGTTTTCACCCTCCGAAACGCGTAATAAACTTTTTTGAAATAATTTTAGAAATGCTCGAATCTCATTGGTTCCGGTGTTTGGTGACGATTTTCGTTGAAGATAACCAGGCCCGTGTGGGCCGAGGTTGGTCTTAAAGTATTTTAATTACAAATAAGAGGTGCACAAGATTGTGAATCAAACAAAGACGGGTGAAACAAACTCCTTTTGAACCTTTTTCAATTTGTTATGCATACTTCCGCATCTGCAAGATGGCGGCCTCCATTGAGCGATTTGGTGCGTCACAGCTTCGGAATTCTCAAGCCAAGGGATCCAGCATAATCTGGTTTTCAACATAATACGTACGCGTTTATTCACAACACCGGCTTCGCCGGCTTTCAGGATGCTCTCCCGTGTGAATTTGCTCGTGAGTCCGACAGTGCGTTAATCGAGTGAACCCCTTACCACAAACATTGCATGTATAAGGGCGCTCTCCCGTGTGAATTCACTTGTGAGTCCGACAGTCCGATGACCAAATGAACCCCTTACCACAAACATTGCATGTATAAGGGTGCCCGCCCGTGTGAATTCTCACGTGCCTCTGAATCGTTGTTGAAGAACCGAATCTCTTTTGGCGCACTACACCTTACAGGTGTACTGTTTCTTTCTTGTGTGAATATCAGAATGACTCACGAACATGCTTTTATTTTGCGTTGAACAGGAATATTCAGTGCATTTGAACTCTTCATCACTGGGAACTTTTCGGTTCCTCTCCTTGTGCCTCTTCAAAACTGCCTTTTTGGTGAAGCTGTGAGAGCACGAGGTGCAGGTGAACTTCTTGATGGGCTTCTTCTGTTCTCCTGTGAAGAGCATTCATCAATGTTAAAAAATGTCAGCACCGAGTTTACACTGAATGGAAGCTTAAACTCCCGACGCCAAATTGTACGTTGATAACATATCAAGTTCAACAATGAACATAAACGCTCTCGAAATGATCTGCAATAAGTTTACATTCTGTAATTTCAGAGCCCACCCGGTCCTGCCGTTAAGAAGTGTTTTCTCCCAGAATGTTCTGGTTTGAACCTGTCACTCTCCAAATCATCACAAATTAACATATACTATGCAAGTACATAGGTAACGAAATGCAGTGAAAGACTATTCTGCCCATCTGGCCGACACCACTGTCGAATCCACAAATGTGGGGGCATTGTTCGAATGGGGTAAAGGGAGGATTTTTTTCTTACTCTGCATGGTTTAGGCTCATGGAAGAGCTTTGACACAGAACAAATCAGGACACAACATCACAAAGGGAACAGCAGGAGAAAGGTGGAAACGCCAACAGCAGGGCGGAGGGAGAAAATAGACTGAGATGAACAAACGAGGGATGAAGGACAATGCAAATGGTGCACAAGATGGATACATAAGCAACATTTCCTGGAGGGGTAGGGTGGTTTATCAGGTGTAGAAAATATAATGATTTTAGATTGGTGATGACTTGAGATAGTAGTTAACAGCTGTCTTAAAGATATGGAAGGAAGGATGAGATTGAGGAGAGAATAGCAGGTGGTTCCACAGGTGGGAAAAAGAGGAATAAAAGAGAGCAGGTGAGCATTGGTCCTGGATTTTGGCATTTTCACTTGGAGAGGGTTGCTGGTGGACCGAGTGTATCTTGCAGAAAGCTGAGGGAGACAAAGCACGGAGAGGGCAGAAGGTGCAAGTCTTGACAAGTCACCATCAGGTTTTAGAGGAGGGAGACAAGTTTGAAAGCTCATTCTTAAGATTGGACAGGTGTAGTTTCTGGCTCTCCACAGAAGAGACACACTTGTTGCGAGCTTTGTGGAATGATCTGAGGTTGTCTTCAGTTGGATTTGCTTTGCAGGAGGAAAATGCAAGTTGTTTTAAAGCAACTGCCTCACCACAGGATTCAGAGTACCAAGAGTGGGAAGATGGGTAAGATAATTGAAGACGATATCGATGGCTGGACCGAACGCACGCACAGAAGCAGGCACACCGCAAACGGGCTCCTTTTATCTATTAGATGCCCAAAACCAATGTCTCTGCACAAATTGCTGTAAGATGACAGGACTGAGCCAATGGGACAAGTGTAGGTTCTGTAAGGCAGAAACACAAAGCACAAGCCACTTCTGATGCTGATGTAAAAACCTCATGTCAGAACAGCTGTGCACACAAAGGCATAACAAAGTACGTGGAGTAATCCAGCGGCACATCTGCAAAAAATTCAATATCCCTGTTTCACAAAACTCATGGAAGCATGATCCAAAAGCAATCATTGAAAATAATAACGTCATGCTCATGTTTGGCCTGATGTTACCATCCACCGTCAACATCGAAAAAAAAGTACTGCGACTGGACGTAGCACTCAGGATCAAAGAGGAAAAGACAGCATTGCGAATTGAGGTTTCAGTAACCAGTGAGTTTGGTCTAAATAATGCAGAAATCAAGAAAATTACCAAATATCAAGACCTCAAGAATGAAGTGAAAAGATCCTGGAAGCTGATGAACGCCAAAATTGCACCAGTGATAATTGGGGCAACGGGAATGATAAAGAAGAACCTTGCAGAGATTAAAAAACCCATACATGGGAACATTACCACAAACGAACTGCAGTTGGAGGCTGAATGGAGCTCAATGACAATCCTGAAAAGAGCCCTTGGAACAAAACTCTGAGAACAACAAAACTTCACAACTTAGTCCACGAGTCACGATACTTCGTTTCATGGGAGGACTCCGTTCCACCTTCTGAAACCCAAATTATGGAGAAAACAATCAACAACACACAAAGGCACAGATACAGAGACAAATTTACACACAACTAGATACATACATACACACACACACACACACACACACACACACACACACACACACACACACACACACTTGTGGTGGAAGGTGTTTGGGTGCAGGAGTGAAATGGAAAGATGGGGGGGGGGGGGGCAAGAGAGGCGATGAGGGAGGTAGTAGGGACGTGGAAATGGTAATAGGAATAGTGAGGATAGAAGGGTGAGTGGGTACATCGCAAACAACACACCACCTTTCACACAAAATATGGATATCATATTCTTTGAAATGCATAACAATTTGTTTACTTCATTACCAGCAAAGAGCGCGTCTTTACGGATGGGAGGAATAGGAAGCAGGACTTAAGAGTACGTGTTTACTGTCACGCTGCTATAAAACCCACAAACAAACAGACAATGTCTTCCCTGTCTGGGTTAATGGTTTGGTTTAAAACCCCAAACTAATTGGTAAGGGATTGAAGGGGTCGATAAAAGACAAGGTAAGTTCGGGGATAGATACGGTTTAGGGATAGGACTTCTTCTTCATTCATATGCAGCAGGCTGTGAGTTGCACCATGAGGTGAGGACATGGCTCTGCCGCTGATGCAGTGCCCCCTGTAGGTTCGGGCAGGAATTTGTTATTTGTTCATGGTGCCGACAGCTTAGTTACTCTTCAGGAAGGACACCCTGGGATATTTAACATCCACCAACTAATACCGGAAGATGCGATGCCCCATGTAAAGTCCACCCGAGAGAAGGCACACACATAGAGGAATGACCTCGACAACTTAGAGGCGAGTGTGCGTATGTCGAGGCCACCTTGGCCGCCCACTCGGGGCAGGTAACCAAGCTGTCAGCAAAATTAGTGCTTTTGTGCAGTCCATCAAGAATAAGGGTTGTATCGGGTTTCAGGGTAATCAGTTGGTGAATCAGTCGAGTCAAGATCATAAGTTTTGGGGGGTAACCCTCCGTCCCTGGAGGCCCACATGATCCAAAATAGAAACCCGAAAAATCGAAGATTGTGCGAGCTAATGTCTTGTACTCATGTGTCAAGTTTCAGAACAATCAGACTTGTGATAAGGGAAGAATAGAAAAATAGCAAAAAGTTAACTCCCCTAAGAGTTACAGCAAAAATTTAATTAAGTGAAAAAAAAATCATCAGCATGGTCGCTCTTTCACTTCATCAAACTTTCCCTGAATCCAAGATGACGATTCGATCATTTTTTTTAGTTCATTATTCTGTAATAATGTAACATAATCTATGTCCACAAAGTAAATTTCTTGGGAGAGAGAAAAGGAAAAGGAAGTGAAGCTGGGCAGAGAAATGCAACAAGCAGATAAAAAGGTGAAGAGTAGACAATGATGGAAACACAAATAGAAAAAGAAAGAAAGCGAACATGAGGAACGAGTGAATATTAAATAAATAATTATTCTGTTATATATGGATGTAAGGAGACATGTATGGGGACATGTATGGAGACATGTGTGGAGACAAAAGGTCTGAAGGTGAATATCAGAAAAACGAAGGTGATGGCTTGTGGTCAAGCATGTGGTGAGGTGGAAAGACCTGGGAAGTGGCCGTGTGCTCTGTGCAGGAAGGGTGTCGGAGTAAACTCCATTCAATGTATAATGTGCGCTGAGTGGGTTCATCAAAAACGTAGTGGTCTGAGAGGGTCATTAACCAGTGTGGCAGCTACATTCAAGTGCAAGGTGTGCACAGAGGGAGATGCAGATGGAGGAAATATTGAGTTGGATCTTGGAGATGGTGTGCAGCTGGAAAGTGCGAAAACATTTCGCTACCTTGGAGACATGTTGAATGGAGAAGGTGGATCAGACTGGGCAATGGTTGCCAGAGCGAGATGGGCATGGAAGAAGTTTCGGGAACTGAGTGGCGTGCTGATGAGGAGGTGCGTGTCGTTGAAGCTGAAGGGAAAGGTGTATGCTGCATGTGTGAGAAGTGTTATGATTTATGGAAACGAGACATGGGTAATGAACGTAGAGCAGCAACAAAGGCTGGAAAGGGTGGAAATGCGAATGGTTCGGTGGATGTGCGGAGTTTCGTTGAGAGAGAGGAAGACAAATGATGAATTGCGAAAGATGATGTGAATAGAGCCTGTGATTGATGCTGTGAAGAGAAACAGGTTGAGATGGTTTGGTCATGTGTTGAGGAAGGATGAAAGTGACTGGTTGAGAAGAATGATGGAAATGAATGTAGAAGGAAGTAGATGACGGCGAAGACCGAGAAAGACTGCTCTGCTCACCTTCACTCCTTCATTCCTCTTTCTCTCCCGCCTCTTGAACAAACTCCCTCACTCTCTTCAATCCCACTCTGCCCTCCAGGTCTTTAAAACAGCTGTTCACCACCATCTCTAATCTTCCCCCATCCAAAACCTTGATCTTTTCTACCCCTGCTAATTTCACCCCAATTCCACTTTTTTGAAATACCAACTTCTGTCCTGGAAGTCCTTGGTATCCTTATGTTTTATACTTCTCCCTCCACCCCCCCCCCCCCTTCCCACGCCTCCTCCCCCCAAGCCCTCTCCCTTCCACACATCTCCCTGCTCTCAAATGTTGTGTTTGTGTGCTTCCCCTTCTCTCCCCAGCTTGTTTTCCGCTCCCTCTTTTTATATATTTTGTTTGTCTGGTTGATTTGTTTCTGAAGTAAATGTAAGCTCTTTCACGAGCCTCGATTCAGTATTTAAAAAAAAAAATAAAAAAAAAATAAACTTGGCCAAAAGTGGTGGAAGAAGAAATGTGGGAAAGGGCGTTAACAAGGGGAGATGCAGAAAATAGGGCAAAATGGAGAGGATTGCCATGGGGCCCGCAAGGCTAACCCCCACTCTGGCAGGGAAAATGGCCTTAAAATGCCTGTTGTTGTTGTTGTTGTTGTATATGGAAGAATCGTGTGTGTATGTGTGTGTGTGTGTGTGTGTGTGTGTGTGTGTGTGTGTGTGTGTGTGTGTGTGTGTGTGTGTGTGTGTGTGTGTGTGTGTGTGTGTGTTACTTTTTGTGTCTATTAATTACAGGCCATTCAAATTTACTTTTAACTCTGAAGACTGCTGAGACCCCTTCAACTTTTGTAAACCCTTTAAGACCCCTGAGACGCAGAGGACCCAAAAGATCCCGAGAACCCAAAGTTCCCGAAGACCCAAAAGTCTCAGAACACCCAAAATTCTTACCTTTGTTTAAAATCTTAATTCTAAAATAAATAAATTATTATTTCCTTCTTTGTTGGTTCGTTCTTCGACCACGTGTTTCACCACAACCGTTTTTTTCAGTTTTTGCTCTCCTTCCTTCCTAACTCAATCCTCTCCAGCCAAAAGACACCTTTCCAATTCTGGCTAATTTTCACCATGCTCCTTCAACTTTCTCCTTCTTCCCCTGATCCACTTTCACCTCACCTTCCAAAAAAACAAATCAACGAAGAATTTAATAAGCAGCCCGATCCTCCCGTTCTGACACATTTTCACTTATACACCTCACTATTCCTTCGTGTTCTGCTCTCCGAGCTGTCAATCTCATATTCTTCTGTTCCTGCATTTGAACCTGTCCTGGAATCATTAATCCCCCTTAGGAATCCTTCCTGCCCTCATTTAGGGAATTTCCCCACATAGTTTTCATGGTTTCGTTTAAAAATGTTTAAACTTTCCCCTGAAGTGTTGGAGTCTGTCGTATATTATAACACATTTTTCTTCTTCTTCTTTAAAAGGTTGTATTCGATTTGCTCACCAAATCTTTTCATTTCAAATAAAAATTCCATCTCTTGCAGTTCTTCCTGTCTTCATTCCCAAAACTCACATGCATGCCACCCCTTCTCCAACGTTTTCAAACAGATCTCTGACTCGAAAATCACAAGAAAATCATTTTGCAATAAATGTTCATTTTCCATTAATTGTTCAACACTTTTTTTTTTTTTTTTTCTTTCTAAAACTTACTTTCTGAAATCCAAACTCACTCCTCCCCTCCTAAACACCCCCCTCACCCATCCCTTTCAAATCTCCCCCCTTGCCCCTTCCCACCTAAATCCCCCCTCACCCCTCCTCTCCTAAACTCCCCCTCACCCCTCCCCTCCCAAACTCCCCCCTCACCCCTCCCCTTCAAAACTCCCCCCTTACCCCTCCCCTTCAAAACTCTCCTTCCTCCTTTTTCTGCAATGCTCCCCTCTTACCCCTCCTCCTCAAAGCGTCCTCCCCGATTCCTCTCCCTTCCAACTCTCACCTTCACCTCCATCTCCATCTCCATCTCCTCCAACCTTCTTCCTCACTCTGCCTCCCCTTAAACAACACCTCACTGTGCCTCACGCAATCACCATCAAACTTTTGTCCTCCTCATCCTTCCCTTTCTCCTTGCTATTCTGAAATCTCTGACACATTATCAACTGCTCTCCCTACCTCCTCCTCTTCCACATCTTACCCTTCCCCTCCTCTCCCCTGTCATGTATCCGATGCTCCCCAATCCTCTTCATTAACGGGATGGAACTCAAACATCCGGGGCCTTCGCTCAAACCTGATTGATCTCTCCATTCAGGTTGCTTCTGACAAACCAGACTTGTTCTGCTTAACAGAAACTTTCCTTCTTCGTAATGTCTCTGATTCCTTAATATCTCTCCCTGGTTACTCCCTCCTCCGGTATTATAGACCTGAGCCTCGTCCTGGAGGTGAGGTTGCTATCTTTATCAAAAACTCTCTTCTTCACTCTCTCTGCACTGCCCTGTCTCCACCTCACCCCCAGGAGTACCTCTAACTCTGGCTTTCCCTTCGCTCCCACCTTTTGTTCACATGTGTTGTACCGTCCACCAAACAGTGATGACTCCATCTACATCTCGCTGTCTGATAACATGGACAAACTTCGATCTGCTCATCCCAACTCTCTCTTCCTCATATGTGGTGATGTCAACTGTCATCATGCCAGCTGGCTGGGTGTGGGTACCTCTCTCACCAGCCATGTCTCCTCAGCAAAGAACTTCTGAGACCAACTGGGACTGACTCAATTTGTCAATTTCCCAACCCGGATCTCAGTCAATGGAGCATCTTCTCTTCTGGACTTGGTTATGACAAACTTCCCTGCAAATGTCTGCTGTTCTTCTTCTGCTCCAATCGGTTTGTCTGACCACATGCTTGTTAAAGTGGACATTGCTCTGGCCACTCACAGAGCCTCCTCAGCATCGACGAGTCTGACATTTCACACAGGCCAACTGGCATGGTCTTCAAGGAGCCATCATTCATCTGGACTGGTCTCCCATTTCTACTGCCTCTGACATCAACTCACCCTGGGAATTCTTCCAAAGTAAATTGCTCTCTCTATTGCACAGATTTATCCCATCTCGTCTTCAGTTGTCATACCCTTCCTCCCGTCCATGGTACACGGAATCTTGTGGTGAGGCAGTTGCCCTGAAACAACTTGCCTTTGCCTCCTGGAAGGCAAATCCAATGGAAGGAAATCTCATTTCCTTTCACAAAGCCCGGAACAAGTGTGTTTCCACCCTCAGGAGAGCCAGGAAGCAATATCCCTCCACTCTCAAGACTGAACTCTCAAACCTGTCTCCCTCTTCCCAATCCTGGTGGTGTCTGGTAAAATCTGTTTCTGGTTTTTGTTTCCCCCTCCATGCCCTCCCTTACCTCAAATGGTTAAACAGCCGACTCCACACGTGAAAAAACTGAATGCAAATTGTTGTGAAAATCAACCAAATCCACAACTCGTCCCATAGATAGGTTTAATTTCAATTAGATCGTAACATCATCCTGTAAAATACACCATGCAACATATATGTCAGGATCAAGGCATCATATGAGAAAGATTGGATATATCAGTCAATGCAAGCAAGCCTAGAATATAAGTGGGTACGTACCATTCAATTCTACATGTCATTGTATAAAGTCGCAGGAGTGGCCTCGAGTCGCGGACGTCCCGAGGTCTTCTAGTCACCGCCCAGTGGTTTAAGTGAGCGTCACACCTGGGTTCAACTTACATTTTCACCACACAAATGTCTGCTGCTCTCTGTGTTTGCCTCAAAATATTGTGTCCCAAACCAATCTCTCTCTGTACCCACTGTACTCAGTCGTACACAGCTGCTCCTGGACTTTGTCTCCTTCTCTCCTGACAAGGTGCAGAAGTTTCTGTCAATCCTCAACTCTCATTATGCAACTGGACCAGACAGCATCAGCCCACGGGTCCTAAAATCCTGCTCTACCACTCTTTCACACCCTCTCTCTGTTCTCTTCACCCTCTCTTTTGCTCAAGGTCTACTACCATCAGCTTGGAAATCAGCAAAACATTACCACTTTACACAAAAAAGTTGCAAAAACAGATCCTTGCAACGACAGTCCAATCAGCCTGCTCCCAATTGTCAGCAAAGTCCTGGAATCCATCATTGCTTCGGATATCAAATCCTTCCTTTTCTCCAAAGGCTTGATCTCTGATCATCAATTTGGTTTCAGACCAGGTCACTCGACTCTGGACATGCTGCTTCTTCTGTCTCAACAATGGATGGAGGTCCTCAATGACAAACAGGAAATTAGAGCTGTCTCCCTTGACATATCACGTGCCTTCGATACGGTCTGGCACCCCACCCTGCTCACCAAACGCTCCCCCTATGGTATCCATGGAAATCTCCACGCACGGCTTGCGGGCTTCCTCTCTTGTCGTAGTCAACGTGTGGCCCTGAATGGGTTTCTCTCATCTTCCCTTCCTGTTCAGGCTGGAGATCCCCAAGGCAGTGTTCTGAGCCCTGTGCTTTTTCTGGTCTTCATCAATGATATCTCTAACTCTCTTGAAAATCCTCTCTGTCTCTTTGCTGATGACTCCACTCTCTGCCGCTCCATACCTCATCCCTCAGATCGGCAGTCTGCAGCCTCCTCACTCTCTGCAGACCTGGACAAATTCACAGACTGGTCAAACAAGTGGAACATGTCTTTCAATCCTGACTAATCTCACACTCTCACTAAGTCTCTCCGAAAAGACCAACTGGACAATTCTCCCATCTACTTTCTGAACAATCTTCTCCAAGAAGTTCTGTCACTTAAGCTTTTGGGTCTCACTATCTGCCATGACCTTTCCTGGGAAAAACCACATTTCCAAGTTGGCATCCAAAACCAGTCGCCGACTGGGCATCCTCCGTCATGCGAAGTCCTTCCTTGGCACACCTGAGCTCCTCACCACATACAAGGCTTCCATCCATAGCGCAATGGAATACTGTTCTCGCCTCGGGGCTGATGCTCCTGCCTCACACCTGGCTCGTCTTCACGCTGTTGAAACTAAAGCTTTCAGAATCATTGGAATCTCCTGCGATGAAGCTAACTCCAAGGGCCTTTCACTCGCTCACCAGAGGCAGGTTGGTGGTCTTTCTGTCTTCTTCCGACTCCTCTCCAGCCTAGCTCCCCCAGGTCTGTCTGTGCTCTGTCCACCAAATATTCCTGCAGGACGCACAAGAACTGCCAGCAAGCCTCTTATGGTGAAACTGTCAAAATCAAGAGTCTCTGCTCACCTTCACTCTTTCATTCCTCTTTTCTCCCGCCTCTGGTTGAAACTCCCTCACTCTCTTCAATCCTACTCCTCCCTCCAGGTCTTTAAAAACAGCTGTTCACCACAATCTCTTATCTTCCCCCATCCACAACCTTGATCTTTTCTACCCCTGTTAATTCACCCCAGATCCACGTTTTTGAAATACAGACTGTCGTGAAAATCAAGCTCAGACACGACTTGACCTCTGGGTAGGTTTTAATATCATTTAGATCTGCAGTACATCCTGTAAGAATACATGCATGCAACAGGCATTAAATCAGAGCATTTCATGAGCAGCAATGGTTGATTCAATATAACAATGGTTAGCGCAGCGCATTGTCAGCGCAGCATTTGGGGCGTACATACCATTCAAACTACTGGATAATGTCACAGTGAGTTCCGCTGAAGTGTCCGCGCGCCCCGGTTGTCCCAGGTCTTATAGACGCCCCCTCCCGTAGCGAGCACCCCTGGGTTCACCTTGGTATAATTTCACTACATTCTCCCCGCCGTTAGAACATATACTGCCGCTCGGCAGGTTGCAAGCAAGCATCAGCAATAAACGAATGGGTCACGTCAATCCACGTCAGTCGGTCCACCCGTAGCGGTCGGGGCGGCGAACCTCCCTGCCAGTTGGTGTTCGGAAACTACCGGGCACGGCGTCCCCTAGCCCGGAGTCCCCCGCGTCGGAATAGCCGCCGGAGGTTGGAGTCGGAGGGGGCGCCCCTGCGCCTTCGGGCACGGGAGCGGGGGACGACGGGAGTAACAGTGGTAGTTCCATAGGGGAAGCTTCGATAGAGTCCATAGACTCGTAGACGGGTTCGTCGATATCCCTGTCGTCGTCCCCACATGGGGCGAGATGGCGTACGGAGACAGTAGACTCGCGGCCAGCCGCCGTTAACACGCGAGCATGCTCGGGATTAGCCTGGAGGACCTGCACCTTGTCAACAAGGGGGTCGTACTTGCTAGCGCGAACTGCTCGTTTGAGATAGGCGGGCCCCGGTTCAGCGAGCCAGCTGGGTAAAGATTGGATACTGCCGGAGCTTCTAGGGTGGTGGAACAGTCGTTTGTGAGGAGTCTGGTTGGTGGCAGTACATAGGAGAGCCCGGATTGAGTTTAGAGTGGCAGGTAGGGACCACGCCCATTTATCGAGGCCTCGGCCGAGGGTCCGAAGGCTTAGCATGACGGCCCGCCATATAATCCCATTAAAGCGTTCGATCTGTCCATTCGCTTGGGGCCGGTACGGGGTGGTGTAGCTCGAAGCGACATTATGCTGGAGCAAGTAGCCCCTCACCTCCTGGGACAGGAACACCGCACCCCGATCGGTATGCACGTAGGCCGGATACCCGAACATAGAAAACAAATTCTGCAGGCACCGAATAACCGTGGCAGCCGACATATCCCTGCACGTGTAAGCAAAGGGGAATCGGGAATACTCATCGACGATAGTGAGCAGATAGCGAGAGTTGCTCGACATCGGCAGCGGCCCTTTGAAGTCCATCGCCAAGCGCTCCCACGGTCTAGTAGCCCTAATGAGTGTCCCCAGAGGGGGGCTATAAAAACGCGGTTTGAGTTCTGCACAGATCACGCAATCACGGCAGATGCGGCGGATGTCCTCCATCGAGTATGGCAGATTGCCCGCGCGCACAAAATGCACGAAGCGCGTTACCCCGGGATGACACATTGTGCTGTGCAAAGTGCGCAGCCCCTCCAAAGTTACAACCCCCGCGCAAGTGGCCGGCCTCGATAAGGCGTCAGCGACCAGGTTATCCTTCCCCGGGCGGTATTTGATGGTGTAGCAGAAGTCGGCGAGTTCGATACGCCAACGGGTGATTTTCTCATTCTTAATGCACTGAGCATGTAAGGTGTCGTACATAAACGCAACACTCTGTTGGTCCGTGATGATTTGGAAACTCCGCCCAAGCAGATACGTACGCCATCGCCGAATTGATTCGACGATCGCGTACGCTTCCTTTTCGACAGACGAATGCCTCCGCTCGGCGGAGGTGAGAGTCCGCGAGAAGAAAGCCACAGGGCGGCCTCCTTGGGAGAGAGTCGCCGCTATCGCATGATCCGAGGCATCACTCTCCAAAACGAAAGAGGCACTCTCGTCAATCGTCGCGACAGCGGCGCCAGCAAAGTCGACTTTAAGGCCCTCGAAGGCCGCCAGGGCGGCCGGGCCCATGGGGAAAGTGTCGCAGGCCACGAGGGGGCGGAGCTTTGCGGAGAAATTTTGCACCCACTTTGAGTAGTGGGCGAACAGCCCTAGAGCGCGTTTCAGCGAAGCCCGATCGCTAGGCGGAGTCATATCGAGCAAAGGGTGCAGACGCTCCTTATCCGGAGAGACGGAGCCATGGCTCACGGTGTACCCCAAAAGGTCTACCGTGCGTGGAGAGTATTGACACTTCGCCGCATTCATAGTTAGGCGATATTTCCGCGCGACCTCGAGGAAGCGTTTCAGATTAGCGTCGTGATGCTCCTGGTCATACCCACAAACCGTAAGATTGTCCAGATAGACAAAGACATCGGTCAAATTCTCCTTCGCAACGAGGTCATCCATAGCTCTCTGAAAACAAGCGACGCCGTTCGTTACCCCAAAGGGAAGTCTCGTGAACTGGTACAACCGCTGACCCAATTCAAAGGCTGTAAAGACGCGATCAGCCCTAGAGATGGGGACTTGATGATACGCACTACGCAGATCGAGAGTGCTATAAACGGAATACAGGGCCACCTGGCGTACCAGGGCGTCCATCCCTGGTAAGGGGTAGGCATCCAGCTGTGTAAAACGAATAATCGTCTGCGAATAGTCGATTACCATACGCCGACGGTGGGCCTCACTCCGCACCACTAAGACTTGGGCCCGCCACGGTGACCTACTGTGTTCCATGATACCGTCCTTCAAGAGCAGGGCTGTTTCGTCCGCAATGAATTGCGCGTCCGCGCGAGAGTAGCGCCCTGATTTGACGGCTACAGGGGTACAATCAGTGGTCAGGTTGGGGAACAGTGAGAGTGGCTCCATGTCCATTTGAGCGAGGGCGCACACAGCGAGCGTGTCCGGCCCTCCGAAGTCTATTTCCAAACGTCCATGCCGCTTAAGGAAATCAAGTCCTAACAGAATGTCAGCGCATAAGGCCGGTAATACCATGAGATACACGTCCGGGAACGTGCGTCCGTTTATCACAAGTTTCAATCGACACGCCCCTTTTGTGCTCAACCGAAGTCCCTGAGAGGCCATGAAGATCCGGCGGGTTGTCCCGAGAACTGGCCACCCATGTTGATGCACGAGTCGCTGATCAATAAAACTATCCGTGGACCCCGTGTCAATCAAAGCTTGCGCAAAAACGCCCGCAACCGTGAGCGGAATGAAGGCCTGTGCCAGGCCGGCAGACCCGGCAGGTATAGTTCCGGCCTGGCGAGAAGATCGCGCCTCGTGGGTGGATCCCACGCCGGCTGCAATCCTTCGGGCAGCGTCGGCAGGTTGGGCCTCAGCAAGAGCATTGAAGTCAGTTGGCTCATCAGCAGTTTCATTTGTCAGAGTGGGTGTGGGTTGGTCGTAAGAGCAGCCGCCAGATGGCGCTCGAGCCACGTGAGAAAGGTCTCTGCCGTCTGCAGAGTCATATGCCAAAGTGGGTGCATGTAATTCATAAAAGCTGCCGTCAGATGGGGCTCGAGTCACGTGAGAAAGATTTCTGCCGTCTGCAGATTCACATGCCAAAGTGGGTGCATGTAATTCGCAAAAGCTGCCGTCAGATGGGGCTCGTGTCACGTGCTGCGTTTGCCGCACTTCGAGAGGAGTTTCCAAAGCAGGAGCATGTTGCTTGTTTGAAGTAGGCGTTCGAACGCCAGTCAAGGTCGGACGCGCTGTGACCAGTCGCGTTCGCGCCATTTGTTTTGGCGGCCCGATGTATCTCACCAAGGTCGGGCGGGTAGCCAGAGGCCCGCGAGGAGGAGAGCGGCTCTTCAAAGCCGAGCGAGGCGCCCCGTCCGGCGCTCGATCCGTTGGCTCCGCGATGAGCCCATTCAAGGTCACTCGGGAATGCGTGCCCCGAGCGGCCTTTCTGCAGACCTTTGCAAAATGGCCCTTGGTGGAGCACAGGTGACATGTCGCCTCTCGGGCCGGGCATTCAGAGCGAGGATGCTGCCGATTTCCACAAAAATAACATTTTGCATACCGGGCAGGCCGTGGCCGGGCAGCGGCGGCAGCAGTGAGGCCGGAAGTGGAGTCCGCTTCCGGAGCTCCCAGAGACTAGGCCGTAGTGGTGGTCGGGTCCTCCTCCGTATCCTCGGCGGTAGCCCTCTCAGGTCGCGTGAGTTGCGAGGTCCCCGCCACGACTCGTGGGTGATTATATGCGGTCAATTGTTCTCGGGCATCTGTGTATACGCGTGCCAGCCGTAGTGCTTCTGTAAATGTCAGCTCCGCGACCTCCAAGAGACGGAGCCGCAAGACTCCAGAACTAATTCCGGAGATGAATGAATCTCGGAGGAAATCGTCCTGCACTTGCTCGTGGGTCCGGACGTCCTGCACGCAGTCTGCCAATAGGTAGCGCAACTCCTGCGCGAAGCGATCGATCGATTCAGACGGTTGCTGTCGCCGCTGAGAGAGTTGATGCCGGCCGTACACAGCGCTCCGTGTCTTTACGTAGAGGCGCTTCAGCTCGGCTAGGGCCGTAGCGTACGTCCCAAATCGAAAAATGTTCTTGAAAACAGTGTGATGGACCTTGGACGGTAACACGGACAGCTTTATCGCAGCGGTGGGCTCTGTCTCGTGAGCCGCAAAGTAATTCTGCAGCGTGTTGAGCCAATGAGCAAACTCCGATGCAGATCCCTCAGCTTGAGGGTCGGCTCCGAGAATCGGTACCACGGTCATCTTGTGGTCAGCCATTCCGGCGATCTAAATGATATTAAATGTCGTCAAAATCAAGCTCAGACACGACTTGACCTCTGGGTAGGTTTTAATATCGTTTAGATCTGCAGTACATCCTGTAAGAATACATGCATGCAACAGGCATTAAATCAGAGCATTTCATGAGCAGCAATGGTTGATTCAATATAACAATGGTTAGCGCAGCGCATTGTCAGCGCAGCATTTGGGGCGTACATACCATTCAAACTACTGGATAATGTCACAGTGAGTTCCGCTGAAGTGTCCGCGTGCCCCGGTTGTCCCAGGTCTTATAGACGCCCCCTTCCGTAGCGAGCACCCCTGGGTTCACCTTGGTATAATTTCACTACACAGACTTCTTTCCTTGAAGTCCGAGCAGCCTCCATGTGTTTTATACCTCTTCTCCTCCACCTCCCCGCCCCCTTTCCCATGCCCCCTCCTCCCAAGCCCTCTCCCTTCCACAGATCTCCCGATGTCCCTGTTCTCTGCTGTTGTACTTGTGTGTTTGCCCGCTCTCTCCCCATCTTGTCTTCCGCTCCCTTGATCATATGTTTTTTTTTGTCAGTTTGTTGTTCACTGATTAATGTCAGCTCTTACACGAGCCTCGATCTTGTACACAAAAAACAGGCCTCGAGGAGCCAAAAGACCCAGATGACCCAAAAGACCCTCCCCCCCCCCCCCACCCCACTCCAAGTCCGGCAGGCAGGTATGCTCCCCGGAGGTGAAGGCCATTAAATAATTTGGTCCAATGGACCAACGGGGCCCCCCTAGTAAGGAGTGAAAGCATAACAATGAAATAGACCTACTTCATTTTAATGTTATTTGGCCATCAAGAAAAAGGTCTTTCACCCATGTTGATGTTTTTTTGTCATATTTTGCCACCAGAGCACCCTGCAATCATGTGATATTCATTACTTCCTCGGCGACAACCGACTCACGTCGCTGTAAACAAAACGGCCGACACGGCCCATGTGATCAGAATCTTTCGGACCTGCCAGGTCGGGACTCTATACATACAGGGACTCTAGTGTGGGTGGTGAATCAGGACATCAGGACTTTAGCAACCTCAGAATGGAATTTCCAAATGTAGGTTTATATATATGACGGTTTCAAATAAAGTTTATCACAAAATGTCCATAATTGTTACAACTCACCATCCTCCAGGTCTCTTCTGGCATCTTCAGGAACAACCGAGTCCGATTCTTCTACCTTGATGCGCATGTCTCCAGTTGGTCCTCCCGTCTCCATGGCGACGGTCCATCCCGATCCTCGCCCCACACGGCACGTCTCCATGTACCGACAGAGCTCCGCGAACATGGTGAAGGTGAACTTTCGTGTGGCCAAAGCACAGAGTCGAACTCTCACCAGAGCGGGCTCGGCTCGGGCACAGAGAGCCCCGAAGATCTCGATCCCCATCTCCGTAACCAGAGCTCGGAGAGACTCCTCTGATAGACTTTGGATCTTCAGCCAGGCCGGGATGATACCGAGGCCTCCTAGATCTCTCACCGACCCCATTGTGCATGAGGAACTCACGTCGAGAGATTCAAAATAAATAAATAAATCGCACGTGTTGCACCTTCAACATGTCGGAGATCTTCAAGCACTTCGCATTGCTGCTGCAGATCGTGGTGGGGGTCGATTTTTGAAGTGTGCACCGATTGGTCGATCAGCCGCCTGAACACACCCACATATGTCTCTTGACTCCACCCACCCAAGGCTGAGACGAAATGATATGGCCTCCATCTTGTTTCCAAGTTGGCCTACCATTACGCTTGTATAGGGTTCTGCTGATTATACAACGTCCAGCTTTGTTACGTCAGATTTCCCATGGCTTTCTTTGGGTAAAGTGTAAATTATAAATAAAGTTTAATTAAGCCCGCACACGTTTCCCTTAAAAGTATTGTTCCGTAATATTTGATTGTCACCATATGCGTGTTTTCGAATCGACTCATTGCCGGATTTTAACCCTCTGGAGTCTTCAAGCCGATTCTATTGGCCTCACGCATGCGCCGAAATGTCTCCAAGCCGAATTTATTGGCTCTGACCGCATTCAAATTTACCGCGCAATTACCGCCTCCTGGATTTGATGTGCCTGCTGTCATTCCGCAAATGATTCAGGTGTACAATTCCGGGATGGGGGGTGAAGACCTCGGCGACAAAAAGATTTCCAATTATATGAAGGAAGCGCGCTGCCACACGTGGTGTCGCAAGGTGTTATTCAATTTATTCCAAAGGGCCAACCTCAACTCTTATATCATTTATAGCCACATCAAAGGTGACCAAGCTCGAACAAGGGATGATTTGATGATGGAAGTTGGATCGAGCCTATTGCGGAACAACACTAAACCAGCCGGGCAAATGTTGTTGATCCAGAGCAGCCTGTGCGTCACCCTCCGGATGCCCAGGAGTACACTGTTCATGGTCACGTCATACGTCGTGTGCCCGTTGTTATCACAAGAACAGGCAAACGTCGCCAAGGAGAACGGGACTGTGACATTTGCAAAAGGGCAGGCAATGGGCGCCGTCGGTCTGCACAAGATGTGACATTGGCATTTGTAAAGAACGCATCCCAAATCATAGATGGCATGGTTGAGGTGAGGGCACATTTGATCAGTGTTGTTCCTGGTCTCAGAATTCTATGGTGAGGGTTTTCACATTTCCTGTCCTTGGTTGCTTCGAGTTCAACCAGTCACTTCAAGTTCAATACCTTTCATTTGAAGTTTGTATAAATGGAATTGTGGAATTATGGAATTGTTGTGATCTGTAATCCAGCCTGATTTGACTCTGGTATTTTTGCCTTCTTTTTTTTAGATAAACCCTTGTTGAATGGCAATGGCTGTCTTGTTTGTGGCCTGCATGAACTACATTCTCTCCCTCAGAAATAGTTGAAAAAAATTACTGGTCCTGAATGTAATAATGTATTTTTCTTTGGAGGAAATGGTTGGACCTCCTTAGTTGTCCCATCAATGAGGGTCACTGTCCAAATTTCACACTTCAAAATACATTTTCAGAGCAAATACGCTTTTCAGTAGGTTCACTGGACCACAAATGGAAAATGGAAAGTGGAAAGTGAGCCTTTTTGAACAGTGAACCTTCGGACCAGTGACATGATCGAGCTGTAAATGTGCTGTCACCTGAAACATTCCTGTGTTGGATTCCTTGCTCTAAAAATAAAAATAAAGTTTTTCTTGTCAAATTTCTCTTGCAGTCTTTCACAACCTGTTAGTGATGGGTAAGTGCCTGAAAATATAAAATCTGCCAATTTATGACCCTGTGACCTTGACCTATATTCTGCAAGGGCATTTCATTCTCTACATGATGGTATTTGGTCTTTGGGGTGTAACTGGCAATCTTCATCCTGAATAGTGATGGCCAAGATGTATTACACTATTTCTAAAGCATTAGCTCAGAAATAACCCAAAGAAAATTGGTCTCGTCCCTCACTAAATGTGCCGCTGCACCCCAGCAACTCCATGGAAACTTATGAAACTTTATCACATTGAATTTTTTGTCCCTGCTGAGGTCCTTTATGTGAAAAAACATCCTTGCTGTCCACTATATTTTTGTAATGATGTGTGAAGGTAGACTGAAAACGCATGAAAATGTCAAATCAGCCATTTTATGAGCTTGTGACCTTGACCTTGACTTTGAATGACCTTGGTGACCTTCGTAAAGTGCAAGGACATTTAATACCCTACGTGATGGTATATGGTCTTCGGGGTCTCACTGGTAGTTTTCCTCCTGAAAATGGACCATTTGTGAAATAGGCATTAAAAATGCCAATGACCTAAATGGGCAGCAGACTGGAAAGGTTATGTAATGGATTAATAGGAGACTCCAGAGGGTTAAAATCCAATTCAGTCGCAAATAATGGCAAAGTCCCGTACCTCGAATGACCACGTACAGGTTTTTATGAACAAAACGTTTATTACCACAGGAGTGGGAGAGAGAGCGGGAGGGCGAAAGACAGAGAAAGAGAGACACGACAAACCTGAGGTAAAAGAAAAAAAATCCCTTCTTCTTTACCACAATTATCATTCTCTTCCTTCATTGTAATTACTGTTTCTTGGCAGTGATGTTCTAATAGAGATAATCTTTAAATACAGTCGATTAGCCAACTCGAAATTCAACATGGCGGCCATTTTGATGAAATGGCCACCAAAATTACCAGCAGGTACCGCTCCTCACGTCTTGCTTCTCTCAGAGACCCAATTGTCACATAATGTTCTTGTTAATTCATTTTACATTTCAAGCTGCAATCTTCATTCACGAATCAGCGTCAAAGGAGGAGTTAGGGTCGGGTTCGGGTCAGGGTTATCTACTCCAACATCAACACGTCTGCTGTACGCCATGTGGACCCCAAATCTCCAAACTTTGATGTCAGATCTGGCTTTAGATTTGTCTCCCGACCATCACTATTTTTCTCTGTTTCACTTTCTGCTCTCCCAACTCCACAAACTTTATCGCTTTCTTTGACGATCTTAATTCCTGCAATGAGGCCGTGACATCCGAAGAACCTCAAGCAGAATTCCTCTATTTAGGAGACTTCAATAAACACCACAGGGAGTGGTTGAAATCATCGCACACGGATGTTGGGAGAGTTGAAGCTCTTATATTTTCCATCCTCAATGATTTGGAACAAATTATTACCCACCCGACCCATATCCCAGATCGTCATGACCACTCGTCCAATACTTGGGATTTGTTCTTCACCGCCAATCCGTTGCGTTGCAGCTACACAATTTCACCTCCAATTGGTTCTTCTGACCACAACCTTGTAAACATCACTTTGCTTACCACCACTTCTCGTCCGACTGCTCCAACTAAATACCAGTATTCGCACTTCAATAGCACCAACTGGACTTGTTTACGAAATTTATTTTTTAGTTTTCCATGGAAAGACGACTGCCTCTCCTCAGGCGATGCCTCCATCTCTGCTGAACGTGCAGGTGAGGTTATTGTTGCAGTCATGGAAGCTTATATCCCCTTCTCTTTCAAGTTTATCTCTCCTACCAACTCTTGGTTCAATAATTCCTGCTGTGCGGCCATTCTTCGTGCAAAGGATGCGGCGTATAGAAAATGGAAAAAGTCCTCTTCCTCCAACTCTCATTCAGCTTGCATATCTGCCAGAAATTATTGCAAACATGTTATTTGTGAGGCGAAGCATTCCTTTATCCAAAATAAATGTGACAATCTCTCATCTTCTCCCACTTATAGATCTTTCTGGTCCTCAGCTAAAAGTGTCAGCAACAACTTCTGTCGCTCGACCTGACCTTCACTTTTCCGTTCCGATGATACCATAGCTGTCTCTCTGACTGACAGAGCAACTCTTTTTGCTTCTCTTTTCTCCTCTAATTCCACACTGCATGACGAACATTCCATCTCCCTCAGATGTTCCCTCAGAATCTCATGCCCCTCCCAATAATCTCTTTTCATGCACTCAAAAAAGTACCCCCCTCTCTGGACACAAGCAAGTCATACCGACAAGAGACACATTCCTCCTTGTGCATTGAAGGAGGGTCTTCAGAACTTGCTCGTTTGTTTTGTTTTTGTTTAAAACCCCAATCTTTACCTCTTTCCTGGAAACATGCCTCACCCCAGCCTATTTTGAAGAAGGGTGATCGTTCAAAACTTTCCAACTACCGTCCTATTGCTCTGACTTCTACTATTTCCATTGTCTTTGAATGTCTCCTCAATAACCATTTCCTCAAGCATTTTTAATCCTAGTCTTCTATCTGACCATCAATATGGCTTTCGCATACCTACCGGTGATATCCTTTCTGACATTACGAATGTCTGGGCATCTTCTCTGAGAGGCCTTGATGTCTCAAAATCCTTTGACAGAGTTTTGCATCGGGGTCTGATATCCAAGTTTCCCTCTTTCAGCTTTCCTCATTCACTCTGCTCTCTCATATCGAGCTTTCTCTCCGACTGCTCTGTCTCCATAAATGTTTATGGTTCAACGTCTTCCTCCTTCCCTATCAACAGTGGTGTCCATCAGGGTTCTGTCGTGTCTCTAACACTCTTCCTTCTTTTTATCAATGACCTTTTTATTCTGAAAATAATCAAATGCACTCGTATGTTGATGATTTGACATTACATTCCTCCATGTTTTTCCCATCTGCCCATCTTCCCTCATTCGATCTGCATCTCGTTTGATCACACCCACCTCTTTCAATTCAGATTTGGACAACATTTCCCAATGGGGCAAATGTAATTAGGTTAAGTTTAATGCTTCTAAAACTCAGTCTTCCCAACTCTCTTTAAACTCTCCAATCTTCTTTGAAAGCTCGGCAATTACACCATGTGATTCCATAAACCTACTAGGTATTACCGTAACATAAAATTTTCCTGGAATCCACACATTAGAGAAATTTTGAAATTTCTTTTTTTGAAAAACGTTACCCGTTAATAATTTTTATTTATTTTGAAGACTTTTTGAAACAAAGAACAGAACTTCTCTGTCATCAAGTTACCCGCTGAGAAGATAATGGCTATCAAACTTCCTAGGCCCCCAATCTGCTCCCTCCCTACTTCTTGCTTCCTAATCAGCGATCCCTGTCCCCCAGATCTACCCCTCCCTAATCCCTTATCAGAATCTCCTCCCCCCTACCCCCTCCTACTGTGAAGACCCAATCATCATTCTCCGATTGTTCAAAATGATATATACAGAGCGAAGTTCGCTCAATCGGTGAAGAATGCTCATTTCGACCCGGGTCCTGTGCTGTGAGTTTTGTACATAAGGAATTTCTGTTGTAACCAAATGAGTATTTTCCCAGTATTATTAAAAATACTTGCAAGTGTTCATGGCTTGTTTATATACACAAACCTGTTCTTCAACAATTTGGCATCCCTGGGTGGGCCACTTCAGGCAGGAGTTGAGATCCGTGCACAGGAAGGTGATTGCAGAACTCTGATCTGCTTTAAGATAAGTCATGGACTCTCAACTACCCGTAGACAGAGTTCTTATTAGCCTCTGCTGAACGTGGTGGCTTCTTACCATGTTAATATTGAATAACACTGTTGTTGTGTGTATATGTAATCTGTATTGATGTTCCAAAGTGTTTCATGATGAAACTGCAGGTTGGTGGGATTTCCAAAGTTGCAAATGCAAAATAAAACCCTGAAACAGGTTGGTGGGTCCGATCCTCGCATTTATTTGCTTTAAAACCCTGAACGGGATGCAGACACACAGTATACATATAGTAGTCTATATATATCAGAATACTTGATGCATACATGCATACATAAACAGTATACATATAGTTTACTGTGCGCACGATAGACGACCTTCTAATATTTTGCCTAAAGCTTTTGAGCTGCCCCGAAAAATTGTGAACAAATAGTTGAAATCCTGTGGGAATGCTTACAGTGAGGTCCTAAACATACACATGATTGGTAGACGATGGGGTGATTAGGTAATTTAAAAGCCGGCCAGTCTGCTTTAAACATACCAGTGTTCAGTGGCGTCTGGAACTGGCAAAATGGAGAGGTATTTTTATCTTGGAATTGAAAAGTGTTGGAAACGGAGAGGTATTTGTCCTTTGTTTTGGAATGGTATTTGTCCTTTGTCTTGGTATTGAAAAAGTATGTTGTTATATGGTTAACCGAGTGTAAGATTGTGTAAATTGCAGCGTGTAAAAAAAAAAAAATATGAAAAAACTTTTGAGAAAATGTCATATAGCAGATTTGTGTGTGCACCACAAGCATGCTTATGACATTTTGGTGGATTAACATCGACATAAGTAAGATCTGGATGTATCTAGTTTAATAGAGTGGTTCGCGTGAAAGGAGAAATAAAGATTAATTGGAAAAATTGCTCATTAAAATGTTTTCATTTCGACAGTGCATTCAGAAAGTATTCAGACCCCTTCACTTTTTTCACATTTTGTTATGTTGCAGCCTTATGCTGAAATCGTTTAAATTCATTTTTCCCCTCATCAATCTACACTCAATACCCCATAATGACAAAGAGAAAACAGGATTTTAGAAAGTTTTGCAAATTTATTAAAAAGAAAAAAACTGAAATATCACATTGACATAAGTATTCACACCCTTTGCTATGACACTTGAAATAAGTTGTGGCGTCTTTTGTAAAACGTCTACATAACGTTACCTGTTGGTTGCAAAGTGCAACGTCTATTGTGAACGTCTGCATAACGTTATCTGTTGGTTGCAAAGCGCAACGTCTTTTGTAAAACGTCTACATGACGTCATCGGTTGTTTGCAAAGCGCAACGTCTTTTGTAAAACGTCTGCATAACGTTATCTGTTGGTTGCAAAGCGCAACGTCTATTGTGAACGTCTGCATAACGTTACCTGTTGGTTGCAAAGCGCAACGTCTTTTGTAAAACGTCTACATAACGTCATCTGTTGTTTGCAAAGCGCAACGTCTATTGTGAACGTCTACATGACGTTATCTGTTGTTTGCAAAGCGCAACGTCTATTGTGAACGTCTGCATAACGTTACCTGTTGTTTGCAAAGCGCAACGTCCATTGTGAACGTCTACATGACGTTATCTGTTGTTTGCAAAGCGCAACGTCTATTGTGAACGTCTGCATAACGTTACCTGTTGTTTGCAAAGCGCAACGTCTATTGTGAACGTCTGCATAACGTTATCTGTTGTTTGCAAAGCGGACGTCTATTGTGAACGTCTGCATAACGTTGCCTGTTGGTCCATTTTCCAAATTTGAAACGGTGTCAGGGATGGTGCTGAATCGATCCACTTGGTATTAATTAATTGTCTGTCACATATTAAATATGAGAAACAAGCATAAATGTCACATGTGGCTGGCGATAATGAGCGATGGTCTTTGTTGAACAGGAAAAATCTGTTTACCACGTTTCGTTAAAGTCCGTTCGCAATTTCTTGATATCCTGTCAGCTCTCGTTTTTGTCCCTGTTTCCCAATGGTGAAGAATCACTTTAAAAAATGGTTCTCGTAGCCGGAACAGAATACGGATCTTCACAAAAAGTCTAATCATTTCGTCCTTGTTACATACGCTGCACCTCTGATAAATTCAGTCTGCATCTATGTATAATTTTTGAGAGATGTTGTATTAAAGTCATGATGAAAGTTCTCACAAATTAATATATTGTAGCGGTTCCCGCTGAATGTACACAATCGCCTTGCACCTGCCAGGACGCAGCCAGGGCGCGATCGCCACGCCGGGCTCGTCCGGACGGGCCAAGACGCGCCTCTCCTGGGCATGCCGAGACTCGCTGTTCCCGGGCACGCCCGAACCTCCCGGGCACGCCCGGTCTCGTCTTTCCCGGGCATGCCCGCTCTCGCCTTTCCAGGGCTCGCCCAGAGCGCACGGGCATGCCCAGCCTCGACTTGCCAGGCCGCGTCCAGGACGCCCGGGCATGTCCAGACTCACCTTTCCAGGGCTCGCCCAGAGCGTCCGGGCATGCCCGCTCTCGCCTTTCCAGGGCTCGCCCAGAGCGCTCGGGCACGCCCAGCCTCGACTTGCCAGGCCGCGTCCAGGACGCCCGGGCATGTCCAGACTCGCCTTTCCAGGACTCGCCCTTGACACCCGGGCATGCCCGGTCTCGGTTTTCCCGGGCAAACGCCCCGGCATAAATGTGTATATATATTGCTGCCCGATAAACGGGCTTGTCAGAATACCTGAGCTGTTTTGTTTCAATATAGCAACTCGGACGAATTCCGTCTTAGGTCGCGTCAATTCTTTCGACTCGCGTTGGAGCGCAGCTCCTTCACTGGTGACCTACCGACATGGAAACAGCAGTGACTCTTAAACTGCCTACCTTCTGGGAGGCTCACGCGGCTGTTTGGTTCGCCCAGGCGGACTCCCAGTTCGCCCTGCGAGGCATCACCGCGGACGACACCCGCTTCTACCATGTCGTGGCAGCGCTCGGTTCCGCCACCGCGGCCCGCGCCCTGAGCCTCCTCGAGCACCCGCCGGCTGCTGACAAGTATGACGCGCTGAAGACGCTCCTCCTCGACGCTTTCGCCCTCTCACCGGCGGCACGCGCACGGCGCCTGCCCAACCTGCCCGAGCTCGGTGACACGCGCCCGTCCGAGCGCATGGACTATATGCTCTCATTGCTCGGTGAGCACTCTCCGGATTTTCTGTTCCGCGAGCTGTTCCTTCGCCAGCTGCCTCACACGGTACGCCTCGCCCTGGCTGACACGTCGATCACCGATCCCCGCGCCCTCGCCAGGGAAGCCGATAAGATCTCCTCGGCGGGCCAACACATCGGCGCGGCTACCTGGAGCCTGCCGCCGTCCGAGGCGCCGCCCATGACGCCCGAGCGCCCTGCGCAGTTGGAGGCCGAACTGCGGGTGCAACTGGCGGCCGCCACGCCGTGCCGACCGCTTCCGACACGACGGCCGGGGCCTCCACCTGACCAGGCGTGGTGTTATTACCACGCCAGGTTCGGACACAAGGCTCGGACATGCCGACCTCCGTGCACTTTCGGCAAGTCGGGAAACGGCCGGGCCGGCGTTCTTTCCCAGCCATGAGCGCCGGCCACTCGGGCAACTTGCTTTTTATTCGGGACAAAGCGTCCGGGCGGCGTTTCCTTTGTGACACCGGCGCCCAACTGAGCGTCATACCCGCCTCCGAGCAGGACAGGCGGGACGCCGTTTGCGGCCCCTCTTTGGTCGCTGCTGATGGCTCGGCCATACGCACTTTCGGCCCGCGCGACGTCACCCTCTGCTTCGGCAGCCAGCGCTTTCAGTGGACCTTTGTGACCGCCTGCGTCCCCATGGCTTTGCTGGGCGCCGACTTCCTCTGCGCGCACGGGCTGCTGGTCGACGTCAAACGACGTCGCCTTGTCAACGCCGAGACCTTCAGCTCCCTGGCGTGCACGATGAGCCGCTCCGCACCGACCGAACTGGCGTGCGCCCTCCCGACGGCGAACGAGTTCGCTCGCCTGCTCGCGGAATTCCCGGCCCTCACGCGGCCGACGTTTTCGGCCGTCGCAGTGCGGCATGGGATCGAGCACCACATACCCACTACGGGCCCGCCGGTCTATGCCAGGGCCCGCCACCTCGACCCCGCCAAGCTCGCCGTGGCAAAGGACGAGTTTGACGCGTTGGAGCACCTCGGCATCGTGAGGCGCTCCAATAGAGCGTGGGCCTCACCACTGCACACCGTGCCAAAGCTGGGGGGCGGATGGCGCCCGTGTGGCGACTACCACCGCCTCAATGACACTACCACCCCCGACAGGTACCCGATCCCGCACATCCTGGACTTTTCCGCCCGTTTGGCGGGACGGGTCATATTTTCCAAAATTGACCTGATACGGGGATACCACCAGGTACCTGTCCGGGCGGCCGTCGTCCCGAAGACGGCCGTCATCACGCCGTTCGGCCTGTTCGAATTTTTCAGGATGCCGTTTGGCCTCAAGAACGTGGCCCAGGCGTTCCAGCGCTTAATGGACGGCGTGCTGCGCGACCTGCCATTTCTTTTCGTCTATCTGGACGACATCCTCGTCGCCAGCATGTCCCGCGCCGAGCACCTCCTCCACCTCCGAACACTGTTCGGTCGCCTCAGCGAGCACGGCTTAATTGTCAACCCGGCCAAATGCCACTTCGGCACGACGACCGTTGACTTTTTAGGCCACCGCATCACCAAGACCGGGGCTGTGCCGCTGCCGACCAAGGTCGAGGCCATCACCACGTTCCCGCGTCCCCGTTCCAACAAGGCCCTACAAGAGTTCCTCGGCATGGTGAATTTTTATCACCGATTTGTGTCCCGCACTGCTCAGCTCATGCGGCCCCTTTATGAGGCCCTCCGGGGCAAGCCGGCCAAGCATGACATCGTTTGGTCCGCAGCCATGGACGCGGCCTTCGCGAGTGCAAAACGGGCCCTCGCCGACGCAACGCTGCTGGCTCACCCGGTGCTCAACGCGCCCATCGCCCTCACTACGGACGCCTCCAACTACGCGGTGGGCGCCGTCCATGAACAATGGGTGGACGGGGTTTGGCAGCCACTCGCTTTTTTCAGCCGGCAACTCTGGCCGAACGAGTTAAAATACAGCATGTTCGACCGCGAGCTGCTCGGTCTATTCCTGGCCGTTCGCCATTTCCGACACCTCCTGGAGGGCTGCCCGTTCACGGCTTTCGTCGACCACAAGCCGTTGGTCGACGCAATGGCCAAAGTCACAGAGCCGTGGTCGGACCGCCAGCAGCGCCACCTCTCTGCAGTGTCGGAATTCACCACGGACATCTGGCACGTCGCCGGCAAAGACAACGCCGTGGCCGACTGTCTTTCTCGGGCCAGCGCGAACGCGGTCCACCTCGGCGTGGACCTCGCGCTCATGGCGGCCGACCAGACCACCGACACCTCGGTGCAGGCCCTCCGGGCGGCGGACACGGGCCTCCGCCTGGCCGACATCCCCTTCGCGGGCACCGTCCTGCTCTGCGACGTCTCCCAGAGCCAGCCTCACCCCATCGTGCCCGTTTCCTGGCAGCGCCGCATCTTCGCCTCCATCCACGGCCTTTCTCACCTGGGCCGGAAAGCTTCTCAGAAGCTGGGGTCGGCGCGTTTCGTCTGGCACGGCCTTCGACGGAGCGTCCGCGACTGGGCCAACGCCTGCACGGCCTGCCAGCGGGCCAAGGTCCACCGCCACACCCAGGCCCCGCCAGCACCTTTCACCGTGCCTGCACGGTGTTTCGACCACGTCCACGTGGACCTGGTGGGTCCCCTGCCCCCATCGCGGGGGTTCACCCACCTGCTCACCATGGTGGACAGGACCACAAGGTGGCCGGAGGCCATGCCCCTCACCTCCACCACCACCGCCGACGTGGCGCAGGCGTTCATCGCCACCTGGGTCGCACGCTTCGGCGCGCCGGCGGACATCTCATCCGACCGCGGCCCACAGTTCACGTCCGAACTTTGGGGCGCGGTCGCCCGCTCGTTGGGGGTCACGCTGCACCGCACCACGGCCTACCACCCCCAAGCCAACGGGTTGTGCGAGCGGTTTCACCGCTCCATGAAGGCCGCACTCATGGCCGGCTTCAGGACGACGGTTGGACCGACCGGCTGCCGTGGGTCCTTTTGGGCCTCCGCACGGCCCCCAAGGAGGACCTCCGGGCGTCCGCCACCGAGCTCGTCTACGGCCAGCCGCTCCGCGTCCCGGGCGAGTTCGTGCCCGACGCTACCAGTCCCTGGTCCGCCGCACACCAGCGCTCGGACCTCAAGGAGGCCGCCCGACGATTTGCCCCCGTGCCAACGTCCCGCCACGGTGGCCCCCAGACCTACGTCCCCCCGGCGCTTCGCACAGCGGAGTACATCTTTGTGCGTCATGACGCGCACCGGGGGCCACTCCGGCCGCCGTACGACGGGCCCTTCCGGGTCCTGCGACGGGGCGACAAGTCCTTCGTCGTCGACGTCTGCGGCCGGTCGGACCGGATCTCTGTGGACCGCCTCAAACTGGCGCACGTGGACGTCGACCGACCACCACGGTTGGCCCTTCCTCCGCGGCGAGGCCGCCCCCCGTCCACAGTTCCCCCCGCTCGACCACCCACCACCAGATCGGACCCCCCCCCCCACGACCCTCCAGGGGTCGCTTCGGCCGGGTCATCCGGACCCCCCTTAAATTGACCCTGCCGGTGCAGCTCGATTCTGGAGGGGCCTTTTGTAGCGGTTCCCGCTGAATGTACACAATCGCCTTGCACCTGCCAGGACGCGGCCAGGGCGCGATCGCCATGCCGGGCTCGTCCGGACGGGCCAAGACGCGCCTCTCCTGGGCATGCCGAGACTCGCTGTTCCCGGGCACGCCCGAACCTCCCGGGCACACCCGGTCTCGTCTTTCCCGGGCATGCCCGCTCTCGCCTTTCCAGGGCTCGCCCAGAGCGTCCGGGCACGCCCAGCCTCGACTTGCCAGGCCGCCCGGGCATGTCCAGACTCGCCTTTCCAGGGCTCGCCCAGAGCGCTCGGGTACGCCCAGCCTCGACTTGCCAGGCCGCATCCAGGACGCCCGGGCATGTCCAGACTCACCTTTCCAGGACTCGCCCTTGACACCCGGGCATGCCCGGTCTCGGTTTTCCCAGGCAAACGCCCCGGCATAAATGTGTATATATATTGCTGCCCGATAAACGGGCTTGTCAGAATACCTGAGCTGTTTTGTTTCAATAAAGCAACTCGGACGAATTCCGTCTTTGGTCGCGTTAATTCTTTCGACTCGCGTTGGAGCGCAGCTCTTTCAATATCACACTAGCAGAAGTACCCGGCATTGCTGGGCGGGGGAGGGGAGGGGAGGAGGGAGGGGGGAAGGGGGGAGGGGGAGGGGAGAGGAGGGAAGGGGGGGGAGGGGGAGGGGGAGGGGGGAAGGGAGGGGAGAGGGAGGGGGAAAGGGAGGGGGAGGGGGAAGGGGGAAAATGGAGGGGAGGGGGAGGGGGAAAAGGGAGGGGGAAAATGGAGGGGGAGGGGAGAAGGGAGAAGGGGAGGGGTAGGGTGGAGGGGGTAGGGTGGAGGGGGAAGGGAGGGGGGACAGAGGGGGAGGGGGAAGGGGGAGGGAAGGGGATGGCCAGTCAACAATGACGTTGCAGTTGTCATGGTGGGAGAGCAGCACAACAATCGGACATAGTCCTGCATATTCGCAACAGCACGAAGCGGATTTGGAGACTCACCGATCCTGTGACGTCCTCTAGTACCGGCGTTGCCGGGCGGGGGAAGGGAGGCCCATACATTCCCAACCCTTACATTCGCCCTCTCGACTCAAGCTCACTCGGACAAAAGCCTCGCACAAAGTACACCGTGAAGGCCCAATGGTCATGTCTATGCCACAAATCACGGGCGCACTGAATTGAAAATATATAGAACGCTCATACTCCGTGAAAAGTGAAGCCGCCGTGTCACCATCTTGGTCAGCACGACTCGACCAACTCGCTTCGCGGATCTCGTTTTGTGTGGCAATAAACTGCTCCAATCGGTTATGGAAGGGTTGTGGAAAGACGTTTCACAGCTGTTTCAAAGACATTGAATTCATATCGCACAAAATCGATACAAAACACGATCGCATAAAAGGTGAAAAACGTGTGACGTGTGACGGGATGTAACATCACATGATCGCTCTGAGCGAATCAGTCTGGCGGCGGGAATTGGAACATCACGTGATCGCTCTGAGCGAATCAGCGAGCTGCTCTGGAACCGGCTGAGATTAGCGGGTACTTCGCTGAAATGCGCCGAGGTAAATATGAATAAAAAATATGGATCCGTTCAAATATGGTCTCGGCCATGTTCGTCCCAGGCTCAATGGCTATGTCTATGCCAAATATCAAGTACGTGAGCCTCTCCGTTTAGGAGTCTATCGGTAACATTACACACACACACACACACACACACACACACACACACACACACACACACACACACACACACACACACACACACACACACACACACACACACACACACAGTGCTTTATAGATATAGAAGATTGTAGTGCGATGCTACGCGCACGACTTGCTTACCAAGGGAAGCGGACAATGCAGGTAATAAGAAAGAGTCTTTATTGGAAGAGCTCCACTGTAGCACTGAGCTCGGGGCTGCGAGCCCCGTGTATATCACGAGGCCACGCCTACCCCTCGGGCGTGGCCAACGCCCACTTGGTGCGCGGAATGATGCCATCACGCCAGTGAGCTTTCGTGTCCGCCACAACATAATTTATCCAAATGTTAAATTCACGATTCAGGTAAGACGATAATTAAATACGAACAATACACAATAAAGAAGCCAATTGAACAAAGAGAGGATTATTTATCTCGAAGTTTGAACAACACGTGTTTACCTGATACGGCTGAATTACGTATACAATTGTACAAATGAGTTCGAGATGTCCAAACCTTTTTTGTGCCCCATACAGGAAGAAGAAACAAAATCGAGCATCTAGAGTCTGATATTTAGACGAATAGGTTCCTTACCGAACCTCATTTGATGGCAATATCTACAAGGTAATCGGGAGTTGCATTGCACACAGTCGACATGAGTCATGAAGAAGGAAAATGGCCGATTAGCCGAGAGAGCATGAACCATGAAACATCTGGTCCAGTTGTAATTTCCGGTAAAATAAATGACTTATTTGGAAAAAATGGATTTATATGCTAGCTAATCAAATTATGAGTGTATTATGTGCAAAATAACTTTGGTTGGTTCAAATTTTCATTGTTTACGACGAGAGAAGAATAAATCGGTGGCAACATCTGAAGTGGTGTAGCAGATGGTGTACTAATGGCTGTAATCGGCGGGGTACGAAGAACCGAAAATTTCTCAGAAATTGAAAAAAAAAAAACTCAAACTAATTTTTGTAACATTCATTCACTGATATAACTGCATTACAACGAGTTTTAAATTGATAATAAGTCTTATGACTAGGAATTGGTAACATGTTCAGCAACCAATCAGGAATCGCGATGTTCGCAAGTAACTTCCTGTGTATTGTCACGCTATGGACTCGATACATTTTGTTGTTGAATGATCGAAAACCGACGAGCGTTCTCATATCCATGTTGTTAAATATACATATTGTTGCAGATCCCGGGTTCGTCGATGTACTAAAGGTGGGTTTATGCCCGGTTCCCCATCAAACTCCGGTTCCACTGAGGCCGCCGACCGCGGGCGACTAAGCTCATGATTGACGGATTACTAAGCAATTCCGATCGCCAACCTCCCAGCCACGCGCCAAAGAGATTGCTGGTCAAATATTCCCAAATACCTTCAAGACACGCAACCGAAGAAACCGGGAATCGAACCCTCGCTTCCACACTTTATTGATTGCCGAGCGGATTTCACAGTGTGGAAAGCGGCGTTACCTCACGTGATTTATGGACCTGATTCACCAAATTTGGTCTCGGATGATGCTCGGCCAATGGAGAAAAGACGTATCCGAAAGGAACGGGGGGAGGGGGAGGAGGTGGGAGGAGGGAGGGGGAGGGGGAGGAGGGAGGGGAAGGGGGGGGGAGGGGGAGTGGGAGGGGGGAGGGGAGGGGGAGTGGGAGGGGGGAGGGGAGGGGGAGGGGGGAGGGGGAGGAGGGAGGGGGGGACCCGGCAGAAGTACCCGGCATTGCCGGGTGGGGGAGGGGAGGGGAACGGGGGGGGGGAGAAGAGGGGGGAGGGGAGAAGAGGGGGGGAAGGGAGAAGGGTGGGGGAGGGGAGGGGAGGGGGAGGGGGAAAAGGGAGGGGGTAGGGTGGAGGGGGAAGGGAGGGAGGGGGAAGGGGGAGGGGGGAAAGGGGGAGGGGGAGGGGGGAAGGGGGGGTGTTATCGCTCATAGTATATAAGTTATTGAGGGAAATAGGTCACAGAGGGCGGTCATGTTGAAATTCAATATGGCGGCCACCAGGGGTTCTGAATTTTTGGGCGCCCCTCAGGAAAACAATTGTATCGGCCCATACTACATCTGTGCCAAATTTGGTGCTTTCCTGAAAAAATGAATGATACGCCCTATTTTTCGGTCTTAACTGCCTAAGTATTGTAAAATACTATTGTCAGAAGGCATTTTTTTTTCAGAACGATGGGAAAGGTGAACTCGATGCAAAGCGAAGATGATGGTGCAAGGTAATGGAAATGTATGGATTAATTTTTTCTCTTTTTCATGTTTTTGTTTCAGTGATTCACATGTTCAAGTATGATTAATCATACATGACAAGGTTCTAATTTGAGTGTGTATGAGAAAATTTGTTACAGGGTTCGTGGAATGTTCATGGTTGGACATTATTATTGGAGAATTTACAGTGAATTTGAAAAAAAGGGAATTTCCATAAAATTTTAATGAACGATTTTCATAGAAACAAAGAGAATAAACTTGAATTGAAAATTATGGAAAATTAAATTAAAAGACCCTGCATTGGACTAAATTATTGGATGTACAGTTCAAGAAATCCCATACTTGCAAAATTTACACGTGTGTAAATTTACAACCATTCACGCATGATGGTGAATAGAACTGAAATACAATTTTCGAAACAATTGATTTACCAGTTAATGGGGAACGCAATGTCACATGAAATTTAATGATAACATGATTCTGACGTGGAAGTCACAGGATGATCACGTGGGTTTTTTGGACAATTGGCATTGTTTATCTGGCATGTGAAAATATGTCATTAATTTGGGGTAAAATAACATGGGGAGAATTGACCATGGAAGGTAAAAGGGAGCTGCACATTTTAATAATGATAGACCAGATGGGAAAACACTGGATAATCTATTGTGGGGGAAATCGTTGGTCTAACTCTAAATGTTAACATTGTGTGTGTTTCTAAAAAATTCCTGTTTATGTTTGTGTTTCAGTGTTTCTAAAAAATTAAGGGACAGACTTTATGAAATTGGTACTGTCAGGGAATAAATATTCATATTGACAATATTGCTAGAATATATCTCAATGTAATATTGTGTAAAGTGGAATATGTTTTACTTTACAAATGAGACAAGGGCAATATAATTCAAGACAGAATGTGTACCGCTCTTGGACTGCCATCTGTGTCTATCAATAGTTAGCCTGTGTTCCATAGATGGAGCACAGGCTGCAAATTCCCCCTCAGCAGGTCAGAGCATTTGACCTCTTGAACAGAAATAATGTGGTCCAAACTCAGGTGTGGATCAGGTCCAAACTCAGTCTCCCAAAATAGAGGGCTGGCCAAAGAGCCAAATAAAGGCTTTTGGATGAAGGAGTCTGGGCCTTTAAAAACCAAGAGAAAGTTGCGATTGGGGAGCAGAGAGAACTGGGAGAGTGACGGAGAAGCAGTGGACTGGGAGAGTGACTGAACAACTGAAGACCAGTTGACCTGATCAACCAACTGGAGACTGGTCAACAACTGAACGAGGTTCAACAAAAGACCTACAGAAGGAGCTACAGCCACGACCGACAGAACAACGTCATTAATATCTAATTAGTACATTTAGTAGAATACAGCAAAACTCTCAAAAGTGAATAAAACTGATTTTGCTAAAACGAGTTTCTGGAAGTTTCTGAAGTAGAACAGCAGTTAATTTATTATTCTACAAATTGGTGGTCCGTAAGGGAGTCAACTCCACAGAACAAGGTAAGCTTTTGTTTGTTATCTGTGTAGTCTGATGTTAATCTGCGCAAATTGTTCAGTGTTTGAGTTTTGTGTATTTTTGTTGATATGTGGAAGGGGGAAAAACCACGAGGCCTTTAACAGGTTTCAGAAATCATGACAATTTTTTTTCTTTTTTTCTTTTTTTCTTCCAAAATTTAACTAAGTGTACTACAGATGTATACGCATTTTTCAGGGATGGTGCCATGGATCGTCACAAATATCCACTAAAGCCTGTTGTCTTTAGAAAAGGTGCTGTGCTTCCATGAAGGACCACTGATATGGTATATACTGTATAATTATTTTGCGATTTTTTAAAAACAAAAACAAAAAGCGGGGAGGACTATGCTAATAACACATTATGCATAGTTTGCTTGTTTGCAAGAAGTTGTTAGTTTGGTATATAATGTTGAATGTCATTGACATATAATTATGTTATGGGTATGGACATATACAAGGGGTAGCTCACATGTTTTATAATGGCAACAGGAATACTAAGATTCAAAGATGGAATCAAGTGATGTTGCAAATGAATACAGTAGATTTCTCTAGTTTGTTAAAGTAAGGGCATCACAAAATGTTGTGAATTGTGTCCGTTTTACAAGATCGATGAACTCATATCACTACAAGTTACACTGTTAAAGAAAAACAAAAAGCGGGGAGGACTATGCTAATAACACATTATGCATAGTTTGCTTGTTTCCAAGAATTGTTGGGAACTAGATATTCCTGTTTGTGATTTAAATCATATATACTCATTATTAATGCATTTATTTTCTTTGAGTTGAGTGACAATACCTGCATGAGTTTAATTTTTGAATTATATGAACCTGAAAGCAATTGTGGATGCTATTCTTAGTTTTAGTAGTGTAAAACACATATCTGATTTGAATATTATTCGTGTGAAGTTGTTATAAAATATAGTGATTTCATGTTACAATGTACCCCATCTGATTCAATCTGTGTGGAGAGCAGATATAAATGTGGCTAAGTAAAGGAAAGACAAGACCACATCCCAAATGGAGTGATAACGACATCTGGGAAGAAGTTTGAAAAAGGAAAATTTGTGAAAATGAAGTTAATCCTGGCATACACCCTCTTTCTCAAAGAACGATGAAGAAATACTCCTTTGTAAGATGGATGTTTACCTTCACCAAGGGAAAATTATGTGACCATTTGTTTGGATCACACTGCAACATACAAAAAAGGGCGATCACTTACTTTTGTTCGAATACCTCGAACATTCATCACATCAGCAATTGCAGGACGACGACATTTTACCTGCAACGTCTATGGGATATGGTGACGTGTGTCATTACTTCACCAACTTCCGGGGAGCCAGCATGGAGCTGCAAGCGAACGACTGCGCCTTTTCCTTCACAACAGCTGTGCACGATTCTGCTGTGTGCTCCTGGTATGGACCATGGACAACTGAGTACCATGGTCCCAGCATCATCATTGCGGATGCATCCGGCATCCCTGCTCCACATCTTGTTGACAAATCAACATCACATCAACACTTGCTCCATGCTCATGATGAGTGAGGAGGCAAGTCGACTACAACTGGATGGAGGCCTTGTTCAAATCTACTATGGCTCACAGCAAGAGTGGCAAGGATGCTGCATGCAGAGCAGGGTCAGTCTATGACTCCGCCCAGCTATCACAACAGCAGAAAATCCTACGCAAATAGTGTAGGTGTTATGAAGACATTTGAAGAAAAATGTTTCATGCTGTAATTTCAAACACAAGTGATCCGACCCTTTTTTTCAAACAAAGAACGTCAATATTTGATTAAAGGCAAACATTTTGCCAAATGTTGCAGATGCTTTATTATTTTAATGATGAACTGAAATTATTGCGTTTTGGTGAAGGTGAAATGTTTTGTGATCTTTATGCAAATGAGTTGAATTGAATTATCAACATAGAAAGAGTCAATGAACAAGGAAATGTATTGTGATCAAAATTCTTCCAGAATGACGGTGTATGCCTTGGGGAAATTGAATTACCAGATTAGTGGTTTGAATATTTAATGTGGTAATGTTTAGATTAATGGTTAATATAAACATAAAAGAAAAAACTGGGGATTGTCAGGGAATAAATATTCATATTGACAATATTGCTAGGATATATCTCAATGTAATATTGTGTAAAGTGGAATATGTTTTACTTTACAAATGAGACAAGAGCAATATAATTCAAGACAGAATGTGTACCGCTCTTGGACTGCCATCTGTGTCTATCAATAGTTAGCCTGTGTTCCATAGATGGAGCACAGGCTGCAAATTCCCCCTCAGCAGGTCAGAGCATTTGACCTCTTGAACAGAAATAATGTGTGCTCTCAGTCTCCCAAAATAGAGGGCTGGCCAAAGAGCCAAATAAAGGCTTTTGGATGAAGGAGTCTGGGCCTTTAAAAACCAAGAGAAAGTTGCGATTGGGGAGCAGAGAGAACTGGGAGAGTGACGGAGAAGCAGTGGACTGGGAGAGTGACTGAACAACTGAAGACCAGTTGACCTGATCAACCAACTGGAGACTGGTCAACAACTGAACGAGGTTCAACATAAGACCTACAGAAGGAGCTACAGCCACGACCGACAGAACAACGTCATTAATATCTAATTAGTACATTTAGTAGAATACAGCAAAACTCTCAAAAGTGAATAAAACATTGATTTTGCTAAAACGAGTTTCTGGAAGTTTCTGAAGTAGAACAGCAGTTAATTTATTATTCTACAGTACCCACCCTGATAGGCAAATAATAATGCACAAACGCAAACATGGGAACATAATGCACGAGTTTGTGTATTTTGCTTGTGTGTGTTTGGTTTGTGTATTTTCCCCAAAAAAAAAAAAAAAAAGATTGCTAAATATGGCAGTATACCTGTATAAGAACAAATAAACATGGCCTGGTCAAGATAAAATATTCATGAAATAAAAGACATTTGAATTGGGAAGGGGATTGTGAGTAACCTTGGGATTCCATTTTTTGATAACGACCATCTGAGGATACAAAGCTATTTATGAATATGAGGTTCACCAATTAAAAGGTAGTGATATGCCTTTGAGAGTAAAATTAGCCAAATTTGTGAGGAATCTTACATGGACGTAGGAGAGTACTCAATGCTCACGGCTTCCTGATACACATAAAGATGGATTTTGTTGCAATGCAATTATGCTGTAGGTATGGACGTGTATTCGGGGTAAACGATATGTATATTCTCTGCTCACGGCTTTCTGATACATATAAAGTTGGATTTTGTTGGAATGCAATTATGCTGTAGGCCTGGACGTGTGTTAGGGGTAAACGATATGTATTGACAAAGACGGATGTGACAATGGGGAAGAGCTCAATAAGATGAGCTGGCCGATTATTAGGAGATTTCTTTTTACTCCCTGAAAATGGTAATATTAATACAAGGATTGAGTTTGATAACTACCAGGGAATTTTGATGTGTAAAATCTTGCTGAATTGATAAAGGAAATGTAACACCAGACTTGAACGTATATTGATTTTAATAAAATATGGATTTTATGAGAAATGAAGAAGGATGGAAAATGGAAACGAACAAATCATATTGTGCAATGGACCAAGTTGGTTGATTTTATTAGTTATTAATATAATAAAAATAATGGAAATAAATCTGATTGAGTGACATTTTGGTGATGGTATAAAATCTCACAAGAGAAATAACAAATGTGAATATTCAGCCACCACTGTGAGCTTTTCAACGGAATGTATTGTGAATCTCAAACCAAGGGACAAACACGAACACATTGTTACGGAGCTTAAAAAATCAGAACATGATGTTACGTGTACTTGCACTATATATTTTAATAACTTGGGACACCTATATTTGCATACTGGTGTCATTGGTACTCACTAGTTGCATATAAATGGAGATGAGAAACAGGTAAAGGGGAGTAACACTTACTTGGATATTTTCTACAACATACAAAGGGTCTGGATAAGCAGTGGTTTGTGCACATGTGGTTCACCAAATGAAGCTTTGGAATTTAAACAAAGTCGCTGGTTAAACAGAAGGAGAATGGAGAGTGAATAATTTTTAGATGCAGTGTAAATTAAGGGATATATTACTAAGATTAAGAGCTATTATTCTTCCTTATGGAAGTTGGAAGACAGATCCAAAACAATGAATCTATAAATGAATATGATGGGGATAACATCCTCAATTTGTTCTCATAAATTAATTGTGGAAAAAGGACTTAATTTATGGCAGTGGAATGTTAACAGCATCCTAAAATGTCCTGAGAGTGTGCATCCATATAATCAGAAATCCCAGATTTTAAATTTGGTAATGTAATGAAAATGTAATGAAAATAACAACTTCTACGGCCATAAAGCCCAAACAAATTGAAAAAAAACAAACTGTAATTGCATACGTAATTTGCAGATGAGTATTTGGTAAATAAAAAGGGAATTTATTGATTTGGAAGATATTTCCAAAGGTCGATAAAAATGTTACAGTGTCACAGTTGTCAGGTGGGAAAAAGCCATTGGATGAATAATAAGATCTGTATATATATGTATGTATATAATTTTTGCAAAGCCTAAGAAATTGTAAAATCTGAGAATAAAAAAAGTATGATGGTAAACAAAATGCATAAGCGTTAAGGTATATGTGAGCAAAATTCCATGATTGTACAAATGTTTTGTAAGATTGAGAGAGATTTATATTTGGAAAAGTAACAGCTAAGATACTTGAATATCTGTTTATTGAATTGAAAATTGAGAAAGCAATAATCCTGATGTAAATAATACAGACACCGACATGGTCGCTTGCTTAAAAGCTTTGGTGACTGTGTTTAAACAAAATAACGAACCATGAAATGGTGCTTGGAGAAGAACTAAATGTGAACGCAGATGAGGAAGACCTCTATGGTGACTTCGATAAAGAGATGATACAACTGAATCAAATAATGATACAGATGGACGGTGCAGATTCAGAATGATAAGATAAAAGGATGTTAAGTAATGTCGGTCTTATAAGGCAAGTGAACTAATATCATCAAAGTTTGAAACCAGGAAAACTGATGTAACTTCAGGCACCATTTTTTTAAAAATCAAACACTATTGTCGAAACTGTTGATTAACCCCTAAGTAGAAAAAAAAAGAAAAAAGAAAAAAGTGGGGAATATCTATGATAATGAATACATTATGCATCGCTGATTGGAGCCAGGTATTCCTGTTTGTGATTTTTAACCATTATTAATTAATTATTTTAAATGCATGAGTTAAGCATTTGTGAGATATATGAAGGACTCATTTTATACCTGTTTGGTCATAATAAAAGGAAAATTGTTGATATAGAAGGTAAGACAGTGATTACATTCCTCATTGATTTGTATTACGAGGACCACATAATTTTAAATAATTTTAAATTGTCAATTAATGAATCAGAAGGTTAGAGATATCTGAATTGTTGGAGATATCATAGGTTAAACACATCTGGTGTTTTGTCATTATAAATATACATCTGATGTTGGAGCTCATGTCTTTGTGATATATATGAAAATATAATCTTTGAATGTTTCAAAGGAAAACAGAAAACTGTTGAATAAGAAGCTGTAATAAGATAAACATGATCAGTTAGAGCATGGTCACTTAATGATGAGGTGTACTCACTCTATCCGATTCAGAGTGTGTGGAGAGCAGACTCAGATATGGCTGGGTGAAGAGACCAGCTGGCACTTAAAGAAATGAAGTGGTAACTGCTTTGGGAAGAGCTACGAGCAGTAAATCTGGATAGAAGGGGTTAATTTGGCATACACCTCCCTCCAAAGCATGGCAAAGGTACCATCCTTTGGAAGATTTCGAGAAATGATGTTCACCATCACCACGGGGAACTCATGTGACCATTCGTCTGAACCACACTGTTATGCATGAGCTAAGAGCGGCCACCTGCTTCAGTTCGGTGCCTGGAAGACCCATTGATGCAGCGGCCAAATGGGAATTAATGTCAACAGTCAAGGGCGTTTCTACTCCAACTGGATGCTTGGGCTGGATGTCATTACTCCATTGACGACCAGGGAACCAAGTCCTGCCTTTGACTGTTGACGAGTGTGGAGTTTTAAGTGGATGGCCTTGTCTTTTCTACACTGGACCTCCATGACTCTGTTGGGTGTTTCTGGTATGGGCTACGGACCACTTGGGCATGATGGTCCTAACGTCTCCATCGATGCACCTTTCATCTCAGGCCCACACCTGGCATCATCTGGATGATCAAGCAACATCACATCTGCACCCTCTGCCCACTCACGTTGTGTGAAAAAGCAGATCAACTGCAACTGGTTGACAGCCTTTGTCAAGGTCTACTAAGACTCACTGCAAGAGTGGCAATGATGCTCCTTACGGAGCAGGGTCATTTTATGATCTTGCCCACCTTCTACGCACAATAGTGCAGGTGCTACCATGACGCCAAAGGAGATGGTCCACACTTGATTTTCAACCGCACAAGTGATCGGTCTCTTTCTCAAACAGAATTCCAGCATTCTCTTTGCAGTAAAACATCCTGGAATCATAATGATCAAATGTTGCAGGTTTTGAACATCGAATCATGCTGACAGGGTCGCCCAGATAATGCTGAAACGGATAAAGGAAATAATGGTGATAACCTTTCTTTTGAACTGGGAAATTTGTGCATGTGTATGAGGTAAAGTTTGTTTGCAGAGATACTTGTGCTGCTAACTGATGTTAAAGCAATGCACATCTGATGGAACAGCGTGTGGTATGTTTTCTGCTGGCACAACATCTATCAGTCATTGCAAATAACGTCATATGGCCGTGTGGTCAACAGTGACTCACTTGAATACAATAAATGGAACTGTCAACAACGGATGGATCAACGAACAAGAAAACGCCTATGAACGACCAGATCTTCTCGTGTGGATGGTGTATGCAAATTGAACATCCAAATTTTGTAATTTGAGTACCTTGTAAATTGTTGTTTCAATTAATTGTTTAGTTTAAACAAAAACAAAAAATGAGGGATTGTAGAATTATGAAGACCTCTACAAGACAGGAGTAGGCGAGTTATCGCAGGCATTCAAATTCAAACTTGTCCTGACCCACTTAATTAATAAAATGTATTGTAATGACAATGAGATAGAAATAGTTTAGTTCTTTGATGAATCTTAATAATACTATGCTCTAGTTCATAATGATCTTGTAGAAAAGGAGTAATTATATTATTGAGATGTGTGTATTTCTATGTATTACAAACTTAGGAATTCAAGAGTATAACTGAAACTCTGGCAGTCTCAAAAGTTGCCTTGTGATGGAAAGATATTGTTGCGGATTTGAGAATCCTGTTGTAAATATCACCCTGTGTATATGTGATTTCTTGTAAATACCTCCGTTAAGTGTAAAGATCAAAGGTCGTCCCCTTAATCAATCGCATGCATGGAGAAAACCACATACCCTTCTAAATAGTTATTTCTTATTCTATGTTAGTTTAAGGCTCTGTTTCCCATTAGTTGACTCTGCATTGCATCGAATGACATACGATAGATTTCCCCGACACCCCCATGGCCTCTTTAAAGTGCCAGTAACTTTTGGGTGGGGTTATTGGCATCACCTTCACCCCAAGACTCCATTGCACACGAGGTCATCTCGGAGCAGAAGGTGGGAGGAGTCAGCAAAGCGCCAGGAACAAGGCGTGGCTTTGCCAACGCCTCCTCGAGGAGTGGGATCGGTGAGCCCTCGCGACCAATCAAGGCCGAGGCGAGCTCACCAATGGGTGTTTCTGAGAGGCCGGTGGCTTGATCACGACGCGCCTCATAAAAGGGGGTGCGGAAGGACTGGAGAGTCAGATGAGCGAGGGACGTCAGATGACCGAGGGACGTCAGATGAGAAAGGGACTTCAGATGAGCAGCTTTGAATCCACCGTGCTTTGAGTCCCCGCAGCTTTAACCACCGCAGCTTTGAGCTTTAACGGCGGTTCGACCCGCGGCCATGAAGCAAAGCCGCCGTGCGAAGCCGCTCGAGGAGGGTCGGTGGCTGCTCACCTCGAGCTCACACCAACCGGACCCGCATCCTTCCCGCCCTGTGATCCCACCTTCTCATCCGTCCAGCCATCCACCTCCTGCCATTCATTCCTGCTTCATTCCTCATGTAAGTCATTCATTCCTTTGTGTTGTCTGGGTATAAGTAAGCTTGTATAAGTAGCATTGCACTGTGTCTTCTTTTCCTTTCTGCCTTTATTTTCGTATCTTTCCTTCTCCTTGGTTATTTTGGTCTTGTAAATAATAGTAATAAATCCCTGTTCCTCCTTACTTTGCCTTTTCTTCACATCCGTTCGTCTTTGTGATTTCCCCCATTGAATACCTGTGGCACGATTTGGCCAACGTTTCAGAATCGGGTTAGTGACTGTTAATGGTTCGGGCCGCGGGCCGCTAATCCGCTCGGCAAAATAACGTCTTGTCCGCGGTCTCGAACGAGGTTGCTCACCTGCGTCTCTGGAAGGAGCTGGGCAGCTTCAGGACTCACGTCAGTCAGTCACAGACAAGGGGATTAATCCCCCCTTGGTAAGGGGAAAAGGGCCGACGGTGAGATCATCAACAATATACATATCTTTCATGTGCAGTCTTGTGTAAATACTAAGTAGGGAATAGACTTTTTGAAACAAAGAACAGAACTTCTCTGTAATCAAGTTACCCGCTGAGAAAATAATGGCTATCAAACATCCTCGGCCCCCAATCTGCTCCCTCCCTACTTCTTGCTTCCTAATCAGCGATCTCTGTCCCCCAAATCTACCCCTCCCTAATCCCTCATCAGAATCTCCTCCCCCCTACCCCCTCCCAATCTTTGAAGACCCAATCATCATTCTCCTATTGTTCAAAATGATATAAATTGAGCTAAGTTCGCTCAATCAGTGAAAAATTCTCATTTCGACCCGGATCCTATGCTGTGAGTTTTATATATAATGTATTTCTGTTGTAACCAAATGAGTATTTTCCCAGTGTTATTCAAAATATTGACAAGTGTTCATGGCTTGTTTATATGCATTAACCTGTTCTTCAACAATATAAAGGATTGATTGATTCGTCCTTGTACAGAGTACTGCTCTCACATCTGAGGAGGGTCTAGCTCCATATACTTACTGGACAGAATTGAATCCAAAGTAATCTGATTTATCAACTCTCCCAATCTGACATCAAAACTCCACCCGCTCAAATTACGCCACAAAGTTAGCTTTCTTTCTCTTTTCGACAGATATTACTTCAGTTTCTGCTCCCAAGAACTTGCTGCTTGTGTACCTCCGCCATTAGTGAGACCACAAAATATTTGACAAGCCACGACATCTCATGATTATTATGTGGTCATTGGCAACTCAAGGGTGGGCCGTTATGATGCTCGTTTCTTCCTCTCCACTGCCAAACTCTGGAAATCTTTACCTTCTCATGCCGTTCCAAACACTTATGACCTTCCCCTTTTTAAAAATCTGATTTTTTACTTCCTCAAAAACTCTACGACTGTTCTCTCTCCACTTTTCTCTCAATGCAGTTTTATTTTACGCCGGCCTCGATGAGGACTATATACTCCGTGAGTGGAGCAATCAACATTTAAGAAGAAAAATTGCTAAAATGTGCCGTAAACTTTTTGGTTCACGAGTTATCAAGTGACCACTATATTCGTCATGTGTGTGGGTCTGTCTGTCCGCAGCATAACTACCCGATGATGTCATCCAATCTTGATGAAACTTGGGTGGGAGGTTGATATCATGATCGAGTTGTGTCCTTCCGAGAGTGGGCGTATGTGCCCATTTTGGGCGGAGCCACGCCCAGAAAAGACGTCTTTTTCGGGGGTAATCGAGTTCAAGCTACATCTTCTCCGAGGGGTTTGGTGGAATATGACAGGGGTTTCGATATTTCGTGAGGCCAATGTCATGTGTCTAGCCCCATGGAGCTCGATTTTTCATTTTTCTTTTTTTTTTTTGTCATTTTTCACAGAATTTTCAGTATTGTGGGGCTAAAACAAACCTCATAACTGATTATACATTACTAGCAGAAGTACCCGGCATTGCCGGGCGGGGGAGGGGGGAGGGGAGAGGAGGGGAACGGGGGGGATGGGAGAAGAGGGGGGTGAGGGGAGAAGAGGGGGAGGGGGAGGGGGAGAGGTGGAGAAGAGGGGGAGGGGAGAGGGGAGAAGAGGGGGGAGGGTGAGGGATGGGATGGAAGGGGGAGGGGGGAGGGGAGGGTGAGGGATAGGAGGGTGAGGGGGGTGGGAGGGGGGAAGGGGAGGGGGAAGGGGGAGGAGGGGGATGGGAGGGGGGAAGGGGGAGGGGAGAAGGGGAGGGGGTAGGGTGGAGGGGGGAGGGGGTAGGGTGGAGGGGGGAGGGAGGGGGAGGACGGAGGGGGAAGGGAGGGGGAGGACGGACGGGGGAGGGGGAAGGGGGAGGGAAGGGGAGGGCCAGTCAACAATGACGATGCAGTTCTCATGGTCGGAGAGCAGCACAACAATCGCGACATCGACCTGTATCTTCGCAAGAGCACGAAGCGGATTTTGGAGACTCACCGATCCTGTGACCCACGCCCTCCAGTACCGGCGTTGCCGGGCGGGGGAAGGGAGACCCGTACTTTCCCAACCCGTACATTCGCCCTCTAGACTCAAGCTCGTATTCGATTCGTATTCGAAATCGAAAGGGGAAATCCTTCGTATTCGAATTTGTAAACACGAAATATGAATTAAAATTTAATTCATATCGCACAAAATCGACACAAAACACGATCGCATAAAGGTGAAAAAACGCAATCGCTTTTCGCCCTGAATTACGTGCAAACGTGTGACGGGATGGAACATCACGTGATCGCTCTGAGCGAATCAGCGAGCTGCTCTGGCACCGGCTGAGATTAGCGGGTACTTCGCTGAAATGCGCTGAGGTAAATATGAATAAAAAATATGGATCTCGTCAATTATGGTCTCGGCCATGTTTGTTCCAGGCTCAATGACCATGTCTATGCCAAATATCAAGCACGTGAGTCTCTTCGTTTCGGAGTCTATCGGTAACATTACACACACACACACACACACACACACACACACACACACACACACACACACACACACACACACACACACACACACAAACTGTGTTTTATATATCTATAATTCCAGTAATCTCTGTGTGAATGTCTGTGTGTCTGTGTGTTTGTTTGTCTGTGACCGCTGTTTCTCAACAACCACGGGTCCGATATACTTGAAACTTGCCAGGTATATTGCTGGGGACCCGAGGATGTGCCTTTTCAAGGTTTCATATTAATCGGAGAAGTAGTTACCGAGCTATGTCCAAAAAACGATTCAACCAATCAGAGAGCAGCGAGCTATCACGTGTGCCGAACGTGCCGAACAGACTCTGCCTCGGACGGCACATTTGAGAGCGTATTCATTTATTTCACGTTGGCAAACTATGTTGCCGCTATGTTGGCGTTAAACTATGTTTTAAAACTAATTAAAACTAATTTGCGATTCTTTCGCTTTCCTGCGCGTTTGTGCACGCTATGGCGATTTCTTTACCAAACTCCGCAAGCCGTTCGCTTTGGACCAAACCATTTCATGTAAATAGAGGGGGGGGGATTGTCACCGTACTCGCAAGCCGTTCGCTTTGGACCAAACCATTTCATGTAAATAGAGGGGGGGGATTGTCACCGTACTCGCAAGCCGTTCGCTTTGGACTAAACCATTTCATGTAAATAGAGGGGGGGGATTGTCACCGTACTCGCAAGCCGTTCGCTTTGGCTTTGCGAATGGACCAAACCATTTCATGTAAATAGAGGGGGGGGATATAATTTTAGATATATATATAGTACGGGCATGCCCTAGTATATATATATTGCAGGAGGGGGTGGTGGTCGATTGTGAGGGATCTGAGTGATATATACAGTATTGTAGGAGGGGGTGGTGGTCGATTGTGAGGGATCTGATTGACATATACAGTATTGTAGGGGGGGCGGGGTGGTCGATTGTGAGGGATCTGATTGATTTTTTTTACAGTATTGTAGGAGGGGTGGTGGTCGATTGTGAGGGATCTGAGTGATATATATATAGTATTGTAGGAGGGGGTGGTGGTCGATTGTGAGGGATCCGAGTGATATTTCGTGTTGTAGAAGGAGGTGGTGGTCGATTCCGAGGGATCTGAGTGATATATAGTATTGCAGGAGGGGGTGGTGGTCGATTCCAAGGGATCTGAGTGATATATAGTATTGTAGGAGGAGGTGGTGGTCGATTCCAAGGGATCTGAGTGATATATAGTATTGTAGGAGGAGGTGGTGGTCGATTGTGAGGGATCCGAGTGATATTTAGTATTGTAGGAGGAGGTGCTGGTCGATTGTGAGGGATCTGAGTGATATATATAGTATTGTAGGAGGAGGTGGTGGTCGATTCCAAGGGATCTGAGTGATATATAGTATTGTAGGAGGAGGTGGTGGTCGATTCCAAGGGATCTGAGTGATATATAGTATTGTAGGAGGAAGTGGTGGTCGATTCCAAGGGATCTGAGTGATATATAGCATTGTAGGAGGAGGTGCTGGTCGATTGTGAGGGATCTGAGTGATATATAGTGTTGCGGATATGAGGACTGTATTTTTTTGATTGTGTGTATTATTATTATTGTTATTATTATTCTGCGCCTCCTGCCTCCGGAGCTGTGTAAAGGTCAAAGGGCGTCCCATAATTAGTCCATAAAGCATCCACACCACAGCTAATCATAGAATACCCCTGTTCAACAGTTATATATTATTATGTGTTTTAGGGTAAGGCTGTGTCTCCCATTAATTGAAATACTCCATTGCACCAGTGAAAGAGATAGATTCCCTTCATTCCCACTCCCAAAACTTCCATTCCCCCTTTTCGTCAATTGCCATTCGCATTGCCAACTGCATTTTGGGCGGTTTTCTCTTCATCCGTCATTGACCACGAGGCAGGGTTGGGGAAGAAAGGCGGGTCCCCACCTCGTCATAGAGGGGAGGAATGAGTCAGCCCCACTCAACCAACCACAAACAAGGGGTTGGACTTGGAGAGGGTGTGGAAAGAAACATCGAGGAGGTTCGCGAAGGTTGAGGGGTGGGGCCTATATAACCCACGGCAGGGCGTTTCCAAGAGGAGATGATGAGCTTTTACCGAAACTGTGAGAGAAGTCCAGAGTTGAGCTGCAGATCGAGCCACCGAAACTGCGAGAGAAGTCCAGAGTTGAGCTGCAGATCGAGCCACCACAACTGCATTTTACTGCAGCTGGAGCCACCGCAACTGCATTTTACTGCAGCTGGAGCCACCGCAACTGCAGCCACAGCAGCGTGAGGCCTGGACGGCAGTTTGGAGCAGGGCCGCGAAGGGGCGGCGGCTGCCCAACGAGTCGATCGGGGCAGGACCAGTTGGACCTCCCTATCCCGCCAGCCATCCATCTCCCGCCAGTCCTATCATCATTCCCCGTGTAAGTGTGCTCGTAGTCTGTCTTTTGTCTTGTCCCTGGGTAGTAACAATAAGTCTGTATAAGCTAGTATTTTCACTGTGTCACCTGCGTCTCATGTGCTTGTAAATAAACGTGACTGCTGTCTTTTTGCTTATGTGTGTGCATAGTAAATAAATTTAGTGGTATTTCCAAACCTTTCTTTGCCTTCGTTTTCCTCTTTGCATTCGGTCGCTTTAGAGTTTTCCATATTGGGCAGCCGCGGTGCGATAGGGCCAACGTTTGGGTGGAATCGGGTTCTAGTCGGGGAATAACTGTTCGGTCGCGGCAACACCACCGCTCGGTAAAAGAACATCTTTAACCGCGTCCGTAACAATAGTATTGTAGGAGGAGGTGGTGGTCGATTGTGAGGGATCTGAGTGATATATATAGTATTGTAGGAGGAGGTGGTGGTTGATTGTGAGGGATCTGAGTGATATATATAGTATTGTAGGAGGAGGTGGTGGTCGATTCCGAGGGATCTGAGTGATATATAGTATTGCAGGAGGGGGTGGTGGTCGATTGTGAGGGATCTGAGTGATATATAGTATTGTAGGAGGGGGTGGTGGTCGATTGTGAGGGATCTGAGTGATATTTAGTATTGTAGGAGGAGGTGGTGGTCGATTGTGAGGGATCTGAATGATATTTAGTTTTGCAGGAGGAGGTGGTGGTCGATTGTGAGGGATCTGAGTGATATATATATAGTCGCGTGGCAAGGAACATCACGTGATCGCTCTGAGCGATCGATTGCAACTCTGCGTCGTGTCGTGGGCGTGGCCAACGTGGCCTCATGCTCCCAGGTGATTGGCTAACACGAGCTCGAGAGAGCCATAATGCGCCACGTTATGGCAAAAAATATGGATCTAAAGATGAAAGGGGAAAAAACCTATGTGGTGTGAATGGCAATGTTCATCGCTGAAATGTGAAAAAAGGCAATTGCTTTTCGCTCTGAAATACGTGTGAACGCGTAACTGAGTTAATGGCGGCACGGAACATCACGTGATCGCTCTGAGCGAATCAGCGTGCTGCTCTGCGACCAGTCAGATTCCGTGCATAATATTCCTCGCTGAAATGCGCTGAGGTAAAAATATGGTTTAAAAATATTATGAAATCAACTTTTAGGTCGGCCATGTTCTTACCAGGCTCAATGGCCATGTCTGTGCCAAATATCAAGTACGTGAGCCTCTCCGTTTAGGAGTCTATCGGTAACATTACACACACACACACACACACACACACACACACACACACACAAACTGTGTTTTATATATATTGTTACAGACGCGGCTTTTAGATGTTATATTGACCGAGCGGTGGTGTATTTAACCGCGTCCGAACAGTTACTCCCCGATTAAAACCCGATTCCACCCGACGTTGACCAGATCGCCCCACAGATATTCAATCGGGAAATCTCTAAAGCGACCGAAAGAGAGTGAAAAAGAAGAAGAAGAAGAATACGGAGGAAGAACAGATTTTATTATACACACACAAGCAATGGATGGAAGAAGCAGTAACACAGCGAATCGTTAACTTACACTATTCATTTTTACTTAGCCCCAAGACAACGAGCAGGACAGGACGTTCACACTTACACAGGGGATAATGCGGGCAAGTAAGGCTTGAGTTGGATTGCTTGAGAGGGAGGCAAGGTCGGGAGGCCGCAGTTCGCAATTCCTCGCGGTTTTGGCGGGAAACCCTCCGTCGTGTCTCCACTGCGGTAGACGTCACGCGCTGGTTCGGCACACCTGCTCCTCTTCTTGGGGTGGGGCCGTCTCCCTCCTTTCAGCGCGTCTCTCCAAAGCTGGTTTCCTTGCCGAGTACCTCTCCTCTTTGGCTTGGAGCATTTCTCATCTCACCGCCTCTTGGTGCAGTCTCTTTGCTCATCTCCCAAGGCCTCTCCAAGTCATCTCCTAAAGCAGTCCCTTACAGTCGCTTTTATCACCTCGAGCGAAATCAAGCCGCCGACTCCGAGGGCACGCCTACCGGGTCACTCACCGCGGTGTTGATTGGCTGTTAGGGCTGGTTCACTCCTTCCCTCTTATGACGAGGTGGAGACACGCCTTTCTTCCCCAACCCTACCTCGTGGCCAATGGTGGTTTGAAGAAAACCAGCCAAAATGCGGAAGGCAATTGGAAGGGAGGTTTTGGGGAAATTGGAAGGGTCTACGCTTATTTTGTTTGATACAATGCAAAGTCAATCTAGTGGGAAAACACATATTTAGCCTACATGGAATAAGGAAATACACTATTTAAAAGATATATCGTGACCTGCGTGTAAGTTTCATGCAATTAACTAGGACGCCGACTGCGACCATTATTTACATTAACAGGGTGTTAGCGTACTTTTGTAACGTTCACATTGTAACGTTTCCACATTCGTTACACGGCACCCTCCTTTCTTCAGGCCCGTTCTCGGGCCTATTAAACTTTAACTTAGTGTGACACGTAGGTGTAATTCCCTCTACAATTAACCTGACCCTGAGTGTGACAATCTTAAAACACAAATAAGTATGTCCCCCTATTGCATTGCATCCTGTCTAACAGACTCAAGCCCACAGCTAACGGAATTACGGAATTATTCTCAAACTATACATTTACGGTGGGGAGCATTATTTACAATGACGTGATTTCTTATTTACAACGCAACCCAGGACCTGTGTTTTGTTTTGTTTTTCTTTTTAGGGAACAAGAGAAAGAAATTCCTGTTGGGAGGGAGGAGACAGCATGCATTGCATCGATGCACCAGTACCAATACCACCAAAGCACCAAAAAGCACCAAACACCACAAAGCACCACAAAGCACCCAAAAGCACCATCCGGTGCGCAGTCACCATGGTTCATAATAAACACAACAAAACAACTGGTGGTGGTCTTCTCTTTCTCTGCTGGGCCGATGTTCTTCCCGACGTCTTCTGGCTTCATGCGGCCTAGTTGGAAATAATAAAAAGCACAACTTGTGTCCATTTTTATTTAGGGCCTCAGGGGCCAACTAAGGGTGGTCCACCTGTTTGGCATAGGTGCCACCTTACCGAGGTCCGCAAGCAAGATTCCCTGGCCACTATGGCTGGTCTCCAACAGAGGTGCCCTGCCCCAGAACCTGGGGTCCATCAAGTGGTACTTGGCCGCAGAACAGCGGTCCATACAGTGGTACATCAACGCAATGCATGCTGGTTCTGGGAATCTCGGGCGCACAATGGCCACCTCACGCACGCTCCCATCGGCACCCAATGGCGCACAGGTCATGTGGGAGACAAAAGAAGGACAATTGAGCGAGGGGTAAGGTCACAAGGGTACACGTCAATAAGGCAATGCAAGGTGAAATGCGTACGGAGGGCGAAGTGAGAAAGCTCGTCCCTACCGTACGTCACCCCCCTGTCACCTACCCTACCCTTACCCCATATGTACAAAAATCTACACATTTACAAATTCGTCACTACTGTCACGTCTTCCCCATATTTCCCCTATACCAAATTCGTCTCCACAATCCCTTTACTTCAAAATTTGCTATCACCAATTCATCATCAATCCTCATAAGGAGGGAGAGATGGAATTACGCACAATGTCACACCCACGTCATGATGCGTCTCACAATCCAAACATTTGCATCATAAAAAATAATCAAAACATGGCATGGTGTGGAGTACCTGTCACCTCAGGTGAGTGGATGCAGATGGTGCGAGGAGATCCTTCATCCGAACTATCCTCTAAATGACTTTAACACACTTTACACTACCCAGGGTCTTTCCCTGCCAATCCATTGGCCAACTTACACTATGGGTTCTAATAACCAATTCCCATTGCCCAAACTGTGGTGCTTCTCAATTTGGGGTCTCACTCCCCCGATTCATCTCCCGGTGCTCTCGCACAATTTCTGGGCTGCGACGTCTAGCTCTCCCAACAGGTCTACCCACCTGCACACCTCCACCACTGTAGTTGCCACCCGAGCTTACCTAGCTCCTCACCCTAACCTAACTAACTGGGGACAGCCCCTCTCCTGGCTCTGTCACCCCATGGTGCCCTCTGGCACTGGGCTACCCGGGTCCGTCTTCCGGATCCTCGGGCCCCATCCACAACAACTACTACCGGCTCCCAGAGCCCACCTGCGGCCTCACCTGGCCGACATCCTCACAGTGGTGGAGCGCCCAAACAACTACACACACTAACAGGCTACACGCCCAGCCATTTCCACAACACTAATGCACCCATCCAAATACCATTCTGTCACCCGCACCACAGATGCCAATATCCAACCACAATTTACCTGTACCCTCTACCTAACACTTACACTACCCGCCCCGGGTATCCGTGATGGGGGTCCACTCTTCCCCCATTCACACCTTCGCACCATCCACTCCACTCCACAATTTCCACCATTCTCACTCCACGACCATTCATTCCAATACTCCAGATATTCCACACTACCATTTATTCCACACAGCCACATACACCTGTTGTTGCACACCTGTGCCCTCACACCTGGTGCCACCTGCACCCTCCTTTCTTCCTGGACCATTTGGTCAACACAACACGCAATCACCACTACTCCCTCATACACTGCTCCATTCACCTGTTCAGTTGCACACCTGTGCAATCCTTGCACACACGGCATCATCTCAGCTAACTACTCCCTTCTGAAACTTGCGCTTCCCAGTCGTCCCTTTAACCTATTGCGCTCCCTCGTCATTATCATCCATACTAATCTACCTGCGTCCCCACTACAGGTATCAGTCACTAACTAAACTTAACGTCACCTAATGTCATCTTCGCTAGATCCCTACAATATAACCTAACCCACCCGGGCTAGTTTTCACTGCCATACACCCCATAAGCTATTGCTCCTTTGCCCCACTCTGTGAGGGATGGTGGATTTGCCATCCCACCACATCGGGGGTCTCTCACTATCAATTTTGTTCGTCCAGATTCCAACCAATTCAAAAATTTTCCATTTACTGCCAATTCTACTCACTATTACAAATTTCGTATCGAATCACTACCATTATCACTAACACCCGTCTACTTATTACATCCTCTCGGTGCGCCAATTTACGTCTACAGCCCGGCTTCGTACAGCCGAGCAATGAACGCGGATTCTTTTGTGCCGGCGGCTGGATGCGTCCCGCATTCGGAGCAGGGGCGGGGGCTTACCCGGGCCGAGATCCCACGCACCACCTCGGCGTGGAGCCATCCAATGTCCCGATCTCGACCTGTCGGCACGTCTCAATAGATAGTGGTCGCCATGACGACCCTTCCTATCGAGCCGCCCGCTCCGCCTAGTGGAGCCCGGACGCGGCCGTTCCACGCGAGGCCCAGCACGCACCGAGGGCCCGATTCGGCTATAAGTCGTTCTAACCTCTAAACCGGTTACCGTCGACGCTTCACCTGGACGCTTACATGCATACGCTACCCCTTTCTTGCTCATACATGCAGCTGTTCCCATTCTCCTCGTACCTTTCCTTACACACCTCGGTACACTCATTCCGCTCGCCGACTTGGTCACACACCCGACCACCGAACACTTTGGCACACATTCGTTGGTCGCACACCTCACCAACACACCTCTTCGCCCCCCCCCCCCCTCGGTCACTTCCTCTGTGACAATCACAGGTGTGCTCTCATTCGCACACCCAACCACGTGCCTCACCACCAACTCAAATGTGCCTTCCCACACACGCTCTACCATTCCAGGTGTGCATCCTTCCATTCCAGGTGTACATCCTCGCTCACCTGTCATAACCAACTCATGCTCCGTTTCACTCTCACTACTCTCACCTCCATTCTTGACTGCGCACTCACCCTTACTCTCGACAGCACACTCTTTCCTCATGCACCCGTCCGTTACACACCTTTCTCGCGCACACCCTCCCGTTACATCCTCTGTAACACTCACCACAGGCGTACACTTCCTCGTTACATCCTCTGTAACACTCACCACAGGTGTACACTCTCTCGTTACATCCTCTGTAACACTCACCACAGGTGTACACTCTCTCGTTACTTCCTCCGTAACACTCACCATACCGCGCTTCCATGTACCCCCTCGCACACGCGCTTCGACCAACTCACTCTTGACGGCACACTCACTCCTCGGCGTGCACTTTTTCCTCACACACCCCATGGTCGGACATTCTCGCACACCTCTTTTTCGCACACCTGACCTGTCACACACTTCACCAACGGCCTTTCACGAACACCCGGATCCAAACCAATCCCCAAGCCGACTGAAGCTTTCCTCACATCATATACATTGCCACTCACCTCCGTACTTCGTCTCCGCACCTCCTTTGCCACCTGCAAACTCTTTATTTGGTTAGTGAGCATCACATTATGAGTTGAGCACCGACCTTGCACATATTCCATGACTTCCTCCTTTATCTCCCTTTTAGTTTCCCTCCGTCTCTTCTTAATTTCACTCACCCCCTCTTCCACCTCCTCTAATTTTTCCTTTACCTCCTTCATCTCCCGGTGCGCCCCCTCTATTTCTTCCTCTAATGCCACCTTAACCGTTTCGATGTGCGTCCTCACCTCTCGGTCCTTCGTCTCCATCACTTCTGTCACCTCCTCCAACTTCTTTGTCAACCCCTCATGTACCATCTGACATTCCTTTTGTGTTGCTATTAATTCGTTTTTAATGTCCTTTTGTGTCGCTTTCAAACCCCCGATGATTGCAGTGTTCTTTTCCACTTGGTCCGCTAGTTCCCTTTGTCCGACTGTCAGCTGTTCTACTCCCTTCGTCAGATCTTCTATTCCCCCTTGTAACTTAGCCGTATTATTTCTCACCTCTTTCTCCATACGCTTCTCACCTCGCTTTACCTCCTCGCGCAGCCCCGAAACCTCCTCACTCACCCCTCGTCGTATTTCCTCCATCTCTTTTGTAGATGCCACCCTCATCTGTCCCAATTCATCCCTCTGAGCATCCAGTTTGGTTTCTACCCCGCTTTTCACCTCCTCTATCTGCTCTCCCATTTGTTTGATTTCCCTGGCAGATTGTTCCCCTATTTCCCGCAATTTGTCCTCCATCCTATTTTCTAACCCCATTAACCCATTTTTCACCCCCTCTAACTGATTCTCCTGGGCAGCCATTCTGTTTATCTCTCCCACCGACATCCGATCGCCTTGATTGTCCATGGCGCGATCTCAAAATTCGGGTTTTGCTTTATAAAACAAAATAAATTTCGGCAGCTTGTAATTTTGAGCGCGTTAAGCGTGCTTCGGGTCCGATTTCGGGTCCGATCTCCCTCCTCGACACCAATTGTTACTCTAATAGTACAATTGGTGTTCCAAAATTTGGGCCTAACAAATTTAGTCCCAGGTCCGAATCCAACTCCTCGACACCAAATGTTACAGACGCGGCTTTTAGATGTTATATTGACCGAGCGGTGGTGTATTTAACCGCGTCCGAACAGTTACTCCCCGATTAAAACCCGATTCCACCCGACGTTGACCAGATCGCCCCACAGATATTCAATCGGGAAATCTCTAAAGCGACCGAAAGAGAGTGAAAAAGAAGAAGAAGAAGAATACGGAGGAAGAACAGATTTTATTATACACACACAAGCAATGGATGGAAGAAGCAGTAACACAGCGAATCGTTAACTTACACTATTCATTTTTACTTAGCCCCAAGACAACGAGCAGGACAGGACGTTCACACTTACACAGGGGATAATGCGGGCAGGTAAGGCTTGAGATGGATTGCTTGAGAGGGAGGCAAGGTCGGGAGGCCGCAGTTCGCAATTCCTCGCGGTTTTGGCGGGAAACCCTCCGTCGTGTCTCCACTGCGGTAGACGTCACGCGCTGGTTCGGCACACCTGCTCCTCTTCTTGGGGTGGGGCCGTCTCCCTCCTTTCAGCGCGTCTCTCCAAAGCTGGTTTCCTTGCCAAGTACCTCTCCTCTTTGGCTTGGAGCATTTCGCATCTCACCGCCCCTTGGTGCAGTCTCTTTGCTCATCTCCCAAGGCCTCTCCAAGTCATCTCCTAAAGCAGTCCCTTACAGTCGCTTTTATCACCTCGAGCGAAATCAAGCTGCCGACTCCGAGGACACGCTTACCGGGTCACTCACCGCGGAGTTGATTGGCTGTTAGGGCTGGTTCACTCCTTCCCTCTTATGACGAGGTGGAGACACGCCTTTCTTCCCCAACCCTACCTCGTGGCCAATGGTGGTTTGAAGAAAACCGGCCAAAATGCGGAAGGCAATTGGAAGGGAGGTTTTGGGGAAATTGGAAGGGCCTACGCTTATTTTGTTTGATACAATGCAAAGTCAATCTAGTGGGAAAACACATATTTAGCCTACATGGAATAAGGAAATACACTATTTAAAAGATATATCGTGACCTGCGTGTAAGTTTCATGCAATTAACTAGGACGCCGACTGCGACCATTATTTACATTAACAGGGTGTTACCGTACTTTTGTAACGTTCACATTGTAACGTTTCCACATTCGTTACAATATATATATTTTCTTTCTCATTTCAAGGTCAGTAACCTTCGTTTTGACATTTCCGGGCCTGGCCTGTCTGGGCCTGTTTCGGTTATAGTCCGTCCTTTGTCATTGAATACCACTCGCTCATGAACCATCAGCATCTCCTGACTTGTAAATATTGAATTTAGGATGCTTGAGTATCAATACAAAATCACTGAACTACATAGGATACATATAGGAGGTCGTTAAAATGTATCTTATTGATAAAAGACAACTCAAAGGCGAGTGTGCATATGGCGAGGCCACCTTGGCAGCCCACGAGAGACAGGTAACCAAGCTTTTAATGTGGTTAGTCTGTCTTTTCATCTGTGAATAGAATATCTCAAAAAGTTAACTGCTCTCCTTTGTGGCACCTTAAATGATTCTTCAAAGACCTTACATTTGAGAAAGTCTCTGCACAAACCGGACACATGTACGGACGCTATCTCGTGTGAATCCGCTCGTGAGTCTGACAGTGCGTTGATCGAGTGAACCCTTTACCACAAACATTGCATGTTTAGGGGCGCTCTCCTGTGTGAATCCGCTCGTGAGTCCGACAGTGCGTTGATCGAATGAACCCTTTACCACAAACATTGCATGTATAAGGGCGCTCTCCGGTGTGAATTCGCTTGTGAATCTGACACTCCGATGCCAAAATGAACCCCTTACCACAAACATTGCATGTATAAGGGCGCTCGCCTGTGTGAATCCGCTCGTGAGTCCGACAGTTCGTTGATCGAGTGAACCCCTTCCCACAAACATTGCATGTATACGGGCGCTCTCCGGTGTGAATTCGCTTGTGAATCTGACAGTCCGATGAACAAATGAACCCTTTACCACAAACATTGCATGCATATGGGTGCTCGCCTGTGTGAATCCGCTCGTGAGTCCGACAGTGCGTTGATCGAGTGAACCCCTTACCACAAACATTGCATGTATAAGGGCGCTCTCCGGTGTGAATTCGCTTGTGAATCTGACAGTCCGATGCCCAAATGAACCCCTTACCACAAACATTGCATGTATAAGGGCGCTCGCCTGTGTGAATCCGCTCGTGAGTCCGACAGTGCGTTGATCGAGTGAACCCCTTACCACAAACATTGCATGTATACGGGCGCTCTCCGGTGTGAATTCGCTTGTGAATCTGACAGTCCGATGAACAAATGAACCCTTTACCACAAACATTGCATGTATACGGGTGCTCGCCTGTGTGAATCCGCTCGTGAGTCCGACAGTGCGTTGATCGAGTGAACCCCTTACCACAAACATTGCATGTATACGGGTGCTCTCTCGTGTGAATCCGCTCGTGAGCCCGACAGTGCGTTGATCGAGTGAACCCCTTACCACAAACATTGCATGTATACGGGCGCTCGCCTGTGTGAATTTTCACGTGCCTCTGAGTTGTTGTTGAAGAACCGAATCTCTTTTGGCACACCTTACAGGTGTACTGTTTCTTTCTTGTGTGAATCTCAAAATGACTCACGAACATGCTTTTATTTTGCATTGAACAAGAATATTCAGTGCATTTGAACTCTTCATCATTGGGAACTTGTCGGTTCCTCTCCTTCTGCCTCTTCAAATCTGCCTTTCTGGTGAAGCTGTGAGAGCACGAGGTGCAGGTGAACTTCTTGATGGGCTTCTTCTGTTCTCCTGTGAAGAGCATTCGTCAATGTTAAAAAATGTCAGCGCCTAGTTTACACTGAATGGAAGCTTAACCTCCCGACGCCAAATTGTATGTCGAGAACATATCAAGTTCAATAATGAACATAAACGCTCTCTAAATAATCTGCAATAAGTTGACATTCTGTAATTCTAGAGCCCACAGAGTCCTGCCATTAAGAAGTGTTTTGTCCCAGAATGTTCTGGGTTGAACCTGTCACTCTCCAAATCATCACAAATTAACATATACTATACAGGTACACAGGCAACGAAATGCAATGAAAGACTATTCTGCCCATCTTGCCGACACCACTGTCAAATCTACAAATGTGGGGGAATTGTTTGAATGGGGTAAAGCGAGGATTTTTTTACTCTGCATGGTTTTGGCTCATGGAAGTGCATTGACGCAGAACAAATCAGGACACAACATAACAAAAGGAACAGCAGGAGAAAAGTGGAAACGCGAACAGCAGGGCGGAGGGAGAAAATAGACAGACGAACAAACGGGGGCTGAAGGACAATGCAAATGGTGGAGAAGATGGATACATTAGCAACATTTTATGGAGGGGTAGAGTGGTTCATCAGGTGTAGAAAAGATCATGATTTTAGATGGGTGATGACTTGAGATAGTGGTGAACAGCTGTCTTAAAGATATGGAAGGAAGGATGGCATTGAGGAGAGAATAGCAGGTGGTTCCACAGGTGGGAAAAAGAGGAATAAAAGAGTGGAGGTGAGTATTGGTTCTGGATTTTGGCATTTTCACTCGGAGAGGGTTGCTGGTGGACCGAGTGTATCTTGCAGAAAGCTGAGGGAGACAAAGCACGGAGAGGGCAGAAGGTGCAAGTCCTGACAAGTCACCATCAGGTTTTGGAGGAGGGAGACAAGTTTGAAAGCTCATTCTTAAGATTGGAGAGGTGTTGTTTCTGGCTCTCCACAGAAGAGACACACTTATGGCGAGCTTTGTGGCATGATCGGAGGTTGTCTTCAGTTGGATTTGCTTTCCAGGAGGAAAATGCAAGTTGTTTTAAAGCAACTGCCTCACCACAGGATTCAGAGTACCAAGAATGGGAAGATGGGTAAGATTATAATTGAAGACGTTATCGAAGGCTGGACTGAACGCACGCACAGAAGCAGGCACACCGAAAACAGGCTCCTTTTATCTATTAGATGCCCAAAACCAAGGACACTGCACAAATTGCTTAGAGAAGACAGGACTGAGCCAATGGGACAAGTGTAGGTTCTGTAAGGCAGAAACACAAAGCACAAGCCACTTCCGATGCTGATGTAAAAACCTCATGTCAGAACAGCTGTGCACACAAAGGCACAACAAAGTACGTGGAGATATCCACCGGCACATCTGCAAAAAATTCAATCTCCCTGTTTCAGAAAACTCATGAAAGCATGATCCAAAAGCAATCATTGAAAATAATAACGTCATGCTCATGTGTGACCTGATGTTACCATCTGCGGTGAAGATCGGGAAAAAAGCACTGCGACTGGACGTAGCACTCAGGAACAAAAAGGAAAAGACAGCAATGCTAATTGAGGTTTCAGTAACCAGTGAGTTTGGTCTAAATAATGCAGAAATCAAGAAAATCACCAAATATCAAGACCTCAAGAATGAAGTGAAAAGATCCTGGAAGCTGATGAACGCCAAAATTGCACCAGTGATAATTGTGGCAATGGGAATAATAAAGAAGAACCTTGCAGAGATTAAAAAACCCATCCATGGGAACATTGCCACAAACAAACTGCAGTTGGAGGCTGTATGGAGCTGAGTGGTATGGTTTCCATAGAAATCTCCATGCATGGCTTGCGGACTTCCTCTCTGGTCGCAGACAACGTGTGGCCCTGAATGGATTTCTCTCATCTACCCTTCCTGTTCAGGCTGGAGTTCCCAAAGGCAGTGTTCTGGGCCCTGTGCTTTTTCTGGTCTTTATCAATGATCTCTCCGACTCTGGAAAATCCTCTCTATCTCTTTGCTGATGACTCCACTCTATGCCGCTCCAATTCCTCTTCCCTCAGATCGGCAGTCTGCAGCCTCCTCACTCTCTGAAGACCTGGACAAAATCACAGACTGGTCAAACAAGTGGAACATGTCTTTCAATCCTCACAAATCTCACACTCTTTCTATGTCTCTCCGAAAAGATAGACTGGACAACCCTCCCATATACTTTCTCAACAATCCTCTCCAAGAAGTTCTGTCGCTCAAGCTTTTGGGTCAACCTATCTGCCGTGATCTTTCTTCGGAAAACCACATTTCCAAGCTGGCCTCCAAAGCCAGTCGCCGACTGGGCATCCTCCGTCATGCGAAGTCCTTCCTTGGCACACTTGAGCTCCTCACCACATACAAGGCTTTCATCCACAGCGCAATGGAATACTGTTCTCGCCTCTGGGCTGGTGCTCCTGCCTCACACCTAGCTCGTCTTCACGCTGTTGAAACCAAAGCTTTCAGAATCATTGGAATCTCCCGCGATGAAGCCAACTCCAAGGGCCTTTCACTCGCTCACCACAGGCAGGTTGGTGGTCTTTCTGTCTTCTACCGACTCCTCTCTAGCCTAGGTCCCCCAGGTCTGTCTGTGCTCTGTCCACCAAATATTCCTGCAGGACGCACAAGATCTGCCAGCAACCCTCTTATGGTGAAACTGCCAAAATCAAGGCTCTCTACTCACCTTCACTCTTTCATTCCCCTTTTCTCCCACCTCTGGAAGAAACTCCCTCACTCTCTTCAATCCTACTCCTCCCTCCAGGTCTTTAAAACAGCTGTTCACCACCATCTCTTATCTTCCCCCATCCAAAACCTTGATCTTTTCTACCCCCGTTAATTCACCCCAGATCCACTTTTTTGAAATACCGATTTCTTTCCTTGAAGTCCGAGCAGTCTCCATGTGTTTTATACCTCTTCCCCTCCCCCTCCCCACCCTCTTTCCCATGCCTCTTCCTCCCAAGACCTCTCCCTTCCACAGATCTCCCGATGCCCCTGTTCTCTGCTGTTGTACTTGTGTGTTTGCCTCTCTCTCCCCATCTTGTCTCCCGCTCCCTTGATCATATGTTTTTTTTTTGTCAGTTTGTTTTTATGTGATTAATGTCAGCTCTTACACGAGCCTCGATCTTGTACACAAAAAAAAAAAGGCCTCGAGGAGCCAAAAGACCCAGATGACCCAAAAGACCTCCCCCCCCCCCCCCCTCCAAGTCCGGCAGGCAGGTATGCTCCCCGAAGGTGAAGACCAATAAAAAAAATTGGTCCAATGGACCAACGGGGACCCCCTAGTAAGGAGTAAAAGCATAACAATGAAATAGACCTCCTTCATTTAAATGTTATTTGGCCATCAAGAAAAAGGTCTTTCACCCATGTTGATGTTTTTTTTTCATATTGTGCCACCAGATCACAGTGCAATCATGTGATATTCATTACTTCCTCGGAAACGACCGACACACGTCGCTGTAAACAAAATGGCCGACACGGCCCATGTGATCAGAATCTTTCGGGCCTGCCACGTCGGGACTCTATACATACAGGGACTCTAGTGTGGGTGGTGAATCAGGACATCAGGACTTTTGCAACCTCAGAATGGACTTTCCAAATGTAGGTTTACATATATGACGGTTTCAAATAAAGTTCATCACAAAATGTCCATAATTGTTACAACTCACCATCGTCCAAGTCTCTTCTGGCATCTTCAGGCACAAACGAGTCCGATTCTTCTACCTTGATGCGCATGTCTCCAGTCGGTCGTCCCGTCTCCAGGGCGACGGTCCATCCCGATCCTCGCCCCGCACGGCACGGCTCCATGCAGCGACAGAGCTCCGCGTACATGGTGAAGGTGAACTTTCGTGTGGCCAAAGCACAGAGTTGAACCCTCACCGGAGCGGGCTCGGCTCGGGCACAGAGAGCCCCGAAGATCTCGATCCCCATCTCCGTAACCAGAGCTCGGAGAGACTCCTCTGATAGACCCTGGATCTTCAGCCAGGCCGGGATGAGACCGAGGCCTCCCAGATCTCTCACCGACTCCATTGTCCATTAGGAACTCACATCGAGAGATTCAAAATAAATAAATAAATCGCACATGTTTCACTTCCAACATGTCGCAGATCTTCAAGAGCTTCGCGTTGCGACTGCAGATCGTGGGGGGGGGGGGGGTCGATTTTTGAAGTGTGCACCCATTGGTCGATCAGCCGCCTGAACACACCTACAGTTGTCTCTTGACTCCACCCACCCAAGGCTGAGACGAAATGATATTGCCTCCATCTTGTTTCCAAGTTGGCCTAACATTACGCTTGTATAGGCCTCTGCTGATTATACACCGTCCAGCTTTGTTACGTCAGATTTCCCATGGCTTTCTTTGGGCTAAGTGTAAATTATGAATAAAGTTTAATTAAGCCCGCACACGTTTCCCATAAAAGTATTGTTCCGTAATATTTCATCGTCACCATATGCGTGTTTTCGAATCGACTCATTGCCGGATTTTAACCCTCTGGAGTCTTCAAGCTGATTCTATCGGCTTCACGCATGCGCCGAAATGTCTCCAAGCCGAATTTATTGGCTCTGGCCGCATTCAAATTTACCGCGTAATTACCGCCTCCTGGATTCGATGTGCCTGCTGTCAATCCGCAAATGATTCAGGTGTACTGAAGCGCTGTGCTACGCGCGCTACTTGTTAGCAAGGAGGAAGCGGACAACGCGGTAAGTTGAAAGAGTCTTTATTACAAGAGCTCCACTGTAGCACTCGAGCGCTCCGGGCTGCGCGCCCGGTGTATATCCCGAGGCCACGCCTACCCCAGGGGCGTGGCCGCCGCCCACTTGGTGTGCGGAATGATGCCATCACGCCAGTGAGCTTTCGTGTCCGCCACACGCCCCCCCCCCCCAGAATTCCCGCGCACCTGGAGGGCCAGTTTGCGGGGCAAACGGATGACCCGTCCGAAACGCCCTCTGGCGACTGGCGGCGTCCGGGGTGCAGGGATGCCAGCTGGGATGCCTCCGGCTGTACCCGGGATGCGTGCCGGACCAGGGGGCGGCGTGCCGGGGGGGGGGGGGCTGGGCGGTGCCAGGGGTCTGCCCGCAGGGGGGCAGCCTCGACGCGGGGGCCGAGCCACAGGCGGTGGGTGGTCCACGTCGAGGTGGGCCGGCTTGAGGCGATCCACTGAGATGCGGTCGGGAGTACCGCCGATGTCCAAGGTGAAATATTTCACCCTGGTCTCCAGCACGTGGAAAGGCCCGTCGTACGGGGGCCGCAGTGGTGTCCAGTGGGCCTCGTGCCGGACGAAGACGTACTCCGCGGTGCGAAGCTCCAGGGCGACGTGCATAGGTGGGTGCCCATGGTGCGCCGTAGGCACCGGGGCGAACCTCCGGGCAGTCTCCTGCAGCGAGGAAGCGCTCCTGCGCCGCGGACCATGGTGCCGTGGGGTCGGGGAGAAACTCGCCCGGCACCCACAGCGGTTGTCTGAAGACCAACTCCGCCGCGGATGCGCGCAGGTCGTCCTTGGGCGCCGTCCGGAGGCCCAGCAGGACCCAGGGGAGCCTGTCGACCCAGCCGCCGTCGCTGAGGGTGGCCCAGAGCGCGGCCTTCAATGAACGGTGGAACCGCTCGCACAGGCCGTTGGCCTAGGGGTGGTAGGCCGTGGTTCGGTGCAGCTGGACCCCGAGCCCCCGCGCGACCGCCCCCCAGAGCTCCTAGGTGAAATGGGGGTCGCGGTCGGACGAGATGTCTGAGGGGGCGCCGAACTGGGCGACCCAGGTGGCGATGAACACCTGCGCGACGTCCGCTGCCGTTGCCGCCGCCAAAGGCACGGCCTCCGGCCACCGGGTGGTGCGGTCCACCATGGTGAGGACATGGGGGAAACCCCGCGAGGGGGGCAGAGGTCCCACCAGGTCCACGTGAACGTGGTCGAACCTACGTTCCGGCACCGTAAACGGGGCCAATGGGGCCTGGGTGTGTCGGTGCACCTTCGCGCGCTGGCACGCGAGGCACGTCCTGGTCCAGCCGCGGACGGCCTTCCGGAGGCCATGCCAGACAAACTTGTTGGCGACCAACCTCTGGGAGGCCTTTGTGCCCGGGTGGGACAGGCCGTGGATGGCGTCAAAAACCTGCCAGCCCGAGGGCACGATGGGGCGAGGCCGCCCAAAGGAGACGTCGCACAAGAGGGCCCTGCCCACGCCGTCGAACAGCACCTCGGTGACGCGGAGGCCCATGACAGCGGTCCGCAAGGCCTGGACGCCGGGGTCGGCGGCCTGGTCCGCCGCCATCCGGGCATAGTTGATGCCAAGGTGGACTGCGTGGGCGACGGACCGGGAAAGGCAATCCGCCACCGGGTTGTCCTTCCCCGCAACGTGCCGGATGTCCGTCGTATATTCGGACACGGCCGAGAGGTGACGCTGCTGCTGGGCCGACTACGGCTCGGCGACCTTGCCCATCGCGAAGACCAGTGGCTTGTGGTCGACGAAGGCCGTGAACGCACGGCCCTCAAGCAGATGGAGGAAGTGCCTGACTGTCAGGTGAAGCCCGAGCAACTCGCGGTCGAAGGTACTTTAACGGCGTTCGAGCGGGCGAAGCTGCCGGCTGAAGAACACCAGCGGTTGCCAGGCACCACGCACCCATTGCTCGTGCACCGCGCCCACCGCGTAGTCCGAGGCGTCGGTGATGAGGGCGATCGGTGCATCAGGCGCCAGGTGCGCGAGCATGGTGGCGTTAGCCAAGGCGAGCTTCGCGCCCGCAAACGCCGCGTCCATCTGCTCGGTCCAGGTAACGTCACCTTTGCCCGGCTTCCCTCGGAGGGCCTCGTGCAATGGGCACAGGAGCTGGGCGATGCGGAGTAGGAACCGATGGTAAAAGTTTACCATACCCAGGAACTCCTGGAGCCCCTTGATCGTGCGGGGGCGCGGAAACCCCTTCACCGCCTCCACCTTGGCCGGTACGGGGACGGCCCCGTGCCCGGTGACGCGGTGCCCCAAAAAGTCGATGTCGGCGACGCCGAACTGGCACTTGGCGGGGTTCAGGATGAGGCCATGCTGGCCCAGGCGTTCGAAAAGCGTGCGGAGATGGTGAAGGTGCGCTTCGCGGGACGCGCTGGCGACGAGGATGTCGTCCAGGTAAACGTACAGAAAATCCAAGTCGCGCAAGATGCTGTCCATTAGTCGCTGGAACGCCTGAGCCGCATTCTTCAAACCAAAGGGCATCCGAAGAAATTCGAAAAGTCCGAATGGCGTGATGACCGCTGTCTTCGGGATGTCCTCCGGCCTGACGGGGACCTGATGGTAGCCGCATATGAGGTCCACCTTTGAAAAGAAGGACATGCCCACCAACCGGACGGAGAAGTCCTGAATGTGGGGGACGGGGTAGCGGTCGGGGGTGGTGGCGTCGTTGAGGCGCCGGTAGTCCCCGCACGGTCGCCATCCCCCGCCGTGCTTTGGCACGATGTGGAGCGGCGACGCCTAAGCACTCTCGGAGCGCCGCACGATGCCGAGCCGCTCCAGCGAAGCGAAATCCGCTTTAGCTATCGCGAGCTTCGTCGGCTCGAGGTGGCGTGCCCGGGCGTAGACCGGTGGCCCGGCGGTGGGGATGTGGTGTTCCACCCCGTGCTTGATGGCCCCTGCCGAGAAGGTGGGCCGCGTGAGGGCCGGGAAGCTGGCGAGGAGGCGGGTGAATTCGTCCGCTGCCGGAAGCGTACAGATCAACCTGGCCGGAACTGAACTGCTCAGCAAGCCGCTCGGCGAGCCGCTCGATGAGCCGCTCCGGGAGCTGCTCAACGAGGCGGGCAGCGCGCAAGCGAGCGAGCTGAACGTCTCGGCCTGGACAAGCCTTCTGTGCTTTACGTCCACCAACAGGCCATTGGCACAGAGGAAGTCCGCGCCAAGCAGTGCCATAGGCACGTCGGCAGTGACGAACGACCACCGGAAAACCTGCCCTCCGAACCGCAGAGAAAGGCAGCGTTTTCCTTATGTGCGAATGGATGTACCGTTGGCAGCAAGCAGCGCGGGGCCCCGGCCCGTGGTATGCTTGTCGGACGTACCGGCAGGAATGACACTCACCTGCGCTCCCGTGTCGTACAGGTAACGGCGCCCGGATAAGGTGTCCGTGATGAACAGTAGGCTGTTTGAATGGCCGGCGCTGAGTGCCACTACCGAAGGCCGTCCCGGGCGTTTCCCGACCTGCCGAATGAGCACGGCGGGCAACATTGCCGAGCCTCGTGGCTGAACTGGGCGTGGAAAAAACACCAGGTTGGCGGCGGAGGCCGCGGTTTTCGCCGCGGCGGCGGTGGTGGGCGGGGCGTGGCGGCGGCCGCGTGGTGTGCATCAGCATCAGCCACGAGGTGTGCCTCAGCCTCAGCATGCGTGACGGCCGCGCCAAAACTCGCCTGCGTGTCCAAAGCCGCGAAGAACTTGTCGGCCTCGGCAGCGAGAGCTCGGGGTTCCGTCGTCACAGAACCGGCCAACGCGAGGCGTACTTGTGCCGGCAGCTGGTGTCGAAATAACGCCCGGAATAGAGCGTTCGGGGTTTCGTCGCCCATCAGCGACAGCATATGGTCCATGCGGACCGATGGTCGCGTCACCGAGCTCGGGGAGGTCCAGGTGGCGGTCGGCCCGTGCATCCACCGTGAGGCCGAACGTGGCGAGGAGGAGACGCTTGATCGCCTCGTACCTGCCGTCGGCCGGTGGGTTCCTCAGGACCGACACGACGCGGGCGGCTGTGCCGGGCCTGAGGGAGGCGACCACGTGGCAGTACATGGTCTCGTCCACCGTGATGCCTCAAAGTCGGAACTGGGCTTCTGCATGCAGGAACCAAACTTCAGCTTGAGCCTCCCAGAACTCAGGGTGTTTGATTGTGACTGTGTTGGTTGCCATTGCTGTGGCGGGTTCGGGTGGTCAGCGACGGCTGACCAGAACGTCGGAGGGTCACCAATGAAGCGCGGTGCTACGCGCGCTACTTGTTAGCAAGGAGGAAGCGGACAACGCGGTAAGTTGAAAGTCTTTATTACAAGAGCTCCACTGGGCCGGACGGACGCTCTTTGGGGGACGATGTTGGGGGACGGACGCTCGAGCGCTCCGGGCTGCGCGCCCGGTGTATATCCCGAGGCCACGCCTACCCCTCGGGCGTGGCCGCCGCCCACTTGGTGCGCGGAATGATGCCATCACGCAAGTGAGCTTTCATGTCCGCCACAGTACAATTCAGGGATGGGGGGTGAAGACCTCGGCGACAAAAAGATTTCCAATTATATGAAGGAAGCCCGCTGCCACAAGTGGTATCGGAAGGTGTTTTTCAATTTATTCCAAAGGGCCATCCTCAACTCTTATATCATTCTTTGAGGTTCTGTGAGGACCTCGTGACCACAGAGAGAACCATTCGCATGTTTCCCAATAACAAACCTTGGGTTACCGCTGAAGTGAAGGCTTGTTTGAAGAAGAAGAAGCGTGCATTCCTGAAGATGGATGACTCGGCTCTCAAGGTGGCAAAGAAAGAATTGCGCCCTGTCATTGGCAGGTGTAAACGGTCGTACAAGGATAAGATTGAAGAACAGCTACACGATGGTGATGCTCGTAACACTTGGAGGGGACTCAGGCATATGATGGGCATGGATGAGAGGCTCAAGGATGGTAGATTGTCCACTAATGTTGTAGATTCCAAATTTGTGGATGAATTGAGCGACTTTTACGTGAGATTTGATGTTCCAGGAAACCGAGTTAAATGTGAAGCTCTCTGTGAGGATCTGGATACTCGAGCGTGTCCCATACCTGTAATTTGTGAACCTGATGTCCTGAGGTGTTTTAGGGCGTTGAGTAAAAGGAAGGCTTGTGGCCCAGATGGCATTAAGTCTTGTATTCTGAAAGAGTTCTGTTTAGAACTTAGTAATGTTTTTACTCGATTGTTTCAGTTACTTTTGGCGACTCACACTGTTCCTATTTGTTGGAAAAAGTCCATTATTATTCCCGTGCCACAAAAGGTTCACCCAAGGCAGCTCAATGATTCTCGACCTGTTGCCCTTACCTCCATCTTGTGTAAATGTATGGAGAAATTGATGGTGAAGTTTATAGCATCAGATGTAACTCCTAAACTGGATCCTTTACAATTTGCATACAAAGCAAGAAGAGGTGTTGAAGATGCCTGGCTCAGCTTACTTCATCTAATCACAAGTCACCTTGACCAGAATGGAACCTTTGTCCGTGTGTTATTTATTGATTTCTCATCAGCCTTTAACACCATGCAGCCATTTACCCTTCTGAACGTGTTGAGTGACCTGTGCCTGAACCCCCATATCATACTCTGGGTGGAAAGTTTTTTACGAGACCGTCCTCAGCAGGTGAGGGTGAATGGGAGCTTATCAAAGTTATCAATCTTGAATACTGGTGCTCCACAAGGCGGTGTATTGTCACCTCTACTGTTCAGTTTGTACACCAATGGATGCGTGGCTCTTAAAGAAGTTTGTAACTTTATGAAGTATGCAGACGATACCGCCATTGTTGGCTGTCTTTCCGATAAATCATCCTTTGTATCGTACCTCAACGAGATTGACACATTGAATAAGTGGTGTGGGGACTTTTGTCTTACTCTGAATGTGGACAAAACAAAAGAGATGATTTTGGACTTTCGGAAAGGTCACAATCATGAGCCTGTAACCATAAATGGTGATGAGGTAGAAATTGTTAACAAATTTAAATACCTGGGCAGCTTTATTGATAACAAGCTAACTTTTGATGGAAATACTGATGCAGTGTACAAGAAATCAATGCAAAGATTGTATCTTCTCAGGAAGTTGAATTCATTTGGTGTTCGCTCTCGTGTGATGCGGATGTTAACATTTTCCTTACTGATCAGTGTTTTGTCATTTAATTTGATTTCCTGGTGCAGTTATCTTAATGTGCGGAATAAGTCACGATTGAGAAAGGTCATGACATTGGCATTTAAAGGTGTAGGTGGGCCTTCAACGAGTCTGGAGTCTCTATACCTGCGACCATTGAAAAGGAAGGCGGTGCAGGTGTGTGCTGATGAAAGTCATTTCTTGAACGGACTTTTTGAAAAACTGCCATCAGGGAGACGCTTTCGTGTAAGGAGGATGAAGAAGAACATTTTCAAAAGGTCATTTGTACCATGTGCAATTCAAATGTTAAATTCAAATTCCTCGACATTTTGCTGTTTCGTCAATCTTCCATATTTTATATTTATTTTATATTTTATGTCTTTTTATATTGTTTTCTTATTCCCTTTGTGTTTTATGTTTTAATGATGGTCAACTTACGGTGTCACCAAAGAATAATTTCCCTGAAAATGGGACAATAAAGATTTATTATCATATATAGCGACATCAAGGGTGACCAAGCTCGAACAAGGGATGATTTCATGATGAAAGTTGGATCGAGCCTATTGCGGAACAATACTGAACCAGCCGGGCAAATGTTGTTGATCCAGAGCAGCCTGTGCGTCACCCTCCGGATGCCCAGGAGTACACTGTTCATGGTGACGTCATACGTCGTGTGCCCGTTGTTATCACAAGAACAGGCAAACGTCGCCAAGGAGAACGGCGGGACTATGACATTTGCAAAAGGGCAGGCAATGGGCGCCGTCGGCCTGCACAAGATGTGACATTGGCATTTGTAAAGAACGCATCCCAAATCATAGATGGCATGGTTGAGGTGAGGGCACATTTGATCAGTGTTGCTCCTGGTCTCAGAATTCTATCGTGAAGGTTTTCACATTTCCTGTCCTTGGTTGCCTCGAGTTCAACCAGTCACCAAGTTCAATGCCTTTCATTTGAAGTTTGTACAACTGGAATTGTTGAATTGTTGTGATCTGCAATCCAGCCTGATTTGACTCTGGTATTTTTGCCTTATTTTTTTGAGATAAACCCTTGTTGAATGGCAATGGCTGTCTTGTTTGTGGCCTGCATGAACTACATTCTCTCACTCAGAAATACTTGAAAAAAATTACTGGGACTGAATGCAATAATGTATTTTTCTTTTGAGGAAATGGTTGGACCTCCTGAGTTGTCCCATCAATGAGGGTCACTGTCCAAATTTCACGCTTCAAAATACACTTTTCAGGGGTCAGTGAGAACCCTGTTCATTGGTCTGAAATCCTTTTGAGAAAAATGTTTTCAAAACGGGTTTATTTCCTCGAATGTGAAGAAAAGGTTCACTGGTCTGCGGGTTCACTGGACCACAAATGGAAAATGGAAAGTGGAAAGTGAGCCTTTTTGAACAGTGAACCTTCGCACCAGTGACATGAATGAGCTGTAAATGTGCTGTCACCTGAAACATTCCTGTGTTGGATTCCTTGCTCTAAAAATAAAAATAAAGTTTTTCTTGTCAAATTTCTCTTGCAGTCTTTCACAACCTGTTAGTGATGGGTAAGTGCCTGAAAATGTCAAATCTGCCAATTTATGACCCTGTGACCTTGACCTATATTCTGCAAGGGCATTTCATTCTCAACATGATGGTATTTGGTCTTTGGGGTGTAACTGGCAATCTTCATCCTGAATAGTGATGGCCAAGATGTATTACACTATTTCTAATGCATAAGCGTGGAAATAACCCAAAGAAAATTGGTCTCGTCCCTCACTAAATGTGCTGCTGTGTCCCAGCAACTCCATGGAAACTTATGAAACTTTATCACATTGAATTTTTTGTCCCTGCTGAGGTCCTTTATGTGAAAAAACATCCTTGCTGTCCACTATATTTTTGTAATGATGTGTGAAGGTAGACTGAAAACGCATGAAAATGTCAAATCAGCCATTTTATGAGCTTGTGACCTCGACTTTGAATGACCTTGGTGACCTTCGAAAGATGCAATGACATTTAATACCCTACGTGATGGTATATGGTCTTGGGGGTCTAACTGGTAGTTTTCCTCCTGAAAATGGACCATTTGTGAAATAGGCATTAAAAATGCCAATGACCTAAATGGGCAGTAGACTGGAAAGGTTATGTAATGGTTTAATAGGAGACTCCAGAGGGTTAAAATCCAATTCATTCGCGAATAATGGCAAAGTCCCGTACCATGAATGACCACGTACAGGTTTTAATGAACAAAACGTTTATTACCACAGGAGTGAGAGGGGGAGGGGGAACGACAGAGAGACAGAGACAGAGACAGAGACAGAGACATGACATGACAAAACTGAGGTAAAAGATAAATTTAAAAAATCCCTTGTTCTTTACCACAATCATCATTCTCTTCCTTCATTGTAATGACTGTTTCTTGGCAGTGACGTTCTAATGCAGATAATCTTTAAATACAGTCAATTAGCCAACTCGAAATTCAACATGGTGGCCATTTTGATGAAATGGCCACCAAAATTACCAGCAGGTACCTCTCCTCATGTCTTTCTTCTCTCAGAGACCCAATTGTCACATAATGTTCTTGTTACTTCATTTTACATTTCAAGCTGCAATCTTCATTCATGAATCCGCTTCAAAGGAGTAGTTAGGGTAGGGTTCGGGTTATCTACTCCAACATCAACACGTCTGCTGTATGCCATGTGGACCCCAAATCTCCAAACTTTGATGTCAGATCTGCCTGTAGATTTGTCTCCCGACCATCACTATTTTTCTCTGTTTCACTTTCTGCTCTCCCAACTCCACAAACTTCATCGCTTTCTTTCACGATATTAATTCCTGCAATGAGGCCGTGACATCCGAACATCCTCAAGCAAAATGCCTCGATTTCGGAGACTTCAATGTACACCACAGGGAGTGGTTGAAAATCTTCCCACACGGATGTTGGGGGAGTTGAAGCTCTTATATTTTCCATTCTCAATGATTTGGAACAAATTTTTATTACCCACCCTACCCATATCCCAGATCGTCATGACCACTCTTCCAATACTTGGGATTTGTTCTTCATCTCCAACCCGTTGCGTTGCAGCTACACAATTTCACCTCCAATTGGTTCTTCTGACCACTACCTTGTGAACATCACTTTGCTTACCACCACTCCTCCGCCGATTAAACACCAGTATTGGCATTTCAATGACACCAACTGGACTGGTTTACGAAACTTATTTTCTGGTTTTCCATGGAAAAACGACTGCCTCTCCTCAGGCGATGCCTCCATCTCTGCTGCACATATAGCTAAGGTTATTTTTGCAGGAATGGAGGCTTATATCCCATTCTTTCAAGTTTAGCTCTCCGACCAACTCTTGTTTCACCCATTTCTGCTCTGCGGCTATTCGTGCAAGGGATGCGGCATATCGGACATGGAAAAACTCTTCTTCCTCAAACTCTCATTCAGCTTTCATATCTGCCGGAAATTACTGCAAACATGTTATTCGTGAGGCGAGGCATTCGTTTATCCAAAAGAAATGTGACAATCTCTTATCTTCTTCCACTAATAGATCTTTCTGGTCGTTAGCTAAAAGTGTCACCAACAACTTCTGTCGCTCTACCTTTTGTTCGCTTTTCTGTCTCTCCGCCCGATGAAGCAACTCTTTTTGGTTCTCCTTTCTCCTCTAATTCCACACTGCATGACGGACATTCCATCTCCCTCAGATGTTCCCCTTAGAAATGTCATACCCCTCTCAATAATATCTTTTCATGCAGTCAAAAAAATATACCCCTCTCTGGACACAAGCAAGTCATACAGATAAGAGACACATTCCTCCTTATGTCTTAAAGGAGGGTTCTTCAGAACATGCTCCCGTGCTTGCTCATTTGTTTTGTTTTTGTTTAAAACCCCAAAGTTTTCACCTTTCCTGGAAACATGCCTCACGACAGCCTATTTTAAAGAAGGGTGATCGTTCAAACCCTTCCGCTCGTCCTATTGCTCTGACTTCGACGACTTCCAAAGTCTTTGAATGTCTCCTCAATAACCATTTCCTCAAGCATCTTGAATCTCACAGTCTGATATCTGACCATCAATATGGCTTTCGCATACCTACCGGTGATATCCTTTCTTACATTACGAATGTCTGGGAATCTTCTCTGAAAGGCTTTGGGGAATCCTTTGTTGTTGGCCTTGATATCTCAAAAGGCTTTGGCAGATGTTTGGCATCGGGGTCTGATATCCAAGCTTCCCTCTTTCGGCTTTCCTCCATCACTCTGCTCTCTCATATTGAGCTTTCTCTCCGACTGCTCTGTCTCCATAAATGTTTATGGTTCAGCATCTTCCTCCTTCCCTATCAACAGCGGTGTCCACCAGGGTTCTGTCCTGTCTCCAACACTCTTCCTTCTTTTTATCAATGATCTTTTTCTTCTAAAAAGAATCAAATGCACTCGTATGTTGATGATTTGACATTACATTCCTCCGTGTTTTTCTCATCTGCCCATCTTCCCTCATTCGATCTGCATCTCGTTTGATCACAGCCACGACTTGAAATTTGGATTTGGAAGTCGTGGCTGTGAAATGTGGGGGCAAATGTGGGGGCAAATGTAATCAGATTACTCAATTTCTTCCCATCTAATTTCTTCCAAACCTCAATTTCTTCCCATGTCTCCCAAAATCTCCTCTCAATTCTCCAATCTTCTTTGAAAGCTCCACAATTACACCACGGGATTCAATCAACCTACTAGGTATTACCCTAACATCAAATTTATCCTGGAATCCACAAATTACACAAATAGTCAAATCTGCATTGAAGAAACCAGGAGTGCTGTTCAGATGTTGAAGATTCTTCTCTTTTGAACAGTTGCTTCAACTATATAAAGGATTGATTAATCCTTGTACAGAGTACTGCTCTCACATCTGGGGAGGCTCTAGCTCCATAAACTGACTGGACAGAATTGAATCCAAAGTAATCCGACTTATTAACTCTCCCAATCTGACCTCAAAACTCGACCCGCTCAAATTACGCCACAAAGTTAGCTTTCTTTCTCTTTTCGACAGATATTACTTCAGTTTCTGCTCCCAATAACTTGCTGCTTGTGTATCTCCGCCATCAGCGAGACCACGGAATACTCGACAAGCCACTACATCTCATGATTATTATGTGGCCATTGGAAACTCAAGAGTGGGCCGTTATGATGTTTGTTTCTTCCTCTCCACTGCCAAACTCTGGAAATCTTTACCTTCTCATGCATTCCAAACACTTATGACCTTCCCCTTTTTAAAAAGCAGATTTTTTACTTCCTCAAAAACTATAGGACGATTCTCTCTTCACTTTTCTGTCAATGCAGCTCTATTATTTTAGGCCTGGCCATGATGAGGACGATATTGTTACGCAACCGCGATTAACACCACAGTTACGGATGGCCGATTGCGAGGCTTTACACTCCCAAGGCGAAAACTCAATGGCGGATTCCAAATCAACACAAAGTTAAATGCGCGGAATGGCGGACACAGCAAGCTCCGCAGCCTTATCTATTAAAATGAAAGACCCAGGAAACTGCGTTCAGATATATACAGAAAATAATACAAGGATTTATTAATGAAAAGTAAAGACAGTGAAAAAGCCCGCGCCGGTAATAACTCTAATCAGAAGCCTAAATTGGGATCCCACACACAACAGATATCAAACACGATACGAGGGAGAGTATGAATTACAAAAGAAACACGTCACATCATGTACAGTGTACGCGGAGCCCGGGCTTATCTGTCTCTGTCGTCTTCTTGTGACACGGCCGCGCTCAGCCGCCACCAGGCCTTCTCCAAGCTCCGATCCTCTCGCTGCCCACGAGGTCAGTGCACCAATCTCCAAGGCACCCAACGCAGGCCAGCGGCTTCACCCAAGATCGATCCCCACACGAAGCATGAAAAGACAGGAACGGGGAGAACGCAGGTTTGACTGCACGTCTCGTCCCTCCAACTCGCTCCGGGACTGGTCTCAACTCAACTCCTCCGGCTCAACTGAAGTGAACTCTCTGCGGGAGTGCTGGCAGCCAACTCTTATGCAGAACTCTTCTCAACTGCTGCGCAACTCAAAGCATGAACCACAAGAGACCAAAAGCTGCACTGCCAGACGCCAGAGAGGCAAGAGAACAAGAACCAAGAGAGCGTTCGGCGCTCCCTTAAATAACCTCGCTGGTGACGTCACGTTCCTTGGTGCGCCACCCAATCAGTGTCCTCCACCGAATCACAGGCCTGTAGTGTTGTGATAGCGCGTGGCACTCGAGGCCCAGCAGAGGTGTAGCTGGCTGCGGCCATCATCGGCGGTGTCCTAGCCTGGTTTCCTGTCCGTTTGTTCCGAAGTCATTGTCAGGGAAAGGAATTATTTAATGTTGCGCTAAGGACATAACTAATGTTTATGTGGTTTGGAGTGCCATAATGGACAAAGGTTTGACTACTAGGTGAAACTCACAGGGGCGTTACCTTTAATCCCTCACTATTTAACACCCGAATCTCCAGGTAGATCCACAATCATACATATTACCCCGACAAACGCCTAAACATCAAGAACTTATTACATGTAGAGTCCCTGTCACGACAGTCGAATACCTACCTATACAGATCTACCTAGCTCTAGATGTTGCTCTACCAAATTCATAACAATATGTTCCGTGAGTGGAGCCATCAACATTTTTTTTTAAATCCTAAAATGTGCCATAAACTTTTTAATATTGAATTTAGGATGCTTGAGTATCAATGCAGAATCACTGAACTACATATGATACATATAAAAGGTCGTTAAAATTTATCTCATTGAAAAAAGACAACTCAGAGGCGAGCGTGCGCATGTCGAGGCCACGTTGGCAGCCCACCCGGGGCAGGTGACCAAGCTTTTAATGTGGTTAGTCTGTCTTTTCATCTGTGAGTAGAATATTTCAAAAGGTTAAGAGGCTCTCCTTTGTGGCACCGTAAATGATTCCTCAAAGACCTTAGATTTGAGAAAGTCTCTGGACAAACAGTACACGTGTACAGACGCTCTCTCGTGTGAATCCTCTCGTGAGTCCGACAGTCCGTCGACCGAAGGAACCCCTTACCACAAACATTGCATGTATAAGGACGCTCTCCCGTGTGAATTCGCTTGTGAAGCCGACAGTCCGTCGACCGAATGAACCCCTTACCACAAACATTGCATGTATAAGGGCGCTCTCCCGTGTGAATTTGCTTGTGAAGCCGACAGTCCGTGGACCGAAGGAACCCCTTACCACAAACATTGCATGTATAAGGGCGCTCTCCCGTGTGAATTCGCTTGTGAAGCCGACAGTCCGTCGACCGAATGAACCCCTTACCACAAACATTGCATGTATAAGGGCGCTCTCCCGTGTGAATTTGCTTGTGAATCCGACAGTCCGTCGACTGAATGAACCCCTTACCACAAACATTGCATGTATAAGGGCGCTCGCCTGTGTGAATTCTCACGTGCCTCTGAATCGATGTTGAAGAACCGAATCTCTTTTGGCACACCTTGCAGGTGAACTGTTTCTTTCTTGTGTGATTATCAAAATGACTCACGAACATGCTTTTATTTTGCGTTGAGCAAGAATATTCAGTGCGTTTGAACTCTTCATCACTGGGAACTTGTCGGTGCCTCTCCTTGTGCTTCTTCAAATCTGCCTTTCTGGTGAAGCTGTGAGAGCACGAGGTGCAGGTGAACTTCTTGATGGGCTTCTTCTGTTCTCCTGTGAAGAGCATTCATCAATGTTTAAAAATGTCAGCGCCTCGTTTACACTGAATGGAAGCTTAAACTCCCGTCGCCAAATTGTATGTTGATAACATATTAAGTTCAATAATGAACATAAACGCTCTCTAAATAATCTGCAATAAGTTGACATTCTGCAATTCTAGACCCCACCCTGTCCTGCCGTTAAGAAGTGTTTTGTCCCAGAATGTTCTGGGTTGAACCTGTCACTCTCCAAATCATCACAAATTAACATATACTATACAGGTACACAGGCAACGAAATGCAGTGAAAGACTATTCTGCCCATCTTGCCGACACCACTGTCGAATCCACAAATGTGGGGGCATTGTTTGAATGGGGTAAAGGGAGGATTTTTTTTTTTTTTTACTCTGCATGGTTTTGGCTCATGGAAGAGCTTTTACACAGAACAAATCAGGACACAACATCCCAAACGGAACAGCAGGAGAAAAGTGGAAACGCCATCAGCGGGGTGGAGGGAGAAAATAGACAGATGAACAAACGAGGGATGAAGGACAATGCAAATGGTGGACAAGATGGATACATAAGCAACATTTCATGGAGGGGTTGGGTGGTTTATCAGGTGTAGAAAATATCATGATTTTAGATTGGTGATGACTTGAGATAGTAGTGAACAGCTGTCTTAAGAATATGGAAGGAAGGATGAGATTGAGGAGAGATTAGCAGGTGGTTCCACAGGTGGGAAAAAGCGGCTTTAAAGCTTGGAGGTGAGCATTGGTTCTGGATTTTGGCATTTTCATTCAGAGAGGGTTGCTGGTGGACCGAGTGTATCTTGCAGAAAGCTGAGGGAGACAAAGCACGGAGAGGGCAGAAGGTGCAAGTCTTGACAAGGCACCATCAGGTTTTAGAGAGAGACAAGTTTGAAAGCTCATTCTTAAGACTGGACAGGTGTTGTTTTCTGGCTCTCCACAGAGTAGACACACACTTGTTGCGAGCTTTGTGGAATGATCTGAGGTTGGCGTCAGTTGGATTTGCTTTCCAGGAGGAAAATGCAAGTTGTTTTAAAGCAACTGCCTCACCACAGGATTCAGAGTACCAAGAGTGCGGAGATGGGTAAGATAATTGAAGACGAGATCGATGGCTGGACCGAACGCACGCACAGATGCAGGCACACCGCAAACGGGCTCCTTTTATCTATTAGATGCCCAAAACCAACGACTCTGCACAAATTGCTGTAAGATGACAGGACTGAGCCAATGGGACAAGTGTAGGTTCTGTAAGGCAGAAACGCAAAGCACAAGCTACTTCCGATGCTGATGTAAAAACCTCATGTCAGAACAGCTGTGCACACAAAGGCATAACAAAGTACGTGGAGTAATCCACCGGCACATCTGCAAAAAATTCAATATCCCTGTTTCACAAAACTCATGGAAGCATGATCCAAAAGCAATCATTGAAAATAATAACGTCATGCTCATGTTTGACCTGATGTTACCATCCACCGTGAACATCGAAAAAAAAACCACTGCAACTGGACGTAGCACTCAGGATCAAAAAGGAAAAGACAGCAATGCTAATTGAGGTTTCAGTAACCAGTGAGTTTAGTCTAAATAATGCAGAAATCAAGAAAATTACCAAATATCAAGACCTCAAGAATGAAGTGAAAAGATCCTGGAAGCTGATGAACACCAAAATTGCACCAGTGATAATTGGGGCAACGGGAATGATAAAGAAGAACCTTGCAGAGATTAAAAAAACCTATCCATGGGAACATTACCACAAACGAACTGCAGTTGGAGGCTGTATGGAGCTCAGTGACAATCCTGAAAAGAGCCCTTGGAACAAAACTCTGAGAACAACAAAACTTCACAACTTAGTCCATGACTCACGATACTTCGTTTCTTGGGAGGACTCCGTTCCACCTTCTGAAACCCAAATTATGGGGAAAACAATCAACAACACACAAAGGCACAGATACAGAGACAGAGACGAATATACACACAACTAGACACACACACACACACACACACACACACACACACACACACACACACACACACACACACACACACTTGTGGTGGAAGGTGTTTGGGTGCAGGAGTGAAATGGAAAAAGGGTGGGGGGAGGGCAAGAGAGGGGATGAGGGAGGCAGTCGGGTCGTGGAAATGGTAATAGGAATAGTGAGGATCGAAGGGTGAGTGGGTACATCGCAAACAACACACCACCTTTCACACAAAATATGGATATCATATGTTCTTTGAAATTCAAAACAATTTGTTTACTTTATTACCAGCAAAGAGCGCGTCTTTACAGATGGGAGGAATAGGAAGCAGGACTTAAGAGTACGTGTTTACTATCACGCCGCTATAAAACCCACAAACAAACAGACAATGTCTTCCCTGTCTGGGGTCATGGTTTGGTTTAAAACCCCAAACTAATTGGTAAGGGATTGAAGGGGTGGATAAAAGACAAGGTAAGTGAGGGGATAGATACGGTTTCGGGATAGGACTTCTTCTTCATTCAGATACAGCAGGCTGTGGGTTGCACCATGAGGTGAGGACATGGCCCTGCCGCTGATGCAGTGCCCCCTGTAGGTTCGGGCAGGAATTTGTTGTTTGTTCATGGTGCTGACAGCTCAATTACTCTTCACGAAGGACAACCTGGGATATTTGACATCCACCAACTAATACCGGTCGATGCGCTGCTCCATTCAACGTCCACCAGAGAGAAGGCACACACATAGAGGAATGACCGAGACAACTTCGAGGCGAGTGTGCATATGTCAAGGCCACCTTGGCCGCCCACTCGGGGCAGGTAACCAAGCTGTCAGCAAAATTAGTGCTTTTGTGCAGTCCATCAAGAATAAGGGTTGTATCGGGTTTCAGGGTAATCAGTTGGTAAATCAGTCGAGTCAAGATCCTAAGTTTTGGGGGGGGGTAACCCTCCGTCCCTGGGGGCCCACATGATCCAAAATAGAAACCCGAAAAATCGAAGATTGTGCGAACAACTGTCTTGTATTCATGTGTCAAGTTTCAGAACAATCAGACTTGTGATAAGGGAGGAGTAGAAAAATAGCAAAAAGTTAACTCCCCTAAAAGTTATAGCAAAAAGTTAATTAAGTGAAAAAAAAAATCATCAACATGGTCGCTCTTTCACTTCATCAAACTTTCCCTGAATCCAAGATGACGATTCGATCATTTTTTTTAGTTCATTATTCTGTAATAATGTAACATAATCTATGTCCACAAAGTAAATTTCTAGGGAGAGAGAAAAGGAAAAGGAAGTGAAGATGGGCAGAGAAATGCAACAAGCAGAAAAAAAGGTGTAGAGTAGACAATGATGGAAACACAAATAGAAAAAGAAAGAAAGTGAACATGAGGAACGAGTGAATATTAAATAAATAATTATTCTGTTATATATGGATGTAAGGAGACATGGATGGAGACATGTATGGGGACATGTATGGAGACAAAAAGTCTGAAGGTGAATATCAGAAAAACGAAGGTGATGGCTTGTGGTAAAGCATGTAATGTGGTGAGGTGGAAAGAACTGGGAAGTGGCCGTGTACTGTGTGCAGGAAGGGTGTCAGAGTGAACTCCATTCAATGTATAATGTGCGCTGAGTGGGGTCATCAAAAATGTAGTGGTCTGAGAGGGTCATTAACCAGTGTGGCAGCTACATTCAAGTGCAGGGTGTGCACAGAGGGAGCTGCAGATGGAGGAAATGTTGAGTTGGATCTTGGAGATGGTGTGAAGCTGGAAGGTGCGAAAACATTTCGCTACCTTGGAGACATGTTGAATGGAGAAGGTGGATCAGACTGGGCAACGGTTGTCAGAGCGAGATGGGCATGGAAGAAGTTTCGGGAATTGAGTGGCGTGCTGATGAGGAGGGGAGTATCGTTGAAGCTGAAGGGAAAGGTGTATGCTGCATGTGTGAGAAGTGTTATGATTTATGGAAGCGAGACACGGGTAATGAACAAAGAGCAGCAATGAAGGCTGGAAAGGGTGGAAATGCGAATGGTTCGGTGGATGTGCGGAGTTTCGTTGAGAGAGAGGAAGACAAATTGTGAATTGCGAAAGATGATGTGAATAGAGCCTGTGATTGATGCTGTGAAGAGAAACAGGTTGAGATGGTTTGGTCATGTGTTGAGGAAGGATGAAAGTGACTGGTTGAGAAGAATGATGGAAATGAATGTCGAAGGAAGTAGATGACGGGGAAGACCGAGAAAGACTTGGCCAAAGGTGGTGAAAGAAAAAATGTGGGCAAGGGCGGTAACAAGGGGAGATGCAGAAAATCGGGCAAAATGGAGAAGATTGTCATGGGGCCCGCAAGGCTAGCCCCCGCTCCAGCAGGGAAGATGGCCTTAAAATGCCTGTTGTTGTCGTTGTTGTCGTTCTTGTTGTATATGGATGAATTGTGTGTGTATGTGTGTGTGTGTGTGTGTGTGTGTGTGTGTGTGTGTGTGTGTGTGTGTGTGTGTGTGTGTATATATATATATATATATATATATATATATATATATATATATATATATTGTTGCGGATATGGCATTTGGCCTCCCTATCCGCTCGTAAATATTCCCCTATTTCCCCAATACTCCCCAACTATCCCCAATCCCCCATTCCCTAGTCCCATTGCCTGTAAATAACACTCTGTAGAACCGACCTTCCCCTTTTTCCCCCATTAAATGTCGTGCCCAGGTCCACCGCATCTCACGTAGACAACTTTCGGACATCTTGCTAGTTATTCTTAGTCTATGTCAGTTAAGGACTCGTTTCCATTAATTCTGACTCTTCGTTGCACCAGAATGTGATTGTATGGCACCAGTAGTGAGTTTAGGACCTCCCCTTACCTCCTCCCATCTTCCCCATGAAACAACAACAACAACAACAACAACAACAACTACAACTACAACAACAGAGGAGAATGGGGGCGGCGCGGCGCGGGGGAGTGTGCGTCCTCACACCGGCTCGGTTAGCCGCCATTGACCATGCGCTCCGACGGGGTTACCACGAAGGGGCTGGCTGTCAGCCCCTCGTCAAGGGCGGAGCCGGTAACCCCCGCACCCAATGAGAAGCAACGGGCCGATTCCATCTGGGGCGGAGCTAACGAGCCGAGGGCGTGTCACTCCCCGCCGGATATACGCAGCCACTTACCGGACGTGACGTGAGATGCGCCCCCAGCTGAAGAAGAGCCAGTCACCACCTCCGAGCGCTGAGTGAGACTTCCCGCATCTCTGGAATGGACCGGGTCGATTTTGCCCCTGAGCCAAGGTGCACCTTGAGCCATCGACTGCCCGCTTTCCTTGCCATCAATCCCCGTGTGAGTCAGTTTTGTCCTGTTTATCTGTCGTCTGTCGGGGCTAGTATAAGACCGTGTTTAAGTGCCTATCTTCCTATGCTGTCCCTCTCATTCCTGTAATCTAACCTTCCGCCATAATATAACCTCCTCCGGAGGTCTTGAGAACCGTATCCCTGGTGTCGTGTCCTTTTAATCCCAGCCGTTGTGGCCTTTTCCTTCATTGATCTAGCGTAGCGCGACTCGGCCAAGGTTCGAGTATAATCGGGTAACTTGTGCGGACACGGCGGCCATTCCGCTCAGCCCACCATAACATCAAAGTCGTGTCTGTAACAATTGGTGTCAGGAGTGGGATTCGGACCTGGGACTAAATTCATTTAGCCCAAATTTTGGAACACCAATTGTACCACTAGGGTAACAATTGGTGTTGGGGAGGTAGAATTCGATCCGGAGCGCGTTTCCCGCGCTCGAAATTATAACGGCGAAATTCGATTTTGTTTTACGGAAATAAAAACCCGAATTTTGAAAGTCGCGCTATGGCGGATCAAGACAGCTGGGTTCCGGTAGAGGAGAGTGAGGCAGGGTCGGTCCAGGACCAAATTGAGGGACGCGAGGAGAGCGAAGCAACGAGGGTAGCAGACGCACAAAATAGCGTCGTTGCGCCCGACGTTGCGGGTGCGCAAAATGGCGCCTCGCTGGTCACCGCGCCCGCGACCGTGGCAGCGCCCCTGGTGGATTCGAACCTTTTCCTCCTGCAAATGAGGGCCCTTATGGAACAAATGGGTGAGCAATTGGGAGACCAAATTAGAGGTCTGAAAAGCAGTATGGGACAAATGGGGAACCGGATGGAGGCTCAGAATGAGCAAATGGGGGTAATGGGAAACCAAATGGGGGTAATGGGAAACCAAATGGGGGTAATGAGGGACGAAGCGAGGGGTACCGGTGAGGGGTTAGACAATAATTTTAAGGGATTAGACAAGAAATTTGGGAAGTTAGACGACAAATTTGAGGGGTTAGACAACGGGATAAAAGAGGTGAAAAATGGGTTAATGGGGGTAGAAAATAGAATGGCTGCCCAGGAGAATCAGATAGAGGGAGTGAAAAATGGGTTAGAGGGGTTAGAAAACAGGATGGAAGGCAAATTGAGGGACATGAGGGACCAAGCGGAAAGGGAAGTTAACCAAATGGGGCAGCAGATAGAGGGGGTCAGAATGGGGGTAGAAACCAAACTGGATGCTCACAGGGAGGAAATGGAGCAGATGAGGGTGGCATCTGGGCAGGAGATGCAAGTGATGGGAGAGGAGATCAGGAGAGGAGTGAGTGAGGAGGTCGGAGGAGTGCGCGAGGAGGTGAGGCACTGTAAGGAGCGCATGGAGAAGGAGGTGCGAAAGGGGACTGTAAAATTGCAAGGGGGCATTGAGGACCTGACGCAGGAGGTGGAGCAGCTGACGGAGGGACAAAAACAACTAACGGACCAGGTAAAGAAGAACACAGCGGTAATAGGAGGGTTAAAAGCGACACAAAAAGAACTAAAAGATGACTTGGTAGCGACGAAGAGGGAATGTCAGATGGTACGTGAGGGACTGACAACGAGGTTGGACGAGGTGATAGAGGTAATGGAGACGAAGGACCGGCAAGTGAGGACGCACATGGAAACGGTCAAGGTAGCCTTGGAGGACGAGCTTGAGGAGACGTACCGGGGAATAAAAGAGGTGAAGCAGAAATTAGAAGAAGTGGAAGAAGGGGTGAGCGAAATTAAGAAGCGACGGAGAGGGGATAAGAAAGAGATAAAAGAGGAGATAAAAGAATTGGTCCGAAGTCTGTGTTTGGATCGTGATGATGTGCTCATTAACCGGATGAGGGATTCGCAGGTGATGGAGGAGAAGCGTAGAGGAAGAGGACCCGGTGTAAGTGGTGACCAATATGGTCGTGCGTATGATGCGCCAGGGGATTTAAGAAGCTTGGGGGTCGAGATGGACCCGGGTGTTCGTGAGAGGCCGTTGGTGAAGTGTGCGACAGGTCTGGTGTGCGAAAAAGGAGGTGTGCAAGAAAGTCCGACTCTGGGGTGTGTGAGGAAAAAGTGCATGCCAAGGAGTGAGGGTGCTGGCGAGAGTGAGTCGGTCGTAGCGCGTGTGCGAGGGGGCACATGGAAGCGCGGTGTGGTAAGTGTTACAGAGGGTGTGATGGGAGAGTGTGCGCGAGAAAGGTGTGTGACGGACAGGTGCATGGGGAAAGAGTGCGCTGTCAAGAGTAAGGGTGAGTGCGCTGTCAAGAATGGAGGTGAGAGTAGTGAGAGTGACAAGGAGAGTGAGTTGGTTGTGACAGGTGAGCGAGGATGTACACCTGGGATGGAAGGATGCACACCTGGAATGGTAGAGCGTGAGTGGGAATGCACGCTGGAGTTGGTGGTGAGGCACGTGGTTGGGTGTGCGAATGAGAGCACACCTGTGATTGTCACAGAGGAGGTGACCGAGGAGGGGGCGCAAAGAGGTGTGTTAGTGAGGTGTGCGACCAACGAATGTGTGCCAAAGTGTTCGGTGGTCAGGTGTGTGACCAAGGCTGTGAGTGGAATGGGTGTACCTGGGTGTGTAAGGAAAGGTACGAGGAGCATGGAAACGGCTGGATGTGTGAGCAAGGAACGGGCTTGCGGGGTGTAAGCGTTCAGGTGAAGCATCGACGGTAACCGGTTTAGAGGTTAGAGCGACTTTTAGCCGAATCGGGCCCTCGGTGCGTGCTGGGCCTCGCTTTGAACGGCCGCGTCCGTGCTCCACCAGGCGGAGCGGGCAGCCCGATAGAAAGGGTCGTCATGGCAACCACTTTTTGTTGAGGCATTCCGGCGGGTCGAGATCGGGACATTGGATGGCTCCACGCCGAGATGGTGCGTGGGATCTCGGCCCGGGTAAGCCCCCGTCCCTGCACCGAGTGCCGGACGCGTCCAGCCGCTGGCACAAAACAACCAGCATTCATGGCTTGGCTTTACGAAGCCGGGCTTTGGACAGGAATTGGCGCACCGAGAGGCATTAGTGAGTAGACTGGGTGATGAGGTTAGTGTTTTGGACCCAAAATTAGAGAAAAACAAAATTTGATGATTGGCAAGGGATTGGCAGTAATGATTGACAGATGATGGGCAGTGATTGGCAAATTTTTAATTTGTTGAAATTTGATGTGGAAAATTGGTAGTAAGCGATGGGCCCGGTGGGTAAGGCTGGCATCCCTGCCACCCTTCCCATAGTGTGGGGCAAATGCGCAATAGCTTATGGGGTGTATGGCAGTGAAAACTAGCCCGGGTGGGTTAGGTTATATTGATAGGGATCTAGCGAAGATGACATTAGGTGACGATAAGGTTAGGTAGTGACTGATACCTGCAGTGGGGACGTAGGTAGATTAGTATGGATGATAATGACGAGGGAGCGCAATAGTTTAAAGGGACGACTGGGAAGCGCAAGTTTCAGAAGGGAGTAGTTAGCTGAGATGATGCCGTGTGTGTGAGAATTGAACAGGTGTGATTGCACAGGTGTGCAACTGGACAGGTGTGTGGAGCAGTGTGTGAGTAGTGAGTGTGGTGGATCAGCGCGAATGCGCTTGGGGAGAGAAGGGTGCAGGTGGCACCAGGTGTGAGAGCACAGGTGTGCAGGTACAGGTGTGTGGAGAGAGTTGGAGTAAGTGGTACGGAGTGGTGTGCATGGTGTGAAGGTGTGGATGGGGGAAGAGTGGACCCCTTTCACGAGTACCCGGGGTGGGTAGTGTAAGTATTAGGTAGAGGGTATAGGTAAATTGTGGTTGGATATTGGCATTTGTGGTGCGGTTGCAGAATGGTATTGCGGATGGGTGCATTAGTGTTGTGGAAATGGCTGGGCGTGTAGCCTGTTAGTGTGTGTAGTTGGTTGGGCACTCCACCACTGTGAGGATGTCGGCCAGGTGAGGCCGCAGGTGGGCTCTGGGAGCCGGTAGTTGTGAGTGGGTGCCTGAGGATCCCGGGTGTGGATCAGGCAGCCCAGTGCCAGAGAGGGCACCGAGTGGGGAGAGCGCCAGAGGGCCTTCCCCAGGTAGTTAGGTTAGGGTAAGGAGCAGGTAAGCTCGGAGGCAACTGCAGTGGTGGAGGTGTGCAGGTGGGTAGACCCGCTGGGAGAGGTACACGCCACAGCCCAGAAATTGTGCGAGGGCACCGGGAGATGAATCGGGGGAGTGAGACCCCAAATTGAAAAGCACCACAGTTTGGCCAATGGGAATTGGTTTTTAGAACCCATAGTGTAAGAGGGCCAATGGTTTGGCCGGAGAAAGACCCCGGGTAATGTAAAGTTGTTAAAGTCATTTAGGAAATAGCTAGGATTGATGAACCTGTCGCACCATACGCAGCCACTTACCTGTGGTGATGATGATGACTCCACACCTGTGTTTTCTTTGTTTTGGTGCAGGAAATGAGAATTGCTGTGAGGATTTGTGAGACGCATCACGACGTGGATGAGACATTGGGGTGATTCCATCTCTCCCTCCCTAGGAGGGACTGATGATGAATTGGTTATAGCAAATTATGATGTTGAGTTGGAGATGGCAAATTTTGATGAGAGTTGAAAATGGCAAATTTGATTGGTTAGGAGGGAGAGAAGACGAATTTGGTTTATGGGAGGAACGGGGAAGACAGTAGGGACGTTTGTTGATTTGTAAAGTAGATGTTTATGGGTAGTGTTGTGTTTTGTGGATACAGTAAGGGGTAAGGTAGGGGCCATGTAGGTTACCTGGTGGGGGGGGGGGGGGCGTATGGTAGGAACGTACCTGTCTCACCTGGTTCCCATGTGCCCCCAGTGTGCATTACCTTACATTGCGTGCACTTTTGCGCCCTTACCACCTTACTCACTTGTCTTCTTCTTTTGTCTCCCACCTCCGAGGATCTGGCTTTGGGGGAGAGAGAGAGGAGAGAGAGGTGCTGGCTACGCAGTTGTGGGCCTGCACTTTCGCTGCTTGCTGCCTGGATCGATACACCATATGGACCGCAATGTTGGTGGCCACCCACAATGGACCGCAGTTCTTTTGCGGCCAAGCACCACCCGTGGATGGACCTATGGGTCAACGTGGCACCTATGCCATACAGGTGAACCACTTTTAGTTGACACCACTGAAGGCCACAATACAGAAATGGACGCGGTTGGCGCCTTTCTTTATTTTTGAAAGAAGCCAGAAGGCCAAGTGCACCACACGAAGAGCAAGAGACACCTGCAGTGTTAGGGGTTGTTGAATTTATTTTTATTCATTGAACAATGGTGACTGCACCGGATGGTGCTGACTGTGTGCTGGGGTGGTGCTGTTGGTGCTTGGAAGGGGTGCTCTGCACATTATTAAAGGCCGTAAGGCCACAGAGCACTCGTGGGTTGGTGTATCGATGCTGGCATGCGTGCTCTCTCTATGCATAACATCTGCATGTGTTCCTCCAAAAACAGGTCCTGGATCGTAGTGTAAATAGCAGCGTAGTCTTGTAAATAATGCTCCCTACTGGCTGTATGTTTAGTTTGCGAATTCTTTCCGCAATTCGGTTATCCTGTGGGTGTGTTTCGGTGAGGAGAAGGGTGCAACGTCGCAGGGGGACATATTTACGCATTTGTGAATATCTGTAAAACTGTCGCACTTAGGGTAGAGTTAATAGTAGAGGGAACTACATCTGAGTGCCACACTAAAATAGGTAAAAATTTATCGGGTCAGGACGCCCCGAGGGTAGAGAAGGGTGCAATGTTGCGGATATGGCATTTGGCCTCCCTATCCGCTCGTAAATATTCCCCTATTTCCCCAATACTCCCCAACTATCCCCAATCCCCCATTCCCTAGTCCCATTGCCTGTAAATAACACTCTGTAGAACCGACCTTCCCCTTTTTCCCCCATTAAATGTCGTGCCCAGGTCCACCGCATCTCACGTAGACAACTTTCGGACATCTTGCTAGTTATTCTTAGTCTATGTCAGTTAAGGACTCGTTTCCATTAATTCTGACTCTTCGTTGCACCAGAATGTGATTGTATGGCACCAGTAGTGAGTTTAGGACCTCCCCTTACCTCCTCCCATCTTCCCCATGAAACAACAACAACAACAACAACAACAACTACAACTACAACAACAGAGGAGAATGGGGGCGGCGCGGCGCGGGGGAGTGTGCGTCCTCACACCGGCTCGGTTAGCCGCCATTGACCATGCGCTCCGACGGGGTTACCACGAAGGGGCTGGCTGTCAGCCCCTCGTCAAGGGCGGAGCCGGTAACCCCCGCACCCAATGAGAAGCAACGGGCCGATTCCATCTGGGGCGGAGCTAACGAGCCGAGGGCGTGTCACTCCCCGCCGGATATACGCAGCCACTTACCGGACCGGACTGGCTGAAGAAGAGCCAGTCACCACCTCCGAGCGCTGAGTGAGACCTCCCGCATCTCTGGACTGGACCGGGTCGATTTTGCCCCTGAGCCAAGGTGCACCTTGAGCCATCGACTGCCCGCTTTCCTTGCCATCAATCCCCCTGTGAGTCAGTTTTGTCCTGTTTATCTGTCGTCTGTCGGGGCTAGTATAAGACCGTGTTTAAGTGCCTATCTTCCTATGCTGTCCCTCTCATTCCTGTAATCTAACCTTCCGCCATAATATAACCTCCTCCGGAGGTCTTGAGAACCGTATCCCTGGTGTCGTGTCCTTTTAATCCCAGCCGTTGTGTCCTTTTCCTTCATTGATCTAGCGTAGCGCGACTCGGCCAAGGTTCGAGTATAATCGGGTAACTTGTGCGGACACGGCGGCCATTCCGCTCGGCCCACCATAACATCAAAGTCGTGTCTGTAACAATATATATATATATATATATATATATATATATATATATATATGTATATATATATATATATATACGTGTGTGTGTGTGTGTGTGTGTGTGTGTTACTTTTTGTGTCTATTAATTACAGGCCATTCAAATTTACTTTTAACTCTCAAGACTGCTGAGACCCCTTCAACTTTTGTAAACCCTTTAAGACCCCTGAGACGCAGAGGACCCAAAAGATCCCGAGAACCCAAAGTTCCCGAAGACCCAAAAGTCTCAGAACACCCAAAATTCTTACCTTTGTTTAAAATCTTAATTCAAAAATAAATAAATTATTATTTCCTTCTTTGTTGGTTCGTACTTCGACCACGTGTTTCACCCCACCCGTTTTTTTCTGTTTTTGCTCTCCTTCCTTCCTAACTCAATCCTCTCCAGCCAAAAGACACCTTTCCAATTCTAGCTAATTTTCACCATTCTCCTTCAATTTTCTCCTTCTTCCCCTGATCCACTTTCACCTCACCTTCCAAAAAAACAAATCAACGAAGAATTTAATAAGCAGGCCTATCCTCCCGTTCTGACACATTATCACTTAAACACCTCACTATTCCTTCGTGTTCTGCTCTCCGAGCTGTCAAATCTCATATTCTTCTGTTCCTGCATCTGAACCTGTCCTGGAATCATTAATCCCCCTTAGGAATCCTTCCTGCCCTCATTTAGGGAATTTCCCCACACAGTTTTCATGGTTTCGTTTTTAAATGTTTAAACTTTCCCCTGAAGTGTTGTAGTCTGTCGTATATTATAACAAATTTTTCTTCTTCTTCTTTAAAAGGTTGTATTCGATTTGCTCACCAAATCTTTTCATTTCAAATAAAAATTCCATCTCTTGCAACTCTTCCTTTCTACATTCCCAAAACTCACATGCATGCCACACCCCTCCTCCAACGTTTTCAAACAGATCTCTGACTCGAAAATCACAAGAAAATCATTTTGCAATAAATGTTCATTTTCCATTAATTGTTCAACACTTTCTAAAATCCAAACTCACTCCTCCCCTCCTAAACACCCCAATCACCCATCCCTTTCAAATCTCCCTCCTTGCCCCTTCCCACCTAAATCCCCCCTCACCCCTCCTCTCCTAAACTCCCCACTCACCCCTCCCCTCCCAAACTTCACCCTCACCCCTCCCCTTCAAAACTCCCCCCTCACACCTCCCCTTCCTCCTTTTTCTGCAATGCTCCCCTCTTACCCCTCCTCCTCAAAGCGTCCTCCCCGATTTCTCTCCCTTCCAACTCTTACCTCCATCTCCATCTCCTCCAACCTTCTTCCTCACTCTGCCTCCCTTGAAACAACACCTCACTGCGCCTCACTAAATCACCATCAAACTTTTGTCCTCCTCATCCTTCCCTTTCTCCTTGCTAATCTGAAATCTCTGACACATTATCAACTGCTCTCCCGACCTCGTCCTCTTCCACATCTTACCCTACCCCTCCTCTCCCCTGTCATGTATCCGATGCTCCCCATTCCTCTTCATTAACGGGATGGATCTCAAACATCTGGGGCCTTCGCTCAAACCTGATTGATCTCTCCATTCAGGTTGCTTCTGACAAACCAGACTTGTTCTGCTTAACAGAAACTTTCCTTCTTCCTAATGTCTCCGATTCCTTTATATCTCTCCCTGGTTACTCCCTCCTCCGGTATGATAGACCTGAGCCTCGTCCTGGAGGTGGGGTTGCTATCTTTATTTAAAAAAACTCTTCCTCACTCGCCCTGCACTGCCCTCTCTCCACCTCACCCCCCGGAATGCCTTTGGCTACGGCTTCCCCTTTGCTCCCACCTTTTGTTCACATGTGTTGTGCCATCCACCAAACAGTGATGACTCCATCTACATCTCGCTGTCTGATAACATTGAGAAACTTCTATCTACTCATCCCAACTCTCTCTTCCTCATATGTGGTGATTTCAACTGTTATCATGCGAGATGGCTGGGTGTGGGTACCTCTCTCACCAGCCATGTCTCCTCAGCAAAGAACTTCTGAGACCAACTGGGACTGACTCAATCTGTCAATTTCCCAACCCGGATCTCAGTCAACGGAGCATCTTCTCTTCTGGACTTGGTTATGACAAACTTCCCTGCAAATGTCTGCTGCTCTTCTTCTGCTCCAATCGGTTCATCTGACCACGTGCTTGTTAAAGTGGACATCTCTCTGGCCATTCTCACAGAGCCTCCTCAGCATCGACGAGTCTGACATTTCACACAGGCAAACTGGCACGGTCTTCAAGGAGCCATCGTTCATCTGGACTGGTCTCCCATTTCTACTGCCTCTGACATCAACTCATCCTGGGAATTCTTCGAAAGTAAATTGCTCTCTCTATTGCACAGATTTATCCCATCTCGTCTTCAGTTGTCATACCCTTCCTCCCGTCCATGGCACACGGAATCTTATGGTGAGACAGATGCCCTGACACAACTTGCCTTTGCCTCCTGGAAGGCAAATCCAACTGAAGGAAATCTCATTTCCTTTCACAAAGCCCGGAACAAGTGTCTTTCCACCCTCAGGAGAGCCAGGAAGCAATATCCCTCCACTCTCAAGACTGAACTCTCAAACCTGTCTCCCTCTTCCCAATCCTGGTGGTGTCTGGTAAAATCTGTTTCTGGTGTTTGTTTCCCCTCCATGCCCTCCCTTACCTCAAACGGCTAAACAGCTGACTCCACACGTGAAAAAGCTGAATGCAAATGTCTGCTGCTCTCTGTGTTTGAACTCAAAATATTGTGTCCCAAACACATCTCTCTCTGTACCCACTGGACTCAGTCGCACACAGCTGCTCCTGGACTTTGTCTCCTTCTCTCCTGACAAGGTGCAGAAGTTTCTGTCAATCCTCAACTCTCATTCTGCAACTGGACCAGACAGCATCAGCCCACAGAATCCTGCTCTGCCACTCTTTCACACCCTCTCTCTGTTCTCTTCACCCTCTCTTTTGCTCAAGGTCTACTGCCATCAGCTTGGAAATCAGCAAACATTACCACTTTACACAAAAAAGTTGCAAAAATAGATCCTTGCAACGACAGTCCAATCAGCCTGCTCCCAATTGTCAGCAAAGTCCTGGAATCCATCATTGCTTCGGATATCAAATCCTTCCTCTTCTCCAAACGCTTGATCTCTGATCATCAATTTGGTTTCAGACCAGGTCACTCTACACTGGACATGCTGCTTCTTCTGTCTCAACAATGGATGGAGGTCCTCAATGCCAAACAGGAAATTAGAGCTGTCTCCCTTGACATATCACGTGCCTTCGATACGGTCTGGCACCCCGCCCTGGTCACCAAACTCTCTTCCTATGGTATCCATGCAAATCTCCATGCATGGCTTGCGGAGTTCCTCTCTAGTCATAGTCAACGTGTGGCCCTGAATGGGTTTCTCTCATCTTCCCTTCCTGTTCAGGCTGGAGATCCCCAAGGCAGTGTTGTGAGCCCTGTGCTTTTTCTGGTCTTCATCAATGATCTCTCTGACTCTCTTGAAAATCCTCTCTGTCTCTTTGCTGATGACTCCACTCTCTGCCGCTCCATACCTCATCCCTCAGATCGGCAGTCTGCAGCCTCCTCACTCTCTGGACAAAATCACAGACTGGTCAAACAAGTGGAACATGTCTTTCAATCCTGACTAATCTCACACTCTCACGAAGTCTCTCCGAAAAGACCAACTGGACAATTCTCCCATCTACTTTCTGAACAATCTTCTCCAAGAAGTTCTGTCACTTAAGCTTTTGGGTCTCACTATCTGCCATGATCTTTCCTGGGAAAAACCACATTTCCAAGTTGGCCTCCAAAACCAGTCGCCAACTGGGCACCCTCAGTCATGCGAAGTCCTTCCTTGGCACACCTGAGCTCCTCACCACATACAAGGCTTTCATCCGCAGCGCAATGGAATACTGTTCTCGCCTCGGGGCTGGTGCTCCTGCCTCACACCTGGCTCGTCTTCACGCTGTTGAAACTAAAGCTTTCAGAATCATTGGAATCTCCCACGATGAAGGGCCTTTCACTCGCCCACCACAGGCAGGTTGGTGGTCTTTCTGTCTTCTACCGACTCCTCTCCAGCCTAGCTCCCCCAGGTCTGTCTGTGCTCTGTCCACCAAATATTCATGCAGGACGCAAAAGAACTGCCAGCAACCCTCTTATGGTGAAACTGTCAAAATCAAGGCTCTCTGCTCACCTTCACTCTTTCATTCCTCTTTTCTCCCGCCTCTGGAAGAAACTCCCTCACTCTCTTCAATCCTACTCCTCCCTCCAGGTCTTTAAAACAGCTGTTCACCACCATCTCTTATCTTCCCCCATCCACAATCTTGATCTTTTCTACCCCCGTTAATTCACCGCAGATCCACTTTTTTGAAATAGACTTCTTTCCTTGAAGTACGAGCAGACTCCATGTGTTTTATACCTCTTCCCATCCACCTCCCCGCCCCCTTTCCCATGCCTCCTCCTCCCAAGCCCTCTCCCTTCCACAGATCTCCCGATGTCCCTGTTCTCTGCTGTTGTACTTGTGTGTTTGCCTCTCTCTCCCCATCTTGTCTCCCGCTCCCTTGATCATGTTTTTTTTTGTCAGTTTGTTTTTGTGTTATTAATGTCAGCTCTTACACGAGCCTCGATCTTGTGCACAAAAAAAAAATCAGCCCTCGAGGAGCCAAAAGACCCAGATGACGCAAAAAACCCTTCCCCCCCCCCCCCCCCCTCCAAGTCCGCCAGGCAGGTATGCTCCCCGGAGGTGAAGACCAATGAAGAATTTGGTCCAATGGACCAACGGGACCCCCCTAGTAAGGAGTGAAAGCATAACAATGAAATAGACCTGCTTCATTTTAATGTTATTTGGCCATCAAGAAAAAGGTCTTTCACCCATGCTGATGGTTTTTTTTCTTCATATTTTGCCCACAGATCACCGTGCAATCATGTGATATTCATTACTTCCTCGGAAACAACCGACTCACGTCGCTGTAAACAAAATGGCCGACATGGCCCATGTGATCAGAATCTTTTGGACCTGCCACGTCGGGACTCTATACATACAGGGACTCTAGTGTGGGTGGTGAATCAGGACATCAGGACTTTTGCAACCTCAGAATGGACTTTCCAAATGTAGGTTTATTTATATGACGGTTTTAAGTAAAGTTTTAAGTAAAGACGCTCCTCTTCATCCTTTACCTGTCCCCCCTCGGTCACTTAATCCGCCGTCATGGTCTCCAATTCCACTGCTTCGCCGATGACATCCAGCTTTTCATCTCCACCAAGTCCATCTCCACCGCCACCCACTCAATCCTGACAAACTGCATCACTGAAATAAAATCCTGGCTTCAAATCAACTTCCTCAAACTTAACTGTGATAAATCTGAAATAATCATCATTGGCCCAAAAACGCTCACCAAGTCCACCCATAACTTTGCCCTCAACATCGACGGTTTCCCAGTATCCACCTCCCCTCACATCCGGAATCTTGGCATCATCTTTAACCAAACCCTCTCCTTCGACAAATACACTAAACAGATCACAAAGACAGCCTTCTTTCACCTGAAAAACATCGCCCGTCTCCGTCCATCCCTCTCCTCCGTGGCTGCAGAAACCCTCATCCACGCCTTCATCACTTCCCGTCTGGACTACTGCAATAGCCTCCTTTATGGTTCACCCTCAACAATCACCAATAAACTCCAATACATTCAGAACTCCGCTGCCCATCTACTCACCCATTCCCGGACCCGTGACCACATCACCCCCGTCCTTTACAAGCTTCACTGGCTCCCCATCTCCCAGAGAATCCAGTACAAAATCCTCCTCTTGACCTACAAAGCCCTCCATAACCTGGCCCCATCCTACCTGGCTGACCTCCTCTCCAGACACACTCCCACCCACAACCTCCGCTCTGCTGGTACCAACCTCCTGACCCCCCCCCCCCCCATCCGGACCAAATTTAGATCCTGGGGGGACAGGGCCTTCTCCATCGCTGCTCCCACCCTCTGGAACTCGCTACCTCACACCATCAGAGACTCCTCCTCACTCACCACATTCAAAACATCACTCAAGACCCACCTGTTCAACACTGCATTCAACATTTAACCCACAGCATCTAACCCCTGACTATCTCCTCTCCTTCTCCCTCCTTTGTGCTTTGAATATTTCCCTATTGATTCTTCTTTTTTTGCAATTGTCTTTATGTTTTGCTATGCATTATGTTTTGCACTCTGTCAAAGCGTCTTTGGGCTTCCTGAAAAGCGCTATATAAAATAAATGCATTATTATTATTATTAAAGTTTAACACAAAATATCCATAATTGTTACAACTCACCATCCTCCAGGTCTCTTCTGGCATCTTCAGGAACAACCGAGTCCGATTCTTCTACCTTGATGCGCATGTCTCCAGTTGGTCGTCCCGTCTCCATGGCGACGGTCCATCCCGATGCTCGCCCCGCACGGCACGTTTCCATGTACCGACAGAGCTCCGCGTACATGGTGAAGGTGAACTTTCGTGTGGCCAAAGCACAGAGTTGAACCCTCACCGGAGCGGGCTCAGCTCGGGCACAGAGAGCCCCGAAGATCTCGATCCCCATCTCCGTAACCAGAGCTCGGAGAGACTCCTCTGATAGACCCTGGATCTTCAGCCAGGCCGGGATGAGACCGAGGCCTCCTAGATCTCTCACCGACTCCATTGTGCATGAGGAACTCACATCGAGAGATTCAAAATAAATAAATAAATCGCACGTGTTTCAGCTTCAACATGTCGCAGATCTTCAAGCACTTCGCGTTGCTGCTGCAGTGCAGATCGTGGTGGGGGTCGATTTTTGAAGTGTGCACCGATTGGTCGATGAGCCGCCTCAACACACCCACATATGTCTCTTGACTCCACCCACCCAAGGCTGAGACGAAATGATATGGCCTCCATCTTGTTTCCAAGTTGGCCTAACATTACGTTTGTATGGGCCTCTGCTGATTATACACCGTCCAGCTTTGTTACGTCAGATTTCCCATGGCTTTCTTTGGGTCAAGTGTAAATTATAAATAAAGTTTAAGGCCAAGTAAAAAAAAAAAAAAGTTTCTCGTCCCCGCCCGCTTCCTTTTTGGTCGCCGCCTACTTTTATTTACTATTTAATACTATTTTTTTTTAAATATATACTTGTTTAAAAAAAAATTGTTTTGCGAAGAAACTCGGTCTAAAACTTGCCGTTTCCAGGCGTTTGCTGATCGTATCTTGTGCATTGATGATCTGAACTATTATGGATCGCGCCCTCTAACGGAACTTCCTGGTTAATACATGCTCGGCTTAACGCAGACACTTCGTGCTAAAGACGGTCAATTCTCGCAGCGGTTGTGCACTGGGCAAGTGCAATTTACGTGTAAAAATCTTGCATTTCATACTTTTAATGGTCCAAATTTGAGTAGGGAATATGACGATATTCGTGTGTGTAAGCATACGTTCGTCGACAAAAGTTTTGAAGTCTTGGTTCGCGAGATCAGTTGTGGATGAGAAGCGAACGTTGAACGATCTCTTCGCTAAATTTGCCAGTGGAGAATTTGACGATGGAGATGACTGGTGATGGATACCAAACAACGAAAGTAAGTTGGCGTCGTGATATAGCGTAAATATTTAAGCCATATCAAGACATACATTTTCTAGTGTACTTGTTTTTAAATACTTGGTGCATTAAAAAATCCATATGTAGCTGTAACGCTATACTTGGATGATTATTCAATTATAGTTTGTCGGTGTAACACATGACATGTTCCATTCATTGATTCTATTCATATGCCATTTCAGTTCAAACATATATTTATTTGCTAATTTGGAAATGAAATTGCAGGCCTTTCGGTAACAATCAACACTGGCATGTTTCACATTACATTGGACAAACTATAGAGTCTTTAAGTCAGCCACAGTGGTCATTCAATTCATGGCAGCCATCTTGGAAAAAAATAGCAAAAAAAATGAAAATAGTAAATAGTAAGGGCCTCCCTCCTCCTTTTTTCAAAAAAGTCCGGACGAGAAACTTTTTTTTTTTTTACTTGGCCTAATTAAGCCCGTACACGTTTCCCATAAATGTATTGTTCCGTAATATTTGATCATCACCATATGCGTGTTTTTGAATCAACTCATTGCCGGATTTTAACCCTCTGGAGTCCTCAAGCCGATTCAATCGGCTTCACGCATGCGCCGAAATGTCTCCAAGCCGAATTTATTGGCTCTACCCGCATTCAAATTTACCGTGCAATTACCGCCTCCTGGATTCGATGTGCCTGCTGTCATTCCGCAAATGATTCAGATGTACAATTCAGGGATGGGGGGGGGGGGTGAAGACTAGAGTCCCTTTATATAAAGAGTTGCGACATAGAGGGTCCGGAAAAATCTAGTCACGTGATTGCGTGGAACCATTTTGAGTCCATCGTGGACAGGATCAGGATCAGACACATATCGGTCAGCGTTTTAACGTTCCCGCTGTACGCAGCGTTCTCATTCGTGTTTTACATCGATTTTACGACAAAATGACAGGTTGTAGCGCCTGTGGGTGCACAAATAGAACAAATAGAAAGTGAGAGTACCGTCCGAGGAAAATCTACAGGGCCTTGTCATTCCAGATATCCAAGACGTGCAGGAGCTGTCTCAACCTGAGCGCGATAGCTTGTACAACCTTGCTGGCTACTGTGTTCACAGTATAAGGAAAAACCAGAAGACGTGTGATGACTGCATTAGCCAGGTGATTGTTGCTGAAGGTGAAGAAGTTAACCAAGCTGCAGAGCTTACTGTACTGAAAGAGTATAAGCAAGGGTGTCTTGTTCATGTTTCAGAAAAAGTGATCAACATGTTGGTAACTGTGAAGGCCATGTTTCGTGGTGCACAGGATGCTTTTATGGCTGAAAAGAACGTCGCAACAATGTTTGTGGAGAGAGCAGAGCAGATAACGAGAGATGTTCACTTCCCAACGTGCCACAATCTGAAAGCCAAACTGCTTACAAAATTCATCAACACACGCCTACACAGCTTTTGTAAGAAAAAGACACATCAACGCAGGCAACAAGCTGCACAAGCAAAGAAGGGGGGTGAACTTGGCAGCAAGAGCATGGCAATGAGACAATTGGCTGCAAAAGTGAAATAGATATTTCCATTGGACTTCAGTTGCAGGACTGCAATGTGCTGTACACCTGCAAGCTAGCAACTTATGTGGATAATTGGACTAAATAATCATTTTGAAAATGTTATCATTAACATTTTCTCTAATATGTTATTTCAACAGGGAATAATACACATATCCAAGTTATTTTAAAGCTATGGACTAACATACATTTCAACATGATATTTCTGAGAGGGAATGATTGTAATATTGGTTGCAAATTAAATAAATGTACTGTATGAATATCTCGCAAAGGAGCTCTTTATGAATGACGGGAATTTGAGCATGTATAGTTGTATACTCTGTTTTGAGGTACATGAATCAAAACTTACAAATTGTTGTTTATATACATGTACCAATGCCCTCTGCTAAAGGCACTTTCCTGCCTGTGGTAGTTAGTACTCCAACAAGTGAATGACATGCTTTGTTTATAACAAAATTATGTAATTTGCTATAAAAGTGGAAGGTTACCGGTTCACGGTTTGAGTATTAATCGTAAATGAGTTCAAAGCCTTTCACAATGGTCTCTGAGACCTTCGTAAAACAAATAATAAAATAAGTTTTATTTTTTGTACTTTCACATGGAAGATAGGATTATTGTCATTCAAAATTTTCAATGATGCTTCAGAAAGAATTTGCTAGAAACCAATTCATGCCAGTGATACAGTTGTATGCCACAACTGAGAAAGGGGGGGGGGGGCATGCATTGAATGTATGTATTGTCTCTGTTGATTTGAATGTGTGAGGACATTAACTTGTGTTTGTGTGTGTGACTTTCAATTTATAATTTGTATGTGTGTGCATTAGCACATGCGTGCATGTGTGTGTGTGTGATTGTAAATATGTAATTTGTATATGTATTAGAGATTGTGTGTGTGTGTGTGTGTGTGTGTGTGTGTGTGTGTGTGTGTGTGTGTGTGTGTGTGTGTGTGTGTGTGTGTGTGTGTGTGTGTGTGTGTGTGTGTGTGTGTGTGTGTGTGTGTGTGTGTGAGAGAGAGAGAGAGAGAGAGAGAGAGAGAGAGAGAGAGAGAGAGAGAGAGAGAGAGAGACAGATAGATAGATATAGAGGGATAGAGGGAGAGAGGGGGCCGGGGGTAGGGGGGCTAATCTATTTTTGGTGGGATTAATATATGATCGGCAACATGCAGCAAAGTTTAGATTAATAATTTAAATATGAAAATTAAACAAACACAAATATATACCCACACACGATAAACAAGGTCAAACAACTGCAGAAATACAAAGATAACTCTTAACATTGTATTGTACATGTACATGTATAAGCAGGGAGGTGAGAGTTCGAGTCTTGCTCTTGCCTCCCTGAAATTAAAATGAGGCTGAAATAAGCAGCATGTGTACCTCTCTAGTTCATTCCTTCTTTGTCATGGTTCTAAATGTCTGTGCCTGTTAAATCACAACCAGCTCTGTGATTTTCTTCTTTATCATATGGCTCTTAGTTGAAATAAATCTTCTATTTTGTCATCTTCACATAATTTGTTCATTATCAACATGGAAAAGACCATTCCCATCTCTCATACATAGAGAACATAATGGAATACACGGTTCAATGCACCAGTGCGATACAGCGGCTCCGCACTGAATGGACTCAAAATGGCGTCAAATCGTTAGTTGTCGCTACTCTCTCTATAAAGGGACTCTAGGGAAGACCTCAGCGACAAAAAGATTTCCAATTATATGAAGGAAGTCCGCTGCCACACGTGGTACAGGAAGGTGTTTTTCAATTTATTCCAAAGGGCCAACCTCAACTCTTATATCATTTATAGTGACATCAAGGGTGACCAAGCTCGAACAAGGGATGATTTGATGATGAAAGTTGGATCGAGCCTATTGCGGGACAACACTGAACCAGCCGGGCAAATGTTGTTGATCCAGAGCAGCCTGTGCGTCACCCTCCGAATGCCCAGGAGTCCACTGTTCATGGTGACGTCATACGGCGTGTGCCCGTTGTTATCACAAGAACAGGCAAACGTCGCCAAGGAGAACGGGACTGTGACATTTGCAAAAGGGCAGGCAATGGGCGCCGTCGGTCTGCACAAGATGTGACATTGGCATTTGTAAAGAACGCATCCCAAATCATAGATGGCATGGTTGAGGTGAGGGCACATTTGATCAGTGTTGTTCCTGGTCTCAGAATTCTGTGGTGAGGGTTTTCACATTTCCTGTCCTTGGTTGCCTCGAGTTCAACCAGTCACTTCAAGTTCAATGCCTTTCATTTGAAGTTTGTATAACAGGAATTATGGAATTATGGAATTGTTGTGATCTGTAATCCAGCCTGATTTGACTCTGGTATTTTTGCCTTATTTTTTTGAGATAAACCCTTGTTGAATGGCAATGGCTGCCTTGTTTGTGGCCTGCATGAACTACATTCTCTCACTCAGAAATACTTGAAAAAAATTACTGGTACTGGATGCAAAAATGTATTTTTATTTTGAGGAAATGGTTGTACCTCCTGAATTGTCCCATCAATGAGGGTCACTGTCCAAATTTCACGCTTCAAAATACACTTTTCAGGGGTCAGTGAGAACCCTGTTCATTGGTCCGGAAATCCTTTTGAGAAAAATGTTTTCAAACGGGTTTATTGGCTCGAATGTGAAGAAAAGGTTCACTGGTCTGCGGGTTCACTGGACCACAAATGGAAAATGGAAAGTGGAAAGTGAGCCTTTTTGAACAGTGAACCTTCGGACCAGTGACATGATCGAGCTGTAAATGTGCTGTCACCTGAAACATTCCTGTGTTGGATTCCTTGCTCTAAAAATAAAAATAAAGTTTTTCTTGTCAAATTTCTCTTGCAGTCTTTCACAACCTGTTAGTGATGGGTAAGTGCCTGAAAATGTCAAATCTGCCAATTTGTGACCCCGTGACCTTGACCTTGACGACCTGTATATTCTGCAAGGGCATTTCATTCTCTACATGATGGTATTTGGTCTTTGGGGTGTAACTGGCAATCGTCATCCTGAATAGTGATGGCCAAGATGTATTACACTATTTCTAATGCATTACCTTAGAAATAACCCAAAGAAAATTGGTCTCGTCCCTCACTAAATGTGCTGCTGTGCCCCAGCAACTCCATGGAAACTTATGAAACTTTATCACATTTAATTTTTTGTCCCTGCTGAGGTCCTTTATGTGAAAAAACATCCTTGCTGTCCACTATATTTTTGTAATGATGTGTGAAGGTAGACTGAAAACGCATGAAAATGTCAAATCAGCCATTTTATGAGCTTGTGACCTTGACTTTGACTTTGAATGACCTTGGTGACCTTCGTAAAGTGCAAGGACATTTAATACCCTACGTGATGGTATTTGGTCTTGGGGGTCTAACTGGTAGTTTTCCTCCTGAAAATGGAACATTTCTGAAATAGGCATTAAAAATGCCAATGACCTAAATGGGCAGCAGACTGGAAAGGTTATGTAATGGATTAATAGGGGACTCCAGAGGGTTAAAATCCAATTCAGTCGCAAATAATGGCAAAGTCCCGTACCTCGAATGACCACGTACAGGTTTTTATGAACAAAACGTTTATTACCACAGGAGAGAGAGAGAGAGAGAGCGGGAGGGGGAAATACAGAAAAAGAGAGACACGACAAAACTGACGTAAAAGAAAAAAAATCCCTTGTTCTTCACCACAATCATCATTCTCTTCCTTCATTGTAATTACTGTTTCTCAGCAGTGATGTTGTAATGCAGATAATCTTTAAATACAGTCGATTAGCCAACTCGAAATTCAACATGGCGGCCATTTTGATGAAATGGCCACCAAAATTACTAGCAGGTACCTCTCCTCATATCTTTCTTCTCTCAGAGACCCAATTGTCACATAATGTTCTTGTTAATTCATTTTACATTTCAAGCTGCAATCTTCATTCACGATTCCGCTTCAAAGGAGGAGTTAGGGTCGTGTTCAGGTCAGGGTTATCTAATCCAACATCAACACGTCTGCTGTACGCCATGTGGACCCCAAATCTCCAAACTTTGATGTCAGATCTGGCTTTAGATTTGTCTCCCGACCATCACTATTTTTCTCTGTTTCACTTTCTGCTCTCCCAACTCCACAAACTTCATCGCTTTCTTTGACGATCTTAATTCCTGCAATGAGGGCGTGACATCCGAAGAACCTCAAGCAGAATTCCTCGATTTAGGAGACTTCAATGTACACCACAGGGAGTGGTTGAAATCATCGCACACGGATGTTGGGAGAGTTGAAGCTCTTATATTTTCCATCCTCAATGATTTGGAACAAATTATTACCCACCCTACCCATATCCCAGATCGTCATGACCACTCTTTCAATACTTGGGATTTGTTCTTCATCTCCAATCCGTTGCATTGCAGCTACACAATTTCACCTCCAATTGGTTCTCCTGACCACAACCTTGTGAACATCACTTTGCTTACCACCACTTCTCCTCCGACTGCTCCGACTAAATACCAGTATTCGCACTTCAATAGCACCAACTGGACTTGTTTACGAAATTTATTTTCTGGTTTTCCATGGAAAGACGACTGCCTCGCCTCAGGCGATGCCTCCATCTCTGCTGAACGTATAGCTGAGGTTATTGTTGCAGTAATGGAAGCTTATATCCCCTTCTCTTTCAAGTTAATCTCTCTTACCAACTCTTGGTTCAATAATTCCTGCTGTGCGGCCATTCTTCGTGCAAAGGATGCGGCATATTGGACATGGAAAAAGTCTTCTTCCTCCAACTCTCATTCAGCTTGCATATCTGCCAGAAATTATTGCAAACATGTTCTTTGTGAGGTGAAGCATTCCTTTATCCAAAATAAATGTGACAATCTCTCATCTTCTTCCACTTATAGATCTTTCTGGTCCTCAGCTAAAAGTGTCAGCAACAACTTCTGTCGCTCTACCTGACCTTCACTTTTCCGTTCCTATGATACCATTGCTGTCTCTCTGGCTGACAGAGCAACTCTTTTTGGTTCTCTTTTCTCCTCTAATTCCACACTGCATGACGAACATTCCATCTCCCTCAGATGTTCCCTCAGAATCTCATGCCCCCCCCCCCCCCAATAATCTCTTTTCATGCAGTCAAAAAAGTACCCCCCTATCTGGACACAAGCAAGTCATATAGACAAGAGACACATTCCTCCTTGTGCATTGAAGGAGGGTCTTCAGAACTTGCTCGTTTGTTTTGTTTTTGTTTTAAACCCCAATCTTTACCTCTTTCCTGGAAACATGCCTCACCCCAGCCTATTTTGAAGAAGGGTGATCGTTCAAATCTTTCCAACTACCGTCCTATTGCTCTGACTTATACTATTTCCATTGTCTTTGAATGTCTCCTCAATAACCATTTCCTCAAGCATCTTGAATCTTAGTCTTACATCTGACCATCAATATGGTTTTCGCATACCTACCGGTGATATCCTTTCTGACATTACGAATGTCTGGGCATCTTATCTGAGAGGCTTTGGGGAATCCTTTGTTGTAGGTCTTGATATCTCAAAATCCTTTGACAGAGTTTGGCATCGGGGTCTGATATCCAAGCTTCCCTCTTTCGGCTTTCCTCTTTCACTCTGCTCTCTCATGTCGAGCTTTCTCTCCGACTGCCCTGTCTCCATAAATGTTTATGGTTCAACGTCTTCCTCCTTCCCTATCAACAGTGGTGTCCATCAGGGTTCTGTCCTGTCTCTGACAATCTTCCTTCTTTTTATCAATGACCTTTTTCTTCTGAAAATAATCAAATGCACTCGTATGTTGATGATTTGACATTACATTCCTCCATGTTTTTCCCATCTGCCCATCTTCCCTCATTCGATCTGCATCTCGTTTGATCACACCCACCTCTTTCAATTCAGATTTGGACAAGATTTCCCAATGGGGCAAATGTAATTAGGTAAAGTTTAATGCTTCTAAAACTCAATGGCTTCCCATCTCTCTCTAAACTCTCCAATCTTCTTTGAAAGCTCCGCAATTACACCATGTGATTCCATAAACCTACTAGGTATTACCGTAACATAAAATTTATCCTGGAATCCACACATTCGAGAAATTTTTAAATTTCTTTTTTTTGAAAAAAGTTACCCGTTAATAATTTTATTTTTTTATTTTGAAGACTTTTTGAAACAAACAACAGAACTTCTCTGTCATCAAGTTACCGGCTGAGAAGATAATGGCTATCAAACTTCCTCAGCCCCCAATCTGCTCCCTCCCTACCCCCTCCAACTGTGAAGACGCAATCATCAGTCTCCGATTGTTCAAAATGATATATATAGAGCTAAGTTCGCTCAATCGGTGAAGAATGCTCATTTCGACCCGGGTCCTGTGCTGTGAGTTTTGTCTATAAGGAATTTCTGTTGTAACCAAATGAGTATTTTCCCAGTATTATTAAAAACTAGCCGAAACCCGTGGAACATCCACGGAAGGGAAAATGTGGTGTATGGATAGAGGGTACCATTATGGATGGCATAGGGGAGCGCTCATGGGATCTTCTTCTTCCGTTAAGCTCCAATTTTTTCTCTTTAAGTTAAGTCCAATCAGTCCTCTCTGCTCGAAGTGCTCAGGCCATGCCTTCCCGCTCTCATACTTTTATTTCCATTCGGTGTAGAAAGAGATTGACATATCGTTCGTCTGTTTTCAGCTCGTTATCTTTAAGCTTCCTTACGTCTCGCCACCTGCTACACCTCTCTGAGTTACGAGGATTTATGCAACGCACCCCGAGTATCGCAATGTCACTCCATTTAACTTTATTAAAATGACGATAAAGACGTGAAACCCGTGGAACATCCACGGAAGGGAGGATGTGGTGCATGGATAGAGTGTACCATTATGGATGGCATAGGGGAGCGCTCAAGGGATTTTCTTCTTCTGTTAGGCTCCAATTTTTTCTCTTTAAGTGAAGTCCAATCAGTCCTCTCTGCTCGAAGTGCTCAGGCCATGCCTTCCCGCTCTCATACTTGTATTTCCGTTCGGTGTAGAAAGAGATTGACATATCGTTCGTCTGTTTTCAGCTCGTTATCTTTAAGCTTCCTTACGTCTCGCCACCTGCTACACCTCTCTGAGTTACGAGGATTTATGCAACGCACCCCGAGTATCGCGTCACTCCATTGAACTTTATTAAAATGACGATAAAGACGTTTCCTTATATATCCTAATTTAAAATGTTCAAGGGAATAAAAAGACCATTTGGTTCACACCACCCATGTTCACACCACTCGACTGTCCAATCAGCGGATGGCTCGCTTCGCCTTCGCCCAGCAGACGCCAATACGATGGCGTCGTAAGATGGCGTCGTATCGGCAGTTAATCGGATGCTTTTGGGCCCCAACGTCGGCTAATTCAGATTTTTCGAGTATGGCTGTACGTGATAAACAAAGAGCGTGGTTCGTAGATCGTAAATCCATTAGTGCCGTGGGCATCGGGTCACTGGGTGCGGCGTAAAAGGGATAACAAAGTCGAGTCCTTACGCTATTATTATATAGACTAGCCGAAACCCGTGGAACATCCACGGAAGGGAGGATGTGGTGTATGGATAGAGTGTACCATTATGGATGGCATAGGGGATTTGCTTGTCCGAGTAAGAGTTAGGAAGAAAGATGAGAATGAAGAGTGCGTATATGAACAACGTATTTATTGCAATCTACTTAAATGACAACGCCACGATATACTTTTGAAAATATCACGTACCGTCTCGAAGTCAATGCCATCCTTTTATCTCTTCGTATACAACTCTGATTTCTACCTTATCGTGAACAGGGTAAAGCCTACTTTGATAATCATGAACGGTGGCAGATGCAGGAGTTGGTGAAACGAAAGGGGGGGGGGGCTGATCATGACCTACCCTACGCCAATATGACTCAGCCAGCTGATTCAGAGACAACGCAGGAATTAGTCAGGTTCACTATGTTAACAAATATAATTTCGTTCAAAATTTTGGTAGATTAGCAAAACTATACATTTTTGGAATATTCAGAGCATGAGGAATCCAAAAATTAATGTTTACATTTGCGTAGACACCTTTGCGAAAATGACACTCAGGACAGTGATGAAGATAGTCAGGTTCAATATGTTAACAAATATAATTTCTTTCAAAATTTTGGGATAAGCAAACCTGTACATTTTTGGAATCTTCAGAGCATGGAGAATCTGAAAATCAATGTTGGCATTTGCAAAGACACCTGCATGGCCGCCATGTTGGATTTTGAAAATGGCCGCCATAAAATACATATTTTGCGTGATCTCGGCTTCTAGTCAACCTAGAGACTTAATTAAATATGCTAATCCTATGTTTTCTGGGTCAAGGAATCCAATAAAGGCCTCAAAATAGTGCTCAGGATTATAGAAAAGCAACAAACAAAGGTAATTGAAAACCATTGTCTTTATATTTGTGATATAACTGTATTACATAATACATGATATTGCAAGTCCTTTGAAGTTATAGGTTGTTATAAGAAGTTATAGGTAGTATCAGATTGAACTATAAGTCCTATACACAGGATCTATGAGGTCTATACCGTTCAGGAATATGCTTCTACAGATCTTCATCACTGTCCTGAGTGTCATTTTCGCAAAGGTGTCTACGCAAATGCCAACATTAATTTTTGGATTCCTCATGCTCTGAATATTCCAAAAATGTATAGTTTTGCTAATCTACCAAAATTTTGAACGAAAAAACATAGTGAACCTGACTAAATTGCAAAGTTACCATCATATTGAGTCAACTTACACACTGGCTAGCACGTAGCAGCCAGTCTTTGAGGAACAATAAACTGCTCTATTCACGGTGCTTAAGGTAATCCTTCAAATCATTTTAAAACATCCCAACGTTGACGAAGCATGGCATACGAGGCCCGTTCAAAAAGTTCACGGAACGACGTACTCTCAAAGGTCTGAGGCCAAAATGTTTTTTTTTTCCCCCCCTGACACAACGGAAACAACAACTTATGCAACGCAACTTCTCTGTCTTCTGGATAGGTAGGGCCGAGGCCTACGCTTACGTTTCGTCACTCGGCGAAGTACACTTTGTTTTAAGCTTTCAGAAGCTGAAGCCTTGGTATTTATTGCTTTATATGATACTGATGGGCTGCTGATCGGTTTCACTTCGTTGTAATCACAGTATATGGAAGAAATTATGGTAAACCCACCTGATGAGGTTAGCGTACAGCGCGATCGACGACACCGGCACAAATGGCGGAATGCATGCTCAGGATTGTCCACTCAGTGGACGGCTTGCTGTCGCCTTCGACTGTCCAATCAGCGGACGGCTTGCTGCGCCTTCACCCAGCAGACGCCAATACGATGAAGTCGTAAGATGGCGTTGTATCGGCCGTTAATCGGATGATTTTGGGCCCCAACGTCGGCTAATTCAGATTTTTCGAGTATGGCTGTAGGTGATAAACAAAGAGCGCGGTTCGTAGATCGTAAATGCATTAGTGCCGTGGGCATCGGGTCACTGGGTGCGGCGTAAAAGGGATAACAAAGTCGATTCCTTACGGTATTATTATATAGATACTTGCAAGTGTTCATGGCTTGTTTATGTACACAAACCTGTTCTTCAACAATTTGGCATACCTGGGTGGGCCACTTCAGGCAGGAGTTGAGATCCGTGCACAGGAAGGTGATTCCAGAACTCTGATCTGCTTTGAGATGGAGTAATGGACTCTCAAATACCGGTAGATGGAGTTCTTATTAGCCTCTGCTGAACGTGGTGGCTTCTTACCATGTTAATATTGAATAACACTGTTGTTGTGTGTATATGTAATATCTATTGATGTTCCAAAGTGTTTCATGATGAAACTGCAGGTTGGTGGGATTTCCAAAGTTGCAAATGCAAAATAAAACCCTGAAGCAGGTTGGTGGGTCCGATCCTCGCATTTATTTGCTTTAAAACCCTGAACGGGATGCATACACACAGTATACATATAGTAGTCTATATATATCAGAATACTTGATGCATACATGCATACACAAACAGTATACATATAGTTTACAGTGCGCACGATAGACGACCTTCTAATATTTTGCCTAAAGCTTTTGAGCTGTCCCGAAAAATTGTGTACAAATAGTTGAAATCCTGTGGGAATGCTGAAAGTGAGGTCCTAAACATACACATGCTTGGTAGACGCTGGGGTGATTATGTAATTTAAAAGCCGGCCAGTCTGCTTTGTACATACCAGTGTTCAGTGGCGTCTGGAACTGGCAAAATGGAGGGGTATTTTTGTCTTGGTATTGAAAAGTGTTGGAAACGGAGAGGTATTTGTCCTTTGTTTTGGTATTGAAAAAGTATGTTGTTATATGGTTAACCGAGTGTAAGATTGTGTAAATTGCAGCGTGTAAAAAAAAAAAATATGAAAAAACTTTTCAGAAAATGTCGTATAGCAGATTTGTGTGTGCACCACCAGTATGCTTATGACATTTTGGTGGATTAACATCGACATAAGTAAGATCTGGATGTATCTAGTTTAATAGAGTGGTTCGCGTGAAAGGAGAAATGAAGATTAATTGGAAAAATTGCTCATTAAAATGTATTCACATATAAATCGGAGATTGAATTAATTCCTCAGTAAAAATCTGGATGAGTTTGGGAAATAAAAGATCGAGATATGAAAGATTTATCTCCCATTAAACAACACGAGAGAAAATTGATATTTCAGAGGAAAAGAATCATAAATAACAAGTACACATACATTCAAAGTACACCGCCCCATGCCAAATAATTAAATATGCTGCAGCGCGGCATTGCCGGGGCGCCTCCGGCGCCCGGCAATACCGCAGTGCAGCTCATTAAGGCTGCATTGGGAGGGAGAGGTGTACACTAATTGATTGATTAATTGTATAATTAAAATCAATAAAAGATTATCACAAAATATTTTCATAATCAATTGGCTAATCGCATAACTAAACCACTAGTGCTTCATCCGAAGATGTATCTTTTAGAAATTTAATTAAATAAGTCATTTATAAAAAATTAAATAATTAATTGATTACTCAATAAATAATTAATCGATTAATCAATAAATAATTAATAGATGAAATGATTAATCAATAAATCAAAAATATCCTTGATAGCCACATCACTTGGTCACTTATGTCCAAATATTAGCTTCCCAGCTCAAAAGGTGCCTGAGATATTGGCCAAATGAGAAAGAAAATAAATAAATGATTAATAATGAAAATAAATAAATAATAATCATAAAAAAATTAAATTATTAATCAATTTGGTCAGAGAACACATAAACTACCACTATTTCATCAGAATCTGTAACTTAAAAAAAAAATTTTTTTGGGTCATTAATCGAATAATTAAATAATTAATCGATTAATTGATTAATTAATAAATCAAAAATATCCTTTGCAGCCAAATCACCTGGTCATTGGCATGTCCAAATATCAGCTTCCTAACTCAAAAGGTGCCTGAGTTAATAATGGTCAGAAGAGAAATGAAATTTAATTAATTAAATAAGTACTTAATTAAACGCTAATAATTAAATAACTCCTCAATTAATTGATTATTCAAAAAACAAAAAATACCGTATTTGACAAAGGACTTGCTCACGACTGTGCCGAAATTTCAGCTTCCTAGCTCAAAGGATGGCTGAGATATCGTCCGGACAACCAAGAAAGAAAACAAACAAACAAGAAACCAGAGTGAAAACTGAGTACTCTCTTTCAGCGTGCGTCACTGCCGAGCCCCCTTTGGTGCCCGGCAATGACGATTTGCAATGCCTGGAGATGGCATAGGAAAGGAGCGGTGTACAACAAACAAGAAACCAGAGTGAAAACTGAGTACTCTCTTTCAGCGTGCGTCACTGCCGAGCCCCCTTTGGTGCCCGGCAATGACGATTTGCAATGCCTGGAGATGGCATAGGAAAGGAGCGGTGTACAAAAATTAGTGCAAAGGAGATAATTTGTGGCGTCTTTTGTAAAACGTCTACATAACGTTACTTGTTGGTTGCAAAGTGCAACGTCTTTTGTAAAACGTCTACATAACGTCATCTGTTGGTTGCAAAGCGGAACGTCTATTGTAAAACGTCTACATAACGTCATCTGTTGGTTGCAAAGCGCAACGTCTTTTGTAAAACGTCTACATAACGTTACCTGTTGGTTGCAAAGCGCAACGTCTTTTGTAAAACGTCTACATAACGTCATCTGTTGGTTGCAAAGCGCAACGTCTATTGTGAACGTCTGCATAACGTTACCTGTTGGTTGCAAAGCGCAACGTCTTTTGTAAAACGTCTACATAACGTTATCTGTTGGTTGCAAAGCGCAACCTCTTTTGTAAAACGTCTACATAACGTTATCTGTTGGTTGCAAAGCGCAACGTCTTTTGTAAAACGTCTACATAACGTCATCTGTTGGTTGCAAAGCGCAACGTCTTTTGTAAAACGTCTACATAACGTCATCTGTTGGTTGCAAAGCGCAACGTCTTTTGTAAAACGTCTACATAACGTTATCTGTTGGTTGCACAGCGCAACGTCTTTTGTAAAACGTCTACATAACGTTACCTGTTGGTTGCAAAGCGCAACGTCTTTTGTAAAACGTCTACATAACGTTACCTGTTGGTTGCAAAGCGCAACGTCTTTTGTAAAACGTCTACATAACGTCATCTGTTGGTTGCAAAGCGGAACGTCTATTGTGACTGTCTACATAACGTTATCTGTTGTTTGCAAAGCGGAACGTCTATTGTAAAACGTCTACATAACGTCATCTGTTGGTTGCAAAGCGCAACGTCTTTTGTAAAACGTCTACATAACGTCATCTGTTGGTTGCAAAGCGGAACGTCTATTGTGAACGTCTACATAACGTTATCTGTTTGCAAAGCGCAACGTCTTTTGTAAAACGTCTACATAACGTCATCTGTTGGTTGCAAAGCGCAACGTCGATTGTGAACGTCTACATAATGTTATCTGTTGTTTGCAAAGCGGAACGTCTATTGTGAACGTCTGCATAACGTTATCTGTTGTTTGCAAAGCGCAACGTCTATTGTGAACGTCTGCATAACGTTATCTGTTGTTTGCAAAGCGGACGTCTATTGTGAACGTCTGCATAACGTCATCTGTTGGTCTATTTTCCAAATTTGTAACGGTGTCAGGGATGGTGCTGAATCGATCCACTTGGTATTAATTAATTATCTGCCACATATTAAATATGAGAAACAAGCATAAATGTCACATGTGGCTGGCGATAATGAGCGATGGTCTTTGTTGAACAGGAAAAATCTGTTTACCACGTTTCGTTAAAGTCCGTTCGCAATTTCTTGATATCCTGTCAGCTCTCGTTTTTGTCCCTGTTTCCCAATGGTGAAGAATCACTTTAAAAAATGGTTCTCGTAGCCGGAACAGAATCCGGATCTTCACAAAAAGTCTAATCATTTCGTCCTTGTTACATACGCTGCACCTCTGATAAATTCGGTCTGCATCTATGTATAATTTTTGAGAGATGTTGTTTTAAAGTTCTCACAAATTAATATAATGAAGCACGGTGCTACGCGCGTTTGCTTGCACAACAAGAAGGAAGCGGACAACGCGGTGAGTTTAAGAGTCTTTATTAAACGAGCTCAACTGTAGCACTGGCGCGCTCCGGGCTGCGCACCTAGTGTATATCTCGCGGCCACGCCTACCCCTCGGGCGTGGTCGCCGCCCACTTGGTGCGTGGAATGATGCCCTCACGCCAGTGAGCTTTCGTGTCCGCCACACGTGCCCCCCCAGAATTCCCGTGCACCTGGAGGGCCAGTTTGCGGGGCAAACGGATGACCCAGCCGAAGCGCCCTCTGGCGACCGGCGGTGTCCGGGGTGCAGGGATGCCAGCTGGGATGACTCCGGCTGCACCCGGGATGGGTGCAGGACCGGGGGGCGGCGTGCTGGCGGGCCTGGGCGGTGCCGGGGGTCCGCCCGTAGGGGGGCGGCCCCGACGAGGGGGCCGAGCCACCGGCGGTGGGTGGTCCACGTCGAGGTGGGCCGGTTTGAGGCGATCCACCGAGACACGGTCGGGAGTACCGCCGATGTCCAAGGTGAAATGTTTCACCCCGGTCTCCAGCACGCGGAAAGGCTCATCGTACGGGGGCCGCAGTGGTGTCCGGTGGGCGTCGTGCCAGACGAAGACGTACTCCGCGGTGCGAAGCTCCGGGGCGACGTGGGTAGGCGGGTGCCGGTGGTGCGCCGTCGGCACCGGGGCGAACCTCCGGGCCGTCTCCTGCAGCACGGAGCGCTCCTGCGCCGCGGACCATGGTGCCGTGGGGGTGGGGAGGAACTCGCCCGGCACCCGCAGCGGTTGTCCGAAGACCAACTCCGCCGCGGATGCGCGCAGATCATCCTTGGGCGCCGTCCGGAGGCCCAGCAGGACCCAGGGGAGCCTGTCGACCCAGCCGCCGTCGCGGAGGGTGGCCCGGAGCGTGGCCTTCAACGAGCGGTGGAACCGCTCGCACAGGCCGTTGGCCTAGGGGTGGTAGGCCGTGGTTCGGTGCAGCTGGACCCCGAGCCCCCGCGTGACCGCCTCCCAGAACTCCGAGGTGAACTGGGGGCCGCGGTCGGACGATATGTCCGAGGGGGCGCCAAACCGGGCGACCCAGGTGGCGATGAACGCCTGTGCGACGTCCGCCGCCGTTGTCGGCGCCAAAGGCACGGCCTCCGGCCACCGGGTGGTGCGGTCCACCATCGTCGGGACATGGGTGAAACCCCGCGAGGGGGGCAGTGGTCCCACCAGGTCCACGTGTACGTGGTCGAACCTTTGTTCCGGCACCGTGAACGGGGCCAATGGGGCCTGGGTGTGCCGGTGCACCTTCACGCGCTGGCACGCGAGGCACGTCCTGGTCCAGCCGTGGACGGCCTTCCGGAGGCCATGCCAGACAAACTTGTCGGCGACCAACCTCTGGGAGGCCTTCGTGCCCGGGTGGGACAGGCCGTGGATGGTGTCAAAACCTGGCGCTGCCAGCCCGTGGGCACGATGGGGCGAGGCCGCCCGAGGGAGACATCGCACTAGAGGGCCGCGCCGTCGAACCGCACCTCGGTGACACGGAGGCCCGTGACGGCGGTCCGCAAGGCCTGGATGCCGGGGTCGGCGGCCTGGTCCGCCGCCATCCAGGCATAGTCGATGCCAAGGTGGACGGCGTGGGCGACGGACCGGGAAAGGCAATCCGCCACCGGGTTGTCCTTCCCAGTGACGTGCCGGATGTCCGTCGTGTACTCGGACACGGCCGAGAGGTGACGCTGCTGCCGGGCCGACCACGGCTCGGCGACCTTGCCCATCGTGAAGACCAGCGGCTTGTGGTCGACGAAGGCCGTGAACGCACGGCCCTCGAACAGATGGCGGAAGTGCCTGACCGCCAGGTGAAGCCCGAGCAACTCGCGGTCGGAGGTACTATAGCGGCGTTCGGGCGGGCGAAGCTGCCGGCTGAAGAACGCCAGCGGTTGCCAAGCACCACGCACCCATTGCTCGTGCACCGCGCCCACCGCGTAGTCCGAGGCGTCGGTGGTGAGGGCGATCGGTGCATCGGGCGCCGGGTGCGCGAGCATGGTGGCGTTAGCCAAGGCGAGCTTCGCGCCTGCGAACGCCGCGTCCATCTGCTCAGTCCAAGTAACGTCACCTTTGCCCGGCTTCCCTCAGAGGGCCTCGTGCAAGGGGCGCAGGAGCTGGGCGATGGGGGGCAGGAACCGATGGTAAAAGTTTACCATGCCCAGGAACTCCTGGAGCCCCTTGATCATGCAGGGGCATGGAAACCCCTTCACTGCCTCCACCTTTGCCGGTAGGGGGACGGCCCCGTGCCTGGTGACGCGGTGCCCCCAAAAAGTCGATGTCGGCGACGCCGATTCGGCACTTTGCGGGGTTCACGATGAGGCCATGCTGGCCCAGACGTTCGAAGAGCATGCGGAGATGGTGTAGGTGCTCTTCGCAGAACGCGCTGGCGACGAGGATGTCGTCCAGGTATACGTACACAAAATCCAAGTCGCGCAAGACGCTGTCCATGAGTCGTTGGAATGCCTGAGCCGCATTCTTCAAACCGAAGGGCATCCAAAGAAATTCAAACAGTCCGAATGGCGTGATGACCGCCGTCTTCGGGATGTCCTCTGGCCTGACGGGGACCTGATGGTAGCCGCGTATGAGGTCCACCTTCGAAAAGAAGGACATGCCCGCCAACCAGGCGGAGAATTCCTGGATGTGGGGGACGGGGTAGCGGTCGGGGGTGGTGGCGTCGTTGAGGCGCCGGTAGTTCCCACACGGTCGCCATCCCCCGCCGGGCTTGGGCACGATGTGAAGCGGCGACGCCCAAACACTCTCGGAGTGCTGCACGATGCCGAGCCGCTCCAGCGTAGCGAACGCCGCTTTAGCCACTGCAAGCTTCGTCGGCTCAAGGCGGCGTGCCCGGGCATAGACCGGTGGCCCGGCGGTGGGGATGTGGTGTTTCACCCCGTGCTCGACGGCCCCCGCCGAGAAGGTGGGTCGCGTAAGGGCCGGGAAGCTGGCGAGGAGGCAGGTGAAGTCGTCCGCTGCCGGAAGTGTACAAACTAACCTCGCCGGGACCGAACCGCTCAGCAAGCCACTTGGCGAGCCGCTCGGTGAGCCGCTCAGTGAGCCGCTCAACGAGCTGCTCAGTGCGCAAGCAAGCGAACTGAACATTTCAGCCTGGACGAGACGTCTGTTCTTCACATCGACCAACAACCCGTGTGCACAGAGGAAGTCCGCACCGAGCAGTGCCATGGGGACACTAGCGGTTACGAACGTCCACGCGAAGCGTTGCCTTCCGAACCGCAGGGAGAGGCAGCGCTTCCCGAATGTGCGTATGGGCGTCCCGTTTGCGGCAAGCAGCGCGGGGCCCCCGCCCACGGCATGCTTGTCCGACGTACCGGCAAGAACGACACTCACCTGCGCTCCTGTGTCGCACAGGTAACGGCGCCCGGATAAGGTGTCCGTGATGAACAGCAGGCTGTTCGAACGGCCGGTGCTCATTGCCACTATCGAGCGCCGGCCCGGGCGTTTCCCGACCTGTCGAAGGAGCATGGCGGATGACACTGTCGAGCCTCATGGCCGAACCTGGCATGGAACCGGCACCAGGTGGTGGAGCTGGAGGAGCGCGGCTGGCTCCGCCAGGCCGGTGGAGCTGGCGGTTTTCCCCGTGGTGGCGGTTTTCACTGCGGCGGTGGGCGGGGCGTGGCGGCGGCCACGAGGTGCGTATCAGCATGCTGTGTATGCTGTGGAAGCTGATGTTGTGGATCAGCATCAACCTCGGGATCCACGAGGTGAGCCGCACCGACTCTCGCCCGCGTGTCCGAAGCCGCGAAGTACTTGTCCGCCACGGCGGCCAATGCTCGGGGTTCCGTTAGCACGGTCCCGGCCAACGCGAGGCGTACCTGTGCTGGAAGTTGGCGACGGAAAAGCACCCGGAATAGAGAACCAGGGGCTTCGTCGCCCAACAGTGACAGCATATGGTCCATTCGGACCGACGGGCACGTGTCGCCAAGCTCGGGGAGATCCAGAAGGCGGTCGGCCCGTGCGTCCTCCGTGAGGCCGAACGTGGTTAGGAGCAGCCGCTTGAGTCCCTCGTACTTGTGGCCGTCCGGTGGGTGGCGAAGGACGGACACAACTCAAGCGGCCGTGCCGGGCCCGAGGGAGGCGACGACGTGGCAGTAGCGCGTGTCGTCGTCGGTGAGGCGCCGAAGCTGAAACTGGGCTTCAGCTTGGACGAACCAAACTTCGGCCTGGGCCTCCCAAAATTCGGGAAGTTTAACCGACATCGTGTTGTTGGCCATGGCAATGGCGTCATGTTTGGAAGGATCGCTAAGGCAGATCCAACGTCGAGGGTCACCAGTAAAGCGCGGTATTACGCACGCTGCTTGTGAGCAAGGAGGAAGTGGACAACGCGGTAATTTGTAAGAGTCTTCATTCAAGAGCTCACTGTAATACTGAGCTGCTCAGGGCTGCGCGCCCCGTCTATATCGTGAGGCCACGCCTCTCTCCCGGGCGTGGCCCACCCCCACTTGGTGTGCGGGGTGATGTCACCACGTCAGTGCTTTCGTGTCCGCCACAGTATTTTTCTTTTGAGGAAATGGTTGTACCCCCTGAGTTGTCCCATCAATGAGGGTCACTGTCCAAATTTCACGGTTCAAAATACACTTTTCAGGGGTCAGTGAGAACCCTGTTCATTGGTCCGGAAATCCTTTTGAAAAAACGTTTTCAAAACGGGTTTATTCGCTCGAATGTGAAGAAAAGGTTCACTGGTCTGTAGGTTCACTGGACCACAAATGGAAAATGTAAAGTGGAAAGTGAGCCTTTTTGAACAGTGAACCTTCGGACCAGTGACATGAATGAGCTGTAAATGTGCTGTCACCTGAAACATTCCTGTGTTGGATTCCTTGCTCTAAAAAAAATAATAAAGTTTTTCTTGTCAAATTTCTCTTGCAGTCTTTCACAACCTTGTTCCCTTGTTCTTAACTTGTTCTTAACTAATCCCTTAGCTTAACTAATCCCTTGTTCTTAACCACAATCATCCATCTCTTCCTTCATTGTAATTACTGTTTATTGGCAGTGATGTTCTAATGCACATAATCTTTAAATACATTCGATTAGCCAACTCGAAATTCGACATGGCGGCCATTTTGATGAAATGGCCACCAAAATTACGAGCAGGTACCTCTCCTCATGTCTTGCTTCTCTCAGAGACCCAATTGTCACATAATGTTCTTGTTAATTCATTTTACATTTCGAGCTGCAATCTTCATTCACGATGCCGCTTCAAAGGAGGAGTTCGGGTCGGGTTAGGGTTAGGGTTATCTACTCCAACATCAACACGCCTGCTGTCCGCCCTGTGGACCCCAAATCTCCAAACTTTGATGTCAGATCTGGCTTTAGATTTGTCTCCCGACCATCACTATTTTTCTCTGTTTCACTTTCTGCTCTCCCAACTCCACAAACTTCATCGCTTTCTTTGACGATCTTAATTCCTGCAATGAGGCCGTGACATCCGAAGAACCTCAAGCAGAATTCCTCGATTTAGGAGACTTCAATATACACCACAGGGAGTGGTTGAAATCATCGCACACGGATGTTGGGAGAGTTGAAGCTCTTATATTTTCCATTCTCAATGATTTGGAACAAATTATTACCCACCCGACCCATATTAGTCAGGTTCACTATGTTTTTTCGTTCAAAATCATGGTAGATTAGCAAACCTATACATTTTTGGAAACGTTATTACATGGAAAATCTGAAAATCAATGTTTACATTTGCCAATTCCGACCAATTCGATTCGACCAATTTGACCAATCGACCAATTCCATTCGACCAATTCCATTCGACCAATTCCATTCGACCAATTCGACCATTCGACCAATTCGATTCGACCAATTCGACCAATCGACCAATTCGATTCGACCAATTCGACCAATCGACCAATTCCACTCGACCAATTCGACCATTCGACCAATCGCTTCGATCGACCATTCGACCATTCAACCAATTCGATCGATTCGATTCGATTCGATTCATCAAATTCGATTCGATCGACCATTTGACCAATTCGATTTGCCAATCAATTTTACCGACCTTTGCTTGTGTGGAACGGACTGTGAAAGCGATGCGGACTATATTGTCGGATACGACACACAGGACAGTGATGACGAACTCTAAATGGCATATTCTGTAATCGTGTATGTTTGATGCCATTGACTGCCTGTGTATATTTTGCCATTGACTGCCTGTGTAGTTGTGAGGTTATACTGACTGCATGTGTATATCTGATTTTGCTGACTGCCTGTGTATGTTTGGTGATATGAATTATTGTGATACATTTTGATGTTATTAACTGCCTGTACAAAATGATAACATGTATTTGATTATGCAACTTATCGCGAATATAAAGACAGTATTATGCAATTCAAAACCTTTGATTCGTGTCTTACCATTCCCCATAGCACTAATTTGATACTTTCATTGGATTCCTTGTCCCTGAAAATATAGGTTTAGGATATTTTAAAAAGTTTTTAGGGTAATTAGAGGCACAAATAGAACAAAATATGTATTTTACAGTGGCCATTTTGAAAATCCAAAATGGCCCCCATACAGGTATCTCTCCAAATGTAAACATTGATTTTTAGTTTCCTTATGCTATAACCTTTCCAAAAGTGTATAGGTTTGCTAATCTACCATGATTTTGAACGAAATATAATTTATTGACAAAGTGAACCTGACTATATCCCAGATCGTCATGACCACTCGTCCAATACTTGGGATTTGTTCTTCATCTCCAATCCGTTGCGTTGCAGCTACACAATTTCACCTCCAATTGGTTCTCCTGACCACAACCTTGTGAACATCACTTTGCTTACCACCACTTCTCCTCCGACTGCTCCGACTAAATACCAGTATTCGCACTTCAATAGCACCAACTGGACTTGTTTACGAAATTTATTTTCTGGTTTTCCATGGAAAGACGACTGCCTCTCCTCAGGCGATGCCTCCATCTCTGCTGAACGTACAGCTGAGGTTATTGCTGCAGGAATGGAGGCTTATGTCCCCTTCTCTTTCAAGTTTATCTCTCCTACCAACTCTTGGTTCAATAATTCCTGCTGTGCGGCCATTCTTCGTGCAAAGGATGCGGCGTATAGAAAATGGAAAAAGTCTTCTTCCTCCAACTCTCATTCAGCTTGCATATCTGCCAGAAATTATTTAAAACATGTTATTTGTGAGGCGAAGCATTCCTTTATCCAAAATAAATGTGACAGTCTCTCATCTTCTTCCACTTATAGATCTTTCTGGTCCTGAGCTAAAAGTGTCAGCAACAACTTCTGTCGCTCGACCTGACCTTCACTTCTCCGTTCCGATGATACCATAGCTGTCTCTCTGACTGACAGAGCAACTCTTTTTGGTTCTCTTTTCTCCTCCAATTCCACACTGCATGACGAACATTCCATATCCCTCAGAACCTCATGCCCCTCCCAATAATCTCTTTTCATGCAGTCAAAAAAGTACCCCACTATCTGGACACAAGCAAGTCATACACACAAGAGACACATTCCTCCTTGTGTATTGAAGGAGGGTCTTCAGAACTTGCTCGTTTGTTTTGTTTTTGTTTAAAACCCCAATCTTTACCTCTTTCCTGGAAACATGCCTCACCCCAGTCGATTTTGAAGAAGGGTGATCGTTCAAATCTTTCCAACTACCGTCCTATTGCTCTGACTTCTACTATTTCCATTGTCTTTGAATGTCTCCTAAATAACCATTTCCTCAAGCATTTTGAATCTTAGTCTTACATCTGACCATCAATATGGCTTTCGCATACCTACCGGTGATATCCTTTCTGACATTAGGAATGTCTGGGCATCTTCTCTGAGAGGCTTTGGGGAATCCTTGGTTGTAGGCCTTGATATCTCAAAATCCTTTGACAGAGTTTGGCATCGGGGTCTGATGTCCAAGTTTCTCTCTTTCAGCTTTCCTCATTCACTCTGCTCTCTCATATCGAGCTTTCTCTCCGACTGCTCTGTCCCCATAAATGTTTATGGTTCAACGTCTTCCTCCTTCCCTATCAACAGTGGTGTCCATCAGGGTTCTGTCCTTCTCTAACACTCTTCCTTCTTTTCATCAATGCCCTTTTTCTTCTGAAAATAATCAAATGCACTCGTATGTTGATGATTTGACATTACATTCCTCCATGTTTTTCCCATCTGCCCGTCTTCCCTCATTCGATCTGCATCTCGTTTGATCACAGCCACCTCTTTAAATTCAGATTTGGACAAGATTTCCCAATGGGGCAAATGTAATTAGGTTAAGTTTAATGCTTCTAAAACTCAATGTCTTCCCATCTCTCTCTAAAACTCCTCTGAACTCTCCAATCTTTTTTTAAAGCTCCACAATTACACCATGTGATTCAATAAACCTACTAGGTATTACCGTAACATAAAATTTATCCTGGAGTCCACACATTAGAGAAATTTTGAAATTTCTTTTTTTTGAAAAATGTTACCCGTTAATAATTTTTTATATTTATTTTGAAGACTTTTTGAAACAAAGAACAGAACTTCTCTGTAATCAAGTTACCCGCTGAGAAGATAATGGCGATCAAACTTCCTCGGCCCCCAATCTTCTCCCTCCCTACTTCTTGCTTCCTAATCAGCGATCCCTGTCCCCCAGATCTATCCCTCCCTAATCCCTTATCAGAATCTCCTCCCCCCTACACCTCCTACTGTGAAGACCCAATCATCATTCTCCTATTGTTCAAAATGATATATATAGAGCGAAGTTCGCTCAATCGGTGAAGAATGCTCATTTCGACCCGGGTCCTGTGCTGTGAGTTTTGTATATAAGGAATTTCTGTTGTAACCAAATGAGTATTTTCCCAGTATTATTAAAAATACTTGCAAGTGTTCATGGCTTGTTTATGTACACAAACCTGTTCTTCAACAATTTGGCATCCCAGCCCCAGGGTGGGCCACTTCAGGAAGGAGTTGAGATCCGTGCACAAGAAGGTGATTCCAGAACTCTGATCTGCTTTAAGATGGAGTAATGGACTCTCAACTATCCGTAGACGGAGTTCTTCTTAGCCTCTGCTGAACGTGGCTTCTTACCATGTTAATCTATATATCTATCTATAATTCCATTAATCTCTGTGTGTATGTGTGTGTGTATGTATGCGACAACGATTTCTCGACAACTACCGGTCCGATATACTTGAAACTTGCCAGGTATATTGCTGGGGACCCGAGGATGTGCCTTTTCAAGGTTTGAAATTAATCGGACAAGTACTTACCGAGCTATGGCGATTTAGCCGTTCGCCGTTCGCTTTGGCGTTGCGAATGGACCAAACCATTGCATGTAAATAGAGGGGGGGGGTTCTGTGGTCGTTGCGAATGGACCAAACCATTCATGTAAATAGAGGGGGGGGATTGTCACTGTACTCGCAAGCCGTTCGCCGTTCGCTTTGGCGTTGCGAATGGACCAAACCATTTCATGTAAATAGAGGGGGGGATATAATTTTAGATATAGATATAGTACGGGCATGCCCTAGTATATAAAACACAGTTTATGTGTGCGTGTGTGTGTGTGTGTGTGTGTGTGTGTATGTAATGTTACCGATAGACTCCTAAACGGAAAGGCTCATGTACTTGATATTTGGCACAGACATGGCCATTGAGCCTGGGACGAACATGGCTGACCTAAAAATTTATTTCATAATATGCTTTTACCATATTTTTTATCTCAGCACGAAATATTATGACCGGAATCTGACAGGTCGCAGAGCAGCACGCTGATTCGCTCAGAGCGATCACGTGATGTTCCCTGCCGCCGTTAACTCAGTTACGTGTTCGCACGTATTTCAGAGCGAAAAGCAATTGCCTTTTTTCACATTTAAGCGATGAACATTGCCATTCACACCACATAGGTTTTTTTCCCTTTCATCTTTAGATTCATATTTTTTGCCATAACGTAGCGCATTAAGGCTCTCTCGAGCTCGAGTTAGCCAATCACCTGGGAGCATGAGGCCACGTTGGGCACGCCCACGACAGGACGCAGAGTTGCAATCGATCGCTCAGAGCGATCACGTGATGTTCCTTGCCGCGCGACTATCTATATATATCACTCAGATCCCTCACAATCGACCACCACCACCTCCTCCTACAATACTAAATATCACCCACATCCCTTGGAATCGACCACCACCTCCTCCTACAATACTAAATATCACCCAGATCCCTTGGAATCCACCACCACCTCCTCCTCCTGCAATACTAAATATCACTCAGATCCCTCACAATCGACCACCACCACCTCCTCCTGCAATACTAAATATCACTCAGATCCCTCATAATCGACCACCACCACCTCCTACAATACTAAATATCACTCAGATCCCTCACAATCGACCACCACCCCCTCCTACAATACTAAATATCACTCAGATCCCTCACAATCGACCACCACCCCCTCCTACAATACTAAATATCACCCAGATCCCTTGGAATCGACCACCACCCCCTCCTACAATACTAAATATCACCCAGATCCCTTGGAATCGACCACCACCCCCTCCTACAATACTAAATATCACCCAGATCCCTTGGAATCGACCACTACCTCCTCCTGCAATACTAAATATCACCCAGATCCCTTGGAATCGACCACCACCTCCTCCTACAATACTATATATCACCCAGATCCCTTGGAATCGACCACCACCTCCTCCTACAATATTATATATCACTCAGATCCCTTGGAATCGACCACCACCTCCTCCTACAATACTATATATCACCCAGATCCCTTGGAATCGACCACCACCTCCTCCTACAATACTATATATCACCCAGATCCCTTGGAATCGACCACCACCTCCTCCTACAATACTATATATCACCCAGATCCCTTGGAATCGACCACCACCTCCTCCTACAATACTATATATCACTCAGATCCCTTGGAATCGACCACCACCTCCTCCTACAATACTATATATCACTCAGATCCCTTGGAATCGACCACCACCTCCTCCTGCAATTATAAATATCACCCAGATCCCTTGGAATCGACCACCACCCCCTCCTACAATACTAAATATCACCCAGATCCCTTGGAATCGACCACCACCCCCTCCTACAATACTATATATCACTCAGATCCCTTGGAATCGACCACCACCTCCTCCTGCAATACCAAATATCACCCAGATCCCTTGGAATCGACCACCACCCCCTCCTACAATACTAAATATCACCCAGATCCCTTGGAATCGACCACCACCTCCTCCTACAATACTATACATCACTCAGATCCCTTCGAATCGACCACCACCCCCTCCTACAATATTATATATCACTCAGATCCCTTGGAATCGACCACCACCCCCTCCTACAATACTATATATCACTCAGATCCCTTGGAATCGACCACCACCTCCTCCTACAATACTATATATCACTCAGATCCCTTGGAGTCGATCACCACCTCCTCCTGCAATCTATATATATAAAACACAGTTTTTTTGTGTGTGTGTGTGTGTGTGTGTGTGTGTGTGTGTGTGTGTGTGTGTGTGTGTGTGTGTGTGTGTAATGTTACCGAAAGACTCCTAAACGGAGAGGCTTACGTGCTTGATATTTGGCATAGGCATGGCCATTGAGCCTGGGACGAACATGGCCGAACTCAAAATATTTGACGATCCATATTTTTTATTCATATTTACCTCAGCGCATTTCAGCGCACAGAATCAACGGAATCAGCGCAGGTGGGCGCTGATTCGCTCAGAGCGATCACGTGATGATGCTATGAACGCTATGACGCTATGAAAAAAAAATCGCTATGACGCTATGAAACGCTATGAACGCGATGACGCTATGACGCTATGACGCTATGACGCTATGAAACGCTATGAAGCTATGAACGATATGACGTTATGAAAAAAAAAATCGCTATGAAACGCTATGAACGCGATGACGCTATGAAGCTATGACCGCTATGAACGATATGACGCGATGAAAAAAAAATCGCTATGACGCTATGAAACGCTATGAACGCTATGAAGCTATGACGCTATGAACGATATGACGCGATGAAAAAAAAATCGCTATGACGCTATGAACGCTATGAACGCTATGAAACGCTATGAACGCTATGAACGCTATGAACGCTATGACGCTATGACGCTATGAACGATATGAACGCTATGACACTATGAACGCTATGACGCCATGAAAAAAAAAATCGCTACGACGCTATGAACGCTATGACGCTATGAAACGCTATGGTGCTATGACGCTATGAAACGCTATGACGCTATGAACGCTATGACGCTATGAAAAAAAAAAATCGCTCGCTTTCCCAAGGGGCTCGCTCTCCCCCCGTTCCCCTCCCCTCCCCTCCCCTCCCCTCCCCCCTCACCTCCCCCGCCCGGCAATGCCGGGTACTTCTGCTAGTATTTAATAACACTGTTGTTGTGTGTATATGTAATATCTATTGATGTTCCAAAGTGTTTCATGATGAAACTGCAGGTTGGTGGGATTTCCAAAGTTGCAAATGCAAAATAAAACACTGAATCAGGTTGGTGGGTCCGATCCTCGCATTTATTTGCTTTAAAACCCTGAACGGGATGCATACACACAGTATACCTTTAGTCATCTATATTTATCAGAATACTTGATGCATACACGCATACATAAACAGTATACATATAGTTTACAGTGTGCACGATAGACGACCTTCTAATATTTTACCTAAAGCTTTTGAGCTGTCCCGAAAAATTGTGTACAAATAGTTGAAATCCTGTGGGAATGCTTACAGTGAGGTCCTAAACATACACATGCTTGGTAGACGCTGGGGTGATTATGTAATTTAAAAGCTGGACAGTCTGCTTAAAACATACCAGTGTTCAGTGGCGTCTGGAACTGGCAAAATGGAGAGGTATTTTTGTCTTGGTATTGAAAAGTGTTGGAAACGGAGAGGTATTTGTCCTTTGTTTTGGAATGGTATTTGTCCTTTGTCTTGGTATTGAGAAAGTACGTTGTTATATGGTTAACCGAGTGTAAGATTGTGTAAATTGCAGCGTGTAAAAAAAAATATATGAAAAAACTTTTCACAAAATGTCACATAGCAGATTTGTGTGTGCACCACCAGCATGCTCATGACATTTTGGTGGATTAACATCGACATAAGTAAGATCTGGATGTATCTAGTTTAATAGAGTGGTTCGCGTGAAAGGAGAAATCCGGACGTGCAGCCTGGATGAGGTAAGGTCTGAAGGACGAACCGCCGCCTCGAAGTCGGCACGGACAAACTTCAGCCCAGGTAGATGAACTTCAGCGCAGGTTGAGCTAGATTCAGCGCAGGTGGGACGACCAGCTTCAAGATGGGTCGCGGGAGGGGCCAACGCTTGCAGGTCCACCGGATCAGAGCGAGAGATCGGTGAAATACAAAGCAAGAGAGGTCGTCGACAAAGGACAAAGGCAAGAGAGTTCGGGCAAGAGCACAAAGGCAAGAGCAGTGTCCAGGCAAGATGAAGAGGAAGAGTCCAGAGATCGGCGAAGAGCGATGGGTGTCGGGCGTCGACGCAAAAAGCAAGAAAATGAAAATGCGATGGACGGGGGTTTCATCACACCCGCCCATGCCTTCAAAATGTTCCACAGCCTCCCGTTGGCTGAGGTTGGTCACATGCTGGCCTTCAATCCTTCCTTCTCCCAGTAAGGTTTCAGTTTTCCATCCCCCTTTCATTCGGGAAGGTTTCACAGCCCATTGTTTGCTTGCTGGTGCAGTCTCACCGACTCGTCATTGGTCACGTGTAAACAAGAATGTATCAATTGAATGCAGGTTTATTAGCAACAATGATGAACAATCAATCTGCAAGACAAAGAAAGCGATGGTAGATATTAGAATAAGATAATAGATACAGAATATGCAAATAACAATGCGCAGTATTACACAAGATGAGAACGCAATAGAGAACAGCACCATACAAGAGTTGTCTATCTCCCTTTCCCAAAAACGTTCAATTGTGACACAGAATAGAACGAAACTGGAGACCGAGAAAAAGGATCACATGAGTTTATAATTGATATTCTTCTGAACTGAATCGGGCTGGTGGTTTGATAATTCGCTTCGGGCGGCCCGTCACCACCCGATCAATCGTCGGAGTCCTCTGAGGGCAGTTCGTAATTTCCTGGTCCATTGTGGGAGTCTCCGGTGGGTGGTTCACTATCGCCCTGTCCGACGCCGGAGTCCCCTCCAGCTGGTCCATCATCACCCGAACCGTCAAGGGGGCAGAAATAGGCAGTGACCGTGGAGGTGTGGCGGTGGTCTGCACATGTGGTTGGTTAGCGACTCTCGCGGGTGGTGTCATCGCGGTGGTGGAGCGGAGTGTCTGTGATGGTAAGCCCGGCGCAATGACATGTTGGGGTTCACCCTTCTGGGGAGTGGTAACAGGATTGAGACAGACTCTTGGAGCGGCGATGGGTTGGGTACCAGACATTAAGTATTTCCGTACGATTGGCATAACACTTGGCATAACGGTTGGCAGCATGCCACTTTTGCCAGTCGTAGTGGGAGTTGTCATGCTGAAAGGCGTAAAACGTCGCAGGAACTTACGATTCCGGAGAGTGATTCTTCCGGAGCCATCCACCTTGACAACGTATTGATCGAATTGTTTTACCTCAATCACGGTTCCGGTCCGGTCCCATTTACGTGGTTCCAGGCCGGTCTGGTTCTGGATCCGGACATGGTCCCCGACGGCCATGGAGGTAGTTTTGTCGTGTGTTCAGAGAGTCTTTCGATCTCCCTGGCATGCCGAATGCGCAAAGCTTCCTCACGATTGTTGCGTGTTTCCCGCCAGGTGTCCGATGGCAAGTATCTGCCTGGGATGATGGGTATGAAGTCCTTGACTGGCCTCTTGAAGATGATCATGGCTGGAGACAACCTAGTGTCCTGATCCGGTGCATTCCGGTACTGGAGTATTGCACGTTGGAACCGATCAGTGTCTAGTTCACCATTGGAACCAGTGTTATCGGTGATCATTCTTTTCGATGTTTTGACTGCGATCTCGGCACGACAGTTGCTGTGTGGGAAGGCAGTGGATGACAACCGATGGTTAACGCCCCAACGACGCAAGAAGTCTTGGGTGTCATGTGCCGTGAATTCTGGCCCACAGTCAGATGCCAATTCGTCGGGGATACCATAAGTGGCGAAGTTCGACCTCAGACATTTCACTAGGCCTTGTGCCCCGCCAGTTGTTAGCTGAATGATTGGCCAATTAGAGTAACGATCAACGGTGACCAAATAACTCCGACCCTTGTGATGAAAGTAATCTGAACAAACGTACTGGAAAGGGTAGGCAGGTTCAGCTGAGGCTGTAGGTGGAGCGCTTGGTTGCGATGGGGCCATCCGATTGCAGTGTGAGCAGCGATTGCGCATCTCATGAATCTGGGGAGTGATTCCAGGCCAAAAGATCGAGCTGCTGGCCCGGGTGGTCATAGCCGTGACTCCTTGGTGAGCAGCATGAAGATTCTCAAGGACAAGCTCCCGTAGCTTCGGTGGGATGATAATCCTCCCCTTGTAGACCACTATGCCATCAATAGTGTAGAGGTGTTCACGGAAGGGAAAGTATTCCAAAATGGACACAGGGAAATCGTCCCGACTGGCAGGTAGACCCTGCTCAATAGAATTGAGTAACTGCAGCATCTGAGTGTCACTTGCTGTTTCGTCCCGAACATCGTCCCAAGTGACGGACCGCACAGAATCGAGTGTCTTGATGGCTGCCATAGAAATAGCCATTTCCATGCCAGTGTCGTCATCTGTGGTCCACAGCCCAGTCAAGGTGTGCTGTCTTAGTGTAGTCGATGTGGCCACATCCATAATGGAGGAAATGTCATCCACCAGTGGCAGTCGTTCCGATGGTCTGGCACCCGACGGATGTCGTGAAATCGCATCTGGTACGCAGTGTCGTTTTCCCGGGATGTGGATAATTCGGAAACTATATGCTAGGGTCCTTTCTTTCAAGTTGGCAAGCCGCGTGTTATGGATGTCCTCTAATCGTCTGTCACCAAGAAGCTTGATTAAGGGCTTGTGATCGACGGCAATAATCAGGTTCTTGCATCCCAACACAAAATACTTTACTTTTTCCAGGCTGTCCGCCACTGCTAGAGCTTCACCCTCTATCGGAGCATAGCGCGACTCCGCTGCATGGGTGAAGCGGCCTCCAGCAAGGGTGATTTTCCAGCCATCGGGGCAGCACTGTGGGGTTTCACCAGGGCATCTGCAGTGTTTTTGGAGGAGCCAGAAGCCAATCCCATCCTTCGACCAGTCAGTTGCGAGACATGTTGTCCGTTCCTTGTCAAAGATCCGGACCCCATTTGCGACTTCAGATATGATGAGTCGTTTTGATTCTTCGAATAGGGATTGTAGTGTTGCATCCCAGTAGAAGGGGGTGCATGGTTTTAGGAGGTCCCGAAAAGGTCGCATCCTCTCGGTCATGCTGAAGCAGTATGTTACCTGATTGACTAGCCCAAACCAGGAGCGAATGTCAGTAATTGTTTTTGGTGTGGGGAAGTCCTGTATCGCTTGGAGATACCTTTGGCATGGTCGTACACTGTCCATGGTGATCTCGAATCCAGCGAATTCGACCGTGTCCTGACCAAAATGGAATTTCGTCGGATTTTGCGTAATCCCATTACGGCCGCACAGGTCGAGCCAGTTGCATGTCTGAAAAAAGCTCTCTTCCAATGTGTCGCTCCACATGATGGTATCATCAATACATTTGGACTTGTTTTTGAAGTCCGATACAATTTCGTCAAATCGTCTGGAGTATCCATCACCTGAAGCGATGTAACCTTGGGGAGTGGTGCAGTAACGGTATCGGCCCCATGGTGTGATGAACGTTGTCAGATGGCGGTCACATTCTCTGATTGGAACGCTGTGATAGCCATTCCAGGCGTCTGTTACCGTCTTTTTGGTGTTATGTGGCACCGCCATTGCTTGATGGAAGGGTGACTGGGTGTGGTGGGTCTCACGTGTGCAGTGCGCATTCAGTGGTTGCAGATCAACTGTCCTCTGTGGGGTCCCATCCTTCTTTGGACAGACGACCATTCTGCTGCACCATGTCACTGGTTCACCAATTGGCACCGGTTCCAGAACCCCTAACCTGATGTCGCGATCGATACCAGCCTTGACTTCTGCCTGCCAGTGTAAGGGGACAGGCACTGGGGTGTGCACCGCTTTTGGTGTTGCCTCGGGGTCAACCATCAGTGTGAGAGGCGGACCTTCCATGTGGGGTAGTGGCTGGTGTTCGCAAACATTGAATGTGCTGCTTTTGTAGTACTCCAGTAGCTATTTCTCCAGCCTCTCTCGGTTCTCGTCAGTGGCCGGAAATGGGATAGATGTAGGCAGTGTAGGGGGAAGCGATCTTTCCGGGCAGTTACAATTTGCATCGCTAACTGCTGCCACTGCAGCACCAACTGTGTTGGATTCGCCAATGGTTGGGAAGCTACTAGACACGAGGCCTAGATCGACGCATGCTTCACGACTGAGATACATGTTCCGTGTGTCAGGTGAGATGTAGCAGATTTGTCGGGTTTCAATAATGTCGCCATTGGCTGTGCGACCAGACAGGTGTAGGAGCATGGCGCCGATAATCCGGACCCTTCCACTGTTAACAGCATTCATCTTCAGGTTGACAGGTAACAGGTCTTCATTACGCAGCCCGAGTTTGTGGAAAATATTAAGTCCTGTGAGGCAGCTTTGACAGCCAGTGTCGGCCATGGCCTGGAGCCTGGCCGATTTTGGTCGGGATGACAGTGGCTGGCCGAAATGGTCATAAGATTCCTTATCGATCCGTGCTATGAGTTTTATGTACGGCTGTGGTTGAGACTTCTTCTTGGTCCAGCCAGAGAGGTGGTCAAATATATGGTGGTCGAGGTGTAGTGGAGTTGACAAGGTGGCCATGGCCCTTTTAATTTGCGGCTTCCAAATGGCCGTTTCTCGTTCCGTGACAGAGCAGAGGAGATCGTGGACCTGGCTGCTTTCTTCCACATCATGAGCATCCATTGATTTGTCCGTAGGTTTGTTGTCCGCCTTTTTCGTGCCTCCCCGGCAGACATGTGCAAAATGGCCGCGAGTGGCGCATTTACTGCATGTTTTCCCGTAGGCATTGCAGAATTGACGCCTTTGGTCGATGTTCGGCTGTTTGCCATGACCAGTTTTGCCGCAATAACTACAAATGGCCGCCTGCTTGTCGGTAGTGATCAGGGCTCTTTTGTTCTTCCAGTTTTTGTATTGGCTTGCGCCATGAGCGCCTTCACTATCGAGCAAGGCATTCTGGGAACGTTTCCCTGCTTCCTTGGCCTCGACGAAAATGAGAACTTCCTCCAAGCTCATGTTCTGATTTTGATCGCCGAGAATGTCCTGTTGTATATCTTGATCGGCGAGTCCCCGACATAGGACATCGCGAACCATGTCCTTGGTGTAGTTGACATCAGTAGGGGGATTGCATGAGCATACAACAGAAAACTTGCAGATCTCAGCTTGACCAGCCAGACGGGCTGCGTAGGTACGAATTGGTTCTTCTCGGTCCTGTCGCATGTTGTGGAGGTTTACGCGGGACACCATGGTATTCTCCTCTCGGACAGCAAGGGACCGAATGGCTTGTAGTATAGCTGCCTCGTCCTTGATTTCAATGCGTGGGTTGCTGCGGTGGAGGTCACGTCGTAGGTTATCATCACAACATTCAAGGAGTTGAACGCGAACATCATTGCCGATTATCTGGGTCGCTGCCTTGTAACCATCCCATCTTCTGGTGAAATATTGCCAATCTTCGCTGGTACCGCCGGTTTGGATACGAGGACGGCTGACTTTGTCCGGTTTGGCTGGTGCAATGGACGTGTGAGTCATTTCGTGGATGGAGAGCTGGATAGCAGCAACGGCATTGTCAGTGCTGTCAGTAACGTAGACACAGCTCGGGAAGGGGCAGACTGCAGCAGGCATCTTCAGATGAGTTGATTGTTCATAAACAAGAATGTATCAATTGAATGCAGGTTTATTAGCAACAACGATGAACAATCAATCTGCAAGACAAAGAAAGCGATGGTAGATATTAGAATAAGATAATAGATACAGAATATGCAAATAACAATGCGCAGTATTACACAAGATGAGAATGCAATAGAGAACAGCACCATACAAGAGTTGTGTAACGTGGGCCTGTTATTTTGGCCACGCCTTCCTGCTCATGAGAAATGGCTTCCCTTGACCACACGAAGGTTTGAAATCCTGCCGACTCAACGCACATTTGGTCTTTATTACTACACAATGAGAAAGGGCTAATCTTTACATTCAATAAGAAATAACTAACTGCGGCAGGCTACATGTTGTCGTGCAATTAACTATAGGGGGTTTGCCTTTATGGCAAAACCGCAACAATATATTTAAATGACCCAGCACGTGTTTTCAGAATTCGTCTTTTCTGTAAAATGAAACCGGATCGTGTCCTCGACCCGAGGTGAGGGTTTTTTGACGTTTGGAGCCTGGATCGGGTGCTTTATCCACGGGGCAGCGCCACGTTCGATCGACCACGGTTCGTTCGTGCGAGTGTTCGGTCTTCGGGCGGCTCTTCGTGGGAAGGCAATGGCCAACCGCCCAATGTTGTACATGATATTTCCAGCACGATCGTGGTGTGAGAATGCAAGTGACTGGTCCTCTCGCTCTCGCCTGTCCCGTGTGCGGAAGCGTCGGACAGTGTTGAACAAATTAATACAGTAAAGATTATCATGGCGTTTTTCACCCCAAAGTCGTAATGACCGGGTTGGTGGATTGAAGCGGTGTGTTTCATGAACCAATAATGAGCGTTGTTCGGTGTTAATGGAACGGCTGGCTTGGCAAGCACTTGCTAGCTGTTTGAACACCCCTCTAAACCTGCGACGCACACCCCAGCCCCCACGCCTACTCCACACCCGCACCCGACCCCCGCACTCCACCGGCCGATAGTCGACACAATAGTCGAGGCTCATATAACAGCTTTGACAACTCCATTTGAATATAGAACCTGGGTCAGCACAGAACGGTTTTCAACTCTGGTTGAATCAGGTTAAGCTGAATAAGTTGAAATCGGCTGAATTGCAAACCGACATCGGGTTGTTGTTCAAGTTATACTCGATTAATCGTGTCGCTCGATTAATTCTGTAGTTGCATGCAAATGACTGTTACATGCATGAAGTTAAATGAAATGATGGTTTGTCTGTCTGTTAATGTCTGTTAATGTTAATGGTCTGTGACTGGATGAACGAATTGTTGGGGTTGGGGTTGCCCACAGGAAAATGATGTAACCAACAGTCAATTGAGCAAATCCCAAATTTGTGTGTTAAATCTTTCTTTGTGTATTAAATTTGTGTGTTAAAAGAGGAATGCAACCTCTTTTCTTCATTCCTCTTCTCTTTTATCTCTTCTTTGGCGCTCATTCATTCCTTCTCTCCATTCTTTTCATTCATTCATTATATTCATTGATTTTCATTGATGAATGAAATCTCGGAATGAGAATGGGGACACTAATTTGACCCTCTCTTCTGACGGAGGTAACAAGCGGATAGCGAGGCACATGTCACATCCAGGTGGGCCCCCAGGAAACAGCATTGCGCTTCCTGCTCGCAAAATGAAGAATCACTCTGAATTGAGCTAAACTGGTGATTCTATTGGATTTTTGGTGGTGTAATTATGGAGACTAGGACGTGCCCGTACGTGGGTGCCCGTACGTGCGTGCAAAAAAAGCATGCGTGCAAACAACAACAACAAAAAAAAACTTTGAAACCACGTGGCAGTAACGACCACAGAACCCCCCCCCCCCCTCTATTTACATGAAATGGTTTGGTCCATTCGCAACAAGAAATCGCCATAGCTCGGTAACTACTTGTCCGATTAATTTAAAACCTTGAAAAGGCACATCCTCGGGTCCCCAGCAATATACCTGGCAAGTTTCAAGTATATCGGACCGGTAGTTGTCGAGAAACAGCGGTCACAGACAAACACACACACACACACACACACACACACACACACACACACACACACACACAGAGATTACTGGAATTATAGATAGATGATGACCAACCAAGAGGATTAATTTGATTGATACATCCTGATAGTTGTTGCTGACCTTTGCTGGTGTTTTGACCATTTTATCCAGGTGGAGGAGGTCATATTTTCACCCATGTTTGTCTGTCTGTGAACTCGAAATATAAAAGGTTATGGACGAGTTATGACGAGATTTGATGGACGAGTTGATTCGGTTATAAGAACGAGCCGATTAGATTTTGATTCAGGAGCCAATCTAGGTTCGGCCAACCAGCTCGATATAACAACATGGATTGTGCGGCCTGGTGGAGGTGTGCGCTCGTTCTGATGTGAGTATGTCGTTATCATGTGGAGCTGTTTTTCTGAGTTGGTAACAGGAGAACACGGAGAGCCTGACATAATGGAGCTCCAACAGATGCCGACATCTCCAGTAATTTGCAGGCACGCCAAATGGTCTGGCAAGGGACGTACCTGGAGATGTTACAACAGGTGTGAATAGGTGAGTCGATACACACTCCTCAGCGGATTCTGACTTCCATGACAAAAGCTTGTGAACAGATTTGGACAAATTTTGGTCGGGAAACAGCGAATTTCACAAGAACAAATGATTCGATTTTGGTAAAGATTTGAATATGGATTCGGATACAAGAATTATTTGATTTTTGTTGAAGTGATTCTTCACCATTAAGTGATGTGGCCAACCAGATGGAGTTGTGTTCTCGACTGAGTGCCATTCTGGTTGTAGTTAGGCAGTTAAGAGGAAGCATCATTAATTTTTTCAGGAAAGCACCAAATTTGGCACAGATGTAGTATGGACCTATACAATTGTTTTCCTGAGAGGCACCCAAAAATTCAGAATCCCTGGTGGCCGCCATATTGAATTTCAACATGACCGCCCTCTGTGACCTATTTCCCTCAATAACTTCTACACTATGAGCGATAACACCACAGTTCCAGTGTCTTGTTCTACCTGCAACGAAGATACCAGGGAACTGGAAAAGTTTCTTGCGGAATGATGAAAACAAGGAGGAGTTGTTCAGATTTTTATCGCATATGGTGGTGGATCGAAAGGAAAGGAGATCTATGCAACTGTTGGTGACGGCGTGCTAACATCGCAACCAGATGCCGACATCAAGAACCTGAGCCCATGTACACAAGAAGAAGCGGCTACAAGAGTCCTTTTACATGTCCTGTATGCCGTGAAAAAGGGGAGAAAACGGGTATTGATTCGAACTGTAGATTCTGATATTGTGGTCTTGGCAATAGCACATTACTTTACCTACCAGTCACACGTTGTGAAGGAACTCTGGATTGCCATTGACACTGGTAAAAGCCACCGCTCCCTTGCCATCCATAAAATTGCCACCCGCCTTGGCCGCAGGAAGTCCGAGTCTTTGCCATTATTTCATGCCTTCACTGGCTGCGACAGTGTCATTTTTTGCCAAAATTGGGAAAAAGACAGCCTGGAAAGCTTGGGAGGCATACCCCAGCATCACGCAGACCTTTCATGCTCTCGCTGAAAGGCCATCTGTGGACGCTATTACTATGGAACTACAGAGCATAGAAAGATATGTTGCCATCCTCTATGACCGGACTACCGAGATAAAGACAGTGAATGACATGCGCCGACACTTGTTTACGAAGAAGGCAAGAACAATTGATCACATTCCCCCAACAGCAGACGCCTTCGAACAACACCTAAAACGTGCATGTTTTCAGGCTGGACACGTATGGAGTCAGGCACTTGTGCCCTACCCAGAACTTCCATCACCAGCTGACTGGGGCTGGATGAAAACAGGGACTTCTTGGACACCAATTTGGACCACAATACCACTGATACAGGAAGCATGTTCAGAGCTTACAAGCTGCCATTGTAAGTCGGCCTGTAAAGGCAACTGTAAATGCTCCAGAGCAAATCCGCCCTGCACATCACTGTGTGACTGCGATGGACAGTGCTTGTAGTACTACGCGTCTGTGCGAAAGCCTCCACCTTTCAAGTGCCCACAATATTTTAAGTTAAGACTGCAACTGTGTGTAACTTTGATTGATTAATACCATTTCATTGTTATCAGAGACCAATAAAACAATGTGTATCACTTGGAATTGAAATTTTACCTCAATACTATGAGAGATTCAAGGAAAATGGAAACACCATGGCGGCCATCTTGAAATTAAAGATGATGGATGCCAATCTTTATGCAATTGATCCCATTGGATTCAGAGACCATGAAAACATGGGGTAAGACACTGGAACTGTGGTATTATCACTCATAGTATAGACGTTATTGAGGGGAATAGGTCACAGAGGGCAGTCATGTTGAAATTCAATATGGCGGCCACCAGGGGTTCTGAATTTTTGGGCGCCCCTCAGGAAAACAATTGCAAAGGCCCATACTACATCTGTGCCAAATTTGGTGCTTTCCTGAAAAAATGAATGATATGCCCTATTTTTCGGTCTTAACTGCCTAAGTATTGTAAAATGCAATTGTCAGAAGGCATTTTTTTTTCAGAACGATGGGAAAGGTGAACTCGATGCAAAGACAAGATGATGGTGCAAGGTAATGGAAATGTATGGATTAATTTTTTTCTCTTTTTCATGTTTTTGTTTCAGTGATTCACATGTTCAAGTATGATTAATCATACATGACAAGGTTCTAATTTGAGTGTGTATGAGAAAATTTGTTACAGGGTTCGTGGAATGTTCATGGTTGGACATTATTATCGGAGAATTTACAGTGAATTTGAAAAAAAGTGAATTTCCATAAAATTTTCATGAACGATTTTCATAGAAAAAGAGAATAAACTTGAATTGGAAATTCTGGAAAATTAAATTAAAAGACCCTGGATTGGACTAAATTATTGGATGTACAGTTCAAGAAATCCCATACTTGCAAAATTTACATGTGTGTAAATTTACAACCATTCACGCATGATGGTGAATAGAACTGAAATACAATTTTCGGAACAATTGATTTACCAGTTAATGGGGAACGCAATGTCACATGAAATTTAATGATAACATGATTCTCAGATGGAAGTCACAGGATGATCACGTGGGTTGTTTGGACAATTGGCATTGTTTATCTGGCATGTGAAAATATGTCATTAATTTGGGGTAAAATATCATGGGGAGAATTAACCATGGAAGGTAAAAGGGAGCTGCACATTTTAATAATGATAGACCAGATGGGAAAACACTGGATAATCTATTGTGGGGAAAAACGTTGGTCTAACTCTAAATGTTAACATTGTGTGTGTTTCTAAAAAATTCCTGTTTATGTTTGTGTTTCAGTGTTTCTAAAAAATTAAGGGACAGACTTTATGAAATTGGTACCCACCCTGATAGGCAAATAATAATGCACAAACGCAAACATGGGTACATAATGCACGAGTTTGTGTATTTTGCTTGTGTGTGTGTTTGGTTTGTGTATTTTCCAAAAAAAAAAAAAAAAAGATTGCTAAATATGGCAGTACACCTGTATAAGAACAAATAAACATGGCCTGGTCAAGATAAAATATTCATGAAATAAAAGACATTTGAATTGGGAAGGGGATTGTGAGTAACCTTGGGATTCCATTTTTTGATAACGACCATATGAGGATACAAAGCTATTTATGAATATGAGGTTCACCAATTAAAAGGTAGTGATAAGCCTTTGAGAGTAAAATCAGCCAAATTTGTGAGGAATCTTACACGGACTTAGGAGAGTACTCAATGCTCACGGCTTTCTGATACATATAAAGTTGGATTTTGTTGCAATGCAATTATGCTGTAGGCATGGACGTGTATTCGGGGTAAACGATATGTATATTCTCTGCTCATGGCTTTCTGATACACATAAAGTTGGATTTTGTTGGAATGCAATTATGCTGTAGGTATGGACGTGTATTCGGGGTAAACGATATGTATATTGACAAAGACGGATGTGACAATGGGGAAGAGCTCAATAAGATGAGCTGGACGATTATTAGGAGATTTCCTTTTACTCCCTGAAAATGGTAATATCAATACAAGGATTGAGTTTGATAACTACCAGGGAATTTTGATGTGTAAAATCTTGCTGAATTGATAAAGGAAATGTAACACCAGACTTGAACGTATTGATTTTAATAAAATATGGATTTTATGAGAAATGAAGAAGGATGGAAAATGGAAACGAACAAATCATATTGTGCAATGGACCAAGTTGGTTGATTTTATTAGTTATTGATATAATAAAAATAATGGAAATAAATCTGATTGAGTGACATTTTGGTGATGGTATAAAATCTCACAAGATAAATAATAAATGGGAATATTCAGCGACGACTGTGAGCTTTTCAACGGAATGTATTGTGAATCTCAAACCAAGGGACAAACACGAACACATTGTTACGGACCTTAAAAATCAGAACATGATGTTACGTGTACCTGCACGATATATTTTAATAACTTGGGACACCTATATTTGCATACTGGTGTCATTGGTACTCACTAGTTGCATATAAATGGAGACGAGAAACAGCTAAAGGGGGGTAACACTTACTTGGATATTTTCTACAACATACAAAGGGTCTGGATAAGCAGTGGTTTGTGCACATGTGGTTCACCAAATGAAGCTTTGGAATTTAAACAAAGTCGCTGGTTAAACAGAAGAAGAATGGAGAGTGAATAATTTTTAGATGCAGTGTAAATTAAGGGAGATATTACTAATGCCTAGGTCACACATCGGCGGATTTGTCGGCGACTACTGGCAACTGAAGAAATCGCCACCATCCGCCGACAATCGTAATGAAACCGTAATGGACGGTCGCCTGTAGCCGTGGTTATCCTCCCCAGGTCGCCTGCAGTCGGCAAGAGTCGCAAAGGGGCCAAAAAGTTTTTTAAATGTTTAAAAACGGCGCGCTCAGTCGCAATGGAAAAAAATCCGCCATGCTGTCGTGATGGAACCGCCATGCTGTCGTCGGTATCCGTAATAAGAGTGTAAAGCGGCCGCAACCCAGTCGCTCATTGTCTTCAGCAATCGCCCCACCAGCTAGCACGGCAGAGATGCGAATGCCATACGGCCTTCCTGCGGCATCTTCCCGACTACAGGCCGACACTGTTGCGGCTGCATATAGACTACAGAAGAACTGCCACGTCTCCCCTGCGGCTATGGGAGACTGACGACGACAGCAGTAGGACTAGTGGCGGCCGAGTTACGGCCACTGGCGACAGAGATACGACTGCCTGGCGACTGCATTACGACATACCACGATTCCATGGCAAGACAGGATGGTGTGAGGGTCTCCGTGGAGTGAGGTCCTGTGGTGCCGACAAGGATATGGCTTATTGTTTGGACTTGGGACTTTTGGGAACTTTATTTTTGGGACTTTGGTCGTTTGGAAACTTTATTTATGGGACTTGGGACCAGTGGAAATAATTTGTTGGACTTTATTTCCATTCTCTCTCCCTGCAGAAAAGTTTGATTATTACATGACAATGATACATCTTTATTAACTTTCTTATTGTACATCAAACATCTTTATGCTTCATGTCATACATCATTGAAATGAATAAAGTGAAATGTAAAATAGAGAGATAAAGATTTAAAAAGTTGTGTGAATCGTCTCCAATTGCCGGCGGTCTTATTGCAGTCTTGCGGACGTCAGAGTAAACCGCCACCCGGCCCCAATGCAGTCGCCGCGATCCGCCATCGGTCGTAATCTAGCCGCCAGACTGTCGCCACGCTGCTGCCGTGCATCCACAATGCAGTCGTCATCGATCTTCAACAGTCGCCATCCCACTCGGGGCATCGTCGCAATGCAGGCGCAATGTGGCCGCCTGCAGTCGCCATACTGCCGCCTGATATTGATGGTCTGTCACATTACCACCCGACATCGCCAGTAGTTGCCGAAAAATCTTGATCGCCGGCAGTCGCCAAAATATCCGCCTATGTGTGACCTAGGCATAAGATTAAGAGCTATTATTCTTCCTTATGGAAGTTGGAAGACAGATCCAAAACAATGAATCTATACATGAATATGATGGGGATAACATCAATTTGTTCTAATAAATTAATTGTGGAAAAAGGAATTGATTTATGGCAGTGGAATGTTAACAGCATCCTAAAATGTCCTGAGAGTGTGCATCCATATAATCAGAAATCCCAGATTTTAAATTTGGTAATGTAATGAAAATGTAATGAAAATAACAACTTCTACGTCCATCAAGCCCAAACAAATTGAAAAAAAAACAAACTGTAATTGCATACGTAATTTGCAGATGAGTATTTGGTAAATAAAAAGGGAATTTATTGATTTGGAAGATAAGGTGTGAAGGTGTGAAAACTCAAGGTGTGAAAAAGCCATTGGATGAATAATAAGATCTGGATATATATGTATGTATATAATTTTTGCAAAGCCTAAGAAATTGTAAAATCTGAGAATAAAAAAAGTATGATGGTAAACAAAATGCATAAGCGTTAAGGTATATGTGAGCAAAATTCCATGATTGTACAAATGTTTTGTAAGATTGAGAGAGATTTATATTTGGAAAAGTAACAGCTAAGATACTTGAATATCTGTTTATTGAATTGAAAATTGAGAAAGCAATAATCCTGATGTAAATAATACAGACACCCACATGGTCGCTTGCTTAAAAGCTTTGGTGACTGTGTTTAAACAAAATAACGAACCATGAAATGGTGCTTGGAGAAGAACTAAATGTGAACTCAGATGAGGAAGACCTCCATGGTGACTTCGATAAAGAGATGATACAACTGAATCAAATAATGATACAGATGGACGGTGCAGATTCAGAATGCTAAGATAAAAGGATGTTATGTATTGTCGGTCTTATAAGGCCAGTGAACTAATATCATCAAAGTTTGAAACCAGGAAAACTGATGTAACTTCAGGCACCATTTTTTTAAAAATCAAACACTATTGTAGAAACTGTTGATTAACCCCGAAGTAAAAAAAAAAGGAAAAAGAAAAAAGTGGGGAATATCTATGATAATGAATACATTATGCATCGCTGATTGGAGCCAGGTATTCCTGTTTGTGATTTTAACCATTATTAATTAATTATTTTAAATGCACGAGTTAAGCATTTGTGAGATATATGAAGGACTCATTTTATACCTGTTTGGTCATAATAAAAGGAAAATTGTTGATATAGAAGGTAATATAGTGATTACATTCCTCATTGATTTGTATTACGAGGACCACATAATTTTAAATAATTTTAAATTGTCAATTAATGAATCAGAAGGTTAGAGATATCTGAATTGTTGGAGATATCATAGGTTAAACACATCTGGTGTTTTGTCATTATAAATATACATCTGATGTTGGAGCTCATGTCTTTGTGATATATATGAAAATATAATCTTTGAATGTTTCAAAGGAAAACAGAAAACTGTTGAATAAGAAGCTGTAATAAGATAAACATGATCAGTTAGAGCATGGTAACTTAATGTTAAGGTGTGCTCACTCTATCTGATTCAGAGTGTGTGGAAAGACTCAGATATGGCTGGGTGAAGAGACCAGCTGGCATTTAAATAAACTAGGGCATGCCCGTACGTGGGTGCCCGTTCCTTGCCAAAAAAAAAAAAAACGCTACCCGTACGCTCTACTCCGCCCGTACGCCCGTACGCCCGTAAACAAAAAAAACAACGCTCTTCGCTTCCGCCCTTCGCTCTGACTGAATTGGGAGAAATAATGCGCATAAGAAATCGAGAAATTATTATTTTCTCCGGAAGAAATCGAATTACGAACCGTAATGGCGCACGCGCTCGGCTCGGCTCGCTCTCACATCGGCCACGCCTACGCAACAAAGCGTTCTGTGATTGGCTGCCGGAAGTGAAGTCTTCACTGTCTGGAAGGTCGCAAATCGCAGTTACGATGAATCGCAAATTAGTTTTAATTAGTTTTAAAACATAGTTTAATGGCAACATAGTTTTCCAACGTGAAATAAATGAATACGCTCTCAAATGTGCCGTCCGAGGCAGAGTCTGTTCGCCACGTTCGGCACACGTGATAGCTCGCTGCTCTCTGATTGGTTGAATCGTTTTTTGGACATAGCTCGGTAACTACTTCTCCGATTAATATGAAACCTTGAAAAGGCACATCCTCGGGTCCCCAGCAATATACCTGGCAAGTTTCAAGTATATCGGACCAGTAGTTGTCGAGAAACAGCGGTCACAGACAAACATACAAACATACATACATACATACATACATACATACAAACATACACACAGAGATTACTGGAATTATAGATAGATGAAGTGGTAACTGCTTTGGGAAGAGCTACGAGCAGTAAATCTGGATAGAAGGGGTTAATTTGACATACACCTCCCTCCAAAGCATGGCAAAGGTACCATCCTCTGGTAGATTTCGAGAAATGATGTTCACCATCACCACGGGGAACTCATGTGACCATTCGGCTGAACCACACTGTTATGCATGAGCTAAGAGCGGCCACCTGCTTCAGTTCGGTGCCTGGAAGACCCATTGATGCAGCGGCCAAATGGGAATTAATGTCAACAGTCAAGGGCGTTTCTACTCCAACTGGATGCTTGGGCTGGATTTCATTACTCCATTGACGACCAGGGAACCAAGTCCTGCCTTTGACTGTTGACCAGTGTGGAGTTTAAGTGGATGGCCTTGTCTTTTCTACACTGGACCTCCATGACTCTGTTGGGTGTTTCTGGTATGGGCTACGGACCACTTGGGCACGATGGTCCTAACGTCTCCATCGATGCACCTTTCATCTCAGGCCCACACCTGGCATCATCTGGATGATCAAGCAACATCTCATCTGCACCCTCTGCCCACTCAAGTTGTGTGAAAAAGCAGTTCAACTGCAACTGGATGACAGCCTTTGTCAAGGTCTACTAAGACTCACTGCAAGAGTGGCAATGATGCTCCTTACGGAGCAGGGTCATTTTATGATCTTGCCCACCTTCTACGCACAATAGTGCAGGTGCTACCATGACGCCAGAAGGAGATGGTCCACACTTGATTTTCAACCGCACAAGTGATCGGTCTCTTTCTCAAACAGAATTCCAGCATTCTCTTTGCAGTAAAACATCCTGGAATCATAATGATCAAATGTGCAGGATTTGAACATCGAATCATGCTGACAGGGTCACCCAGATAATGCTGAAACGGATAAAGGAAATAATGGTGATAACCTTTATATTGAACTGGGAAATTTGTGCATGTGTATGAGGTAAAATTTGTTTGCAGAGATACTTGTGCTGCTAACTGATGTTAAAGCAATGCACATCTGATGGAACAGCGTGTGGTATGTTTTCTGCTGGCACAACATCTATCAGTCATTGCAAATAACGTCATATGGCCGCGTGGTCAACAGTGACTCACTTGAATATAATAAATGGAACTGTCAACAACGGATGGATCAACGAACAAGAAAACGCCTATGAACGACCAGATCTTCTCGTGTGGATGGTGTATGCAAATTGAACATCCAAATTTTGTAATTTGAGTACCTTGTAAATTGTTATTTAAATTAATTGTTTAATTTAAACAAAAACAAAAAATGAGGGATTGTAGAATTATGAAGACCTCTACAAGACAGGAGTAGGCGAGTTATCGCAGGCATTCAAATTCAAACTTGTCCTGACCCACTTAATTAATAAAATGTATTGTAATGACAATGAGATAGAAATAGTTGAGTTCTTTGATGAATCTTAATAATACGATGCTCTAGTTCATAATGATCTTGTAGAAAAGGAGTAATTATATTATTGAGATGTGTGTATTTCTATGTATTACAAACTTAGGAATTCAAGAGTATAACTGAAATTCTGGCAGACTCAAAAGTTGCCTTGTGATGGAAAGATATTGTTGCGGATTTGAGAATCCTGTTGTAAATATCACCCTGTGTATATGTGATTTCTTGTAAATACCTCCGTTAAGTGTAAAGATCAAAGGTCGTCCCCTTAATCAATCGCATGCACGGAGAAAACCATATACCCTTCTAAATAGTTATTTCTTATTCGATGTTAGTTTAAGGCTCTGTTTCCCATTAGTTGACTCTGCATTGCATCGAATGACATAAGATAGATCCCCCAGACACCCCCATGGCCTCTTTAAAGTGCCAGCAACTTTGGGTGGGGTTATTGGCATCACCTTCACCCCAAGACTCCATTGCACACGAGGTCATCTCAGAGCAGAAGGTGGGAGGAGTCAGCAAAGCGCCAGGAACAAGGCGTGGCTTTGCCAACGCCTCCTCGAGGGGCGGGATCGGTGAGCCCTCGCGACCAATCAAGGCCGAGGTGAGCTCACCGATGGGTGTGTCTAAGAGGCCGGCGGCTTTATCGCGACGCGCCTCATAAAAGGGGGTGCGGAAGGACTGGAGAGTCAGATGACTGAGGGACGTCAGATGACCGAGCGACATCAGATGAGAAAGGGACTTCAGATGAGCAGCTTTGAATCCACCGCGCTTTGAGTCCCCGCAGCTTTAACCACCGCAGCTTTGAGCTTTAACGGCGATTCGACCCGCGGCCGCGAAGCAACGCCGCCGTGCGAAGCCGCTCGAGGAGGGTCGGTGGCTGCTCACCTCGAGCTCACACCAACCGGACCCGCATCCTTCCCGCCCTGTGATCCCACCTTCTCATCCGTCCAGCCATCCACCTCCTGCCATTCATTCCTGCTTCATTCCCCGTGTAAGTCTGACTGTCGTCTGTCCTTTGTGTTGTCTGGGTATAAGTAAGCTTGTATAAGTAGCATTGCACTGTGTCTTCTTTTCCTTTCTGCCTTTATTTTCATATCTTTCCTTCTCCTTGGTTATTTTGGTCTTGTAAATAATAGTAATAAATCCCTGTTCCTCCTTACTTTGCCTTTTCTTCACATCCGTTCGTCTTTGTGATTTCCCCCATTGAATACCTGTGGCACGATTTGGCCAACGTTTCAGAATCGGGTTAGTGACTGTTAATGGTTCGGGCCGCTAATCCGCTCGGCAAAATAACATCTTGTCCGCGGTCTCGAATGAGTTTGCTCACCTGCCTCTCTGGAGGGAGCTGGGCAGCTTCAGGACTCACGTCGGTCAGTCACAGACAAGGGGATTAATCCCAACTTGGTAAGGGGAAAAGGGCCGACGGTGAGATCACCAACAATATACATATCTTTCATGTGCAGTCTTGTGTAAATACTAAGTAGGGAATAGACTTTTTGAAACAAAGAACAGAACTTCTCTGTAATCAAGTTACCCGCTGAGAAGATAATGGCTATCAAACTTCCTCGGCCCCCAATCTGCTCCCTCCCTACTTCTTGCTTCCTAATCAGCGATCTCTGTCCCCCATATCTACCCCTCCCTAATCCCTCATCAGAATCTCCTCCCCCCTACCCCCTCCGACTGTGAAGACCCAATCATCATTCTCCTATTGTTCAAAATGATATAAATTGAGCCAAGTTCGCTCAATCGGTGAAGAATTCTCATTTCGACCCGGGTCCTGTGCTGTGAGTTTTATATATAATGTATTTCTGTTGTAACCAAATGAGTATTTTCCCAGTGTTATTCAAAATATTTACAAGTGTTCATGGCTTGTTTATATGCATTAACCTGTTCTTCAACAATATAAAGGATTGATTGATTCGTCCTTGTACAGAGTACTGCTCTCACATCTGAGGAGGGTCTAGCTCCATATACTTACTGGACAGAATTGAATCCAAAGTAATCTGATTTATCAACTCTCCCAATCTGACATCAAAACTCGACCCACACAAATTACACCACAAAGTTAGCTTTCTTTCTCTTTTCGACAGATATTACTTCAGTTTCTGCTCCCAAGAACTTGCTGCTTGTGTACCTCCGCCATTAGTGAGACCACAAAATATTTGACAAGCCACGACATCTCATGATTATTATGTGGTCATTGGCAACTCAAGGGTGGGCCGTTATGATGCTCGTTTCTTCCTCTCCACTGCCAAACTCTGGAAATCTTTACCTTCTCATGCCGTTCCAAACACTTATGAGCTTCCCCTTTTTAAAAATCTGATTTTTTACTTCCTCAAAAACTCTACGACTGTTCTCTCTTCACTTTTCTCTCAATGCAGTTTTATTTTACGCCGGCCTCGATGAAGACTATATACTCCGTGAGTGGAGCAATCAACATTTAAGAAGAAAAATTGCTAAAATGTGCCGTAAACTTTTTGGTTCACGAGTTATCAAGTGACCACTATATTCGTCATGTGTGTGGGTCTGTCTGTCCGCAGCATAACTACCCGATGATGTCATCCAATCTTGATGAAACTTGGGTGGGAGGTTGATATCATGATCCAGTTGTGTCCTGCCGAGTGTGGGCATATGTGCCCATTTTGGGCGGAGCCACGCCCAGAAAAGATGTCTTTTTCGGGGGTAATCGAGTTCAAGCTACATCTTCTCCGAGGGGTTTGGTGGAATATGACAGGGATTTCGACATTTGGTGAGGCCAATGTCATGTGTCTAGCCCCATGGAGCTCGATTTTTTCATTTTTCTTTTCTTTTTTTTCACCGAATATTCAGTATTGTGGGGCTAAAACAAACCTCCTAACTGATTATACATTATTTTCTATCTCATTTCAAGGTCAGTAACCTTCGTTTTGACATTTCCGGGCCTGGCCTGTCTGGGCCTGTTTCGGTTATAGTCCGTCCTTTGTCATTGAATACCACTCGCTCATGAACGATCGGCATCTCCTGACTTGTAAATATTGAATTTAGGATGCTTGAGTATCAATACAGAATAACTGAACTACATAGGATACATATAAGAGGTCGTTAAAATTTATCTTATTGATAAAAGACAACTCAAAGGCGAGTGTGCATATGGCGAGGCCACCTTGGTAGCCCACGAGAGACAGGTAACCAAGCTTTTAATGTGATTAGTCTGTCTTTTCATCTGTGAGTAGAATATCTCAAAAAGTTAACTGCTCTCCTTTGTGGCACCTTAAATGATTCCTCAAAGACCTTACATTTGAGAAAGTCTCTACACAAACCGGACACATGTACGGACGCTATCTCGTGTGAATCCGCTCGTGAGTCCGACAGTGCATTGATCGAGTGAACCCTTTACCACAAACATTGCATGTATACGGGCGCTCTCCGGTGTGAATTCGCTTGTGAATCTGACATTGCGATGCCCAAATGAACCCCTTACCACAAACATTGCATGTATAAGGGCGCTCTCCTGTGTGAATCCACTCGTGAGTCCGACAGTGCGTTGATCGAATGAACCCTTTACCACAAACATTGCATGTATACGGGCGCTCTCCGGTGTGAATTCGCTTGTGAATCCGACATTCCGATGCCCAAATGAACCCCTTACCACAAACATTGCATGTATAAGGGCGCTCGCCTGTGTGAATTCTCACGTGCCTCTGAATCGATGTTAAAGAACCGAATATCTTTTGGCACACCTTGCAGGTGAACCGTTTCTTTCTTGTCTGAATATCAAAATGATACACGAACATGCTTTTATTTTGCGTTGAACAAGAATATTCAGTGCGTTTGAACTCTTCATCACTGGGAACTTGTCGGTGCCTCTCCTTGTGCTTCTTCAAATCTGCCTTTCTGGTGAAGCTGTGAGAGCACGAGGTGCAGGTGAACTTCTTGATGGGCTTCTTCTGTTCTCCTGTGAAGAGCATTCATCAATGTTTAAAAATGTCAGCGCCTAGTTTGCACTGAATAGAAGCTTAAACTCCCGTCGCCAAATTGTACGTTGATAACATATCAAGTTCAATAATGAACATAAACGCTCTCTAAATAATCTGCAATAAGTTGACATTCTGCAATTCTAGACCCCACCCGGTCCTGCCGTTAAGAAGTGTTTTGTCCCAGAATGTTCTGGGTTGAACCTGTCACTCTCCAAATCATCACAAATTAACATATACTATACAGGTACACAGGCAACGAAATGCAATGAAAGACTATTCTGCCCAAATTGCCGACACCACTGTCGAATCCACAAATGTGAGGGCATTGTTTGAATAGGGGAAAGGGAGGATTTTTTTTTTTTTTTAACTCTGCATGGTTTCGGCTCACGGAAGAGCTTTGACACAGAACAAATCAGGACACAACATCACAAAGTGAACAGCAGGAGAAAAGTGGAAACGCCATCAGCGGGGTGGAGGGAGAAAATAGACAGATGAACAAACGAGGGATGAAGGACAATGCAAATGGTGGGCAAGATGGATACATAAGCAACATTTTATGGAGGGGTCGGGTGGTTTATCAGGTGCAGAAAAGATCATGATTTTAGATTGGTGACGACTTGAGATAGTGGTGAACAGCTGTCTTAAAGATATGGAAGGAAGGATGAGATTGAGGAGAGATTAGCAGGTGGTTCCACAGGTGGGAAAAAGAGGAATAAAAGAGTGGAGGTGAGCATTGGTTCTGGATTTTGGCATTTTCATTCGGAGAGGGTTACTGGTGGACCGAGTGTATCTTGCAGAAAGCTGAGGGAGACAAAGCACGGAGAGGGCAGAAGGTGCAAGTCTTGACATGTCACCATCAGGTTTTAGAGGAGGGAGACAAGTGTGAAAGCTCATTCTAAAGATTGGACAGGTGTTGTTTTCTGGCCCTCCACAGAGTAGACACACACTTGTTGCGAGCTTTGTGGAATGATCTGAGGTCGTCTTCAGTTGGACTTGCTTTCCAGGAGGAAAATGCAAGTTGTTTTAAAGCAACTGACTCACCACAGGATTCAGAGTACCAAGAGTGGGAAGATGGGTAAGATAATTGGAGGCAATAGATGGCTGGAACGAACGCACGCACAGAAGCAGGCACACCGAAAACAGGCTCCTTTTATCTACTAGATGCCCAAAACCAAGGACACTGCACAAATTGCTTTAAGATGACAGGACTGATCCAATGGGACAAGTGTAGGTTCTGTAAGGCAGAAACACAAAGCACAAGCCACTTCCGATGCTGATGTAAAAACCTCATGTCAGAACAGCTGTGCACACAAAGGCATAACAAAGTACGTGGAGTAATCCACCGGCAATCTGCAAAAAATTCAATATCCGTTTCACAAAACTCATGGAAGCATGAACCAAAAGCAATCATTGAAAATAATATTGTCATGCTCATGTTTGACCTGATGTTACCATCCACCGTGAACATCGAAAAAAAGCACTGCGACAGGATGTAGCACTCAGGAACAAAAAGGAAAAGACAGCAATGCTAATTGAGGTTTCAGTAACCAGTGAGTTTGGTCTAAATAATGCAGAAATCAAGAAAATTACCAAATATCAAGACCTCAAGAATGAAGTGAAAAGATCCTGGAAGCTGATGAACGCCAAAATTGCACCAGTGATAATTGGGGCAACGGGAATGATAAAGAAGAACCTTGCAGAGATTAAAAAACCCATCCATGGGAACATTACCACAAACGAACTGCAGTTGGAGGCTGAATGGAGCTCAATGACAATCCTGAAAAGAGCCCTCGGAACAAAACTCTGAGAACAACAAAACTTCACAACTTAGTCCATGAGTCACGATACTTCGTTTCCTGGGAGGACTCCGTTCCACCTTCTGAAACCCAAATTATGGAGAAAACAATCAACAACACACAAAGGCACAAATACACACACACACACACACACACACACACACACACACACACACACACACACACACACACACACACACACACACACACACACACACACACACACACACACACACACACACACACACACACACACACACACACACACACACACACACACACACACACACACACACACACACACACACGTGGTGGAAGGTGTTTGGGTGCAGGAGTGAAATGGAAAGATGGGTGGGGGGCGGGCAAGAGAGGGGATGAGGGAGGTAGTAGGGTCGTGGAAATGGTAATAGGAATAGTGAGGATAGAAGGGTGAGTGGGTACATCGCAAACAACACACCACCTTTCACACAAAATATGGATATCATATCTTCTTTGAAATGCATAACAATTTGTTTACTTTATTACCAGCAAAGAGCACGTCTTTACGGATGGGAGGAATAGGAAGCAGGACTTAAGAGTACGTGTTTACTGTCACGCCACTATAAAACCCACAAACAGACAATGTCTTCCCTGTCTGGGGTAGTGGTTTAGTGCTTTTGTGCAGTCCATCAAGAATAAGGGCTGTATCGGGTTTCAGGGCAATCAGTTGGTAAATCAGTCGAGTCAAGATCTTAAGTTTTGGGGGGTAACCCTCCGTCCCTGGGGGCCCACATGATCCAAAATCGAAACCCGAAAAATCGAAGATTGTGCGAGCTACTGTCTTGTATTCATGTGTCAAGTTTCAGAACAATCAGACGGATGATAAGAGAGTAGAAAAATAGCAAAAAGTTAACTCTCCAAAAGGTTATAGCAAAAAGTTAATTAAGTGAAAAAAAAATCATCAGCATGGTCGCTCTTTCACTTTATCAAACTTTCCCTGAATCCAAGATGACGATTCGATCATTTTTTTTAGTTCATGTTTCTGTAATAATGTAACATAATCTATGTCCACAAAGTAAATTTCTCAGAAAAGAGAGAAAAGGAAAAGGAAGTGAAGATGGGCAGAGAAATGCAACAAGCAGATAAAAATGTGAAGAGTAGACAATGATGGAAACACAAATGGAAAAAGAAAGAAGGTGAACATGAGGAACGAGTAAATATTAAAATAAATAATTATTCTGTTATATATGGATGTAAGGAGACATGTGTGGAGACATGTATGGGGACAAAAGGAGACAAAAGGTGTGAAGGTGAATATCAGTAAAACGAAGGTGATGGCTTGTGGTAAAGCATGTGGTGAGGTGGAAAGAACTGGGAAGTGGCCGTGTGCTGTGTGCAGGAAGGGTGTCAGAGTGAACTCCATTCAAAGTATAATGTGTGCTGAGTGGGTTCATCAAAAATGTAGTGGTTTGAGAGGGTCATTAACCAGTATGGCAGCTACATTCAAGTGTATGGTGTGCACAGAAGGAGCTGCAGATGGAGGAAATGTTGAGTTGGATCTTGGAGATGGTGTGAAGCTGGAAGGTGCGAAAACATTTTGCTACCTTGGAGACATGTTGAATGGAGAAGGCGGATCAGACTCGGCAACGGTTGCTCAAGCAAGATGGGCATGGAAGAAGTTTCGGGAACTGAGTGGCGTGCTGATGAGAAGGGGAGTGTCGTTGAAGCTGAAGGGAAAGGTGTATGCTGCACGTGTGAGAAGTGTTATGATTTATGGAAGCGAGACGTGGGTAATTAACGTAGAGCAGCAACGAAGGCTGGAAAGGGTGGAAATGCGAATGGTTCGGTGGATGTGTGGAGTTTTGTTGAGAGAGAGGAAGACAAATGATGAATTGCGAATGATGATGTGTATAGAGCCTGTGATGGATGCTGCGAAGAGAAAAAGGTTGAGATGGTTTGGTCATGTGTTGAGGAAGGATGAAAGTGACTGGTTGAGAAGAGTGATGGAAATGAATGTGGAAGGAAGTAGACGACGGGGAAGACCGAGAAAGACTTGGCCAAAGGTGGTGGAAGAAGAAATGCGGGCAAGGGCGTTAACAAGGGGAGATGCAGAAAATAGGGCAAAATGGAGAAGATTGTCATGGGGCCCGCAAGGCTAACCCCCGCTATAGCAGGGAAAATGGCCTTAAGATGCCTCTTGTTGTTGTTGTATATGGATGAATCGTGTGTGTGTGTGTGTGTGTGTGTGTGTGTGTGTGTGTGTGTGTGTGTGTGTGTGTGTGTGTGTGTGTGTGTGTGTGCGCGCGCGTTACTTTTTGTGTCTATTAATTGCAGGCCATTCAAATTTACTTTTAACTCTTAAAACTGCTGAGACCCCTTCAGCTTTTGAAAACCCTTTAAGACCCCTGAGATGCAGAGGACCCAAAGTTCCCGAGGACCCAAAAGACTCAGAAGACCCAAAAGTCGCAGAACACCCAAAATTCTTGCCTTTGTTTAAAATCTTAATTCAAAAATAAATAAATAATTATTTCCTTCTTTGTTGGTTCGTTCTTCGACCACGTGTTTCACCCCGCCCGTTTTTTTCTCCTTTTTCCTCTCCTTCCTTCCTAACTCAATCCTCTACAGTGAAAAGACACCTTTCCAATTCTTACTAATTTTCACCATACTCCTTCAACTTTCTCCTTCCTCCCCTGATCCACTTTCACCTCACCTTCCAAAAAAACATATCACCGAAGAATTTAATAAGCAGGCCTCTCCTCCCATTCCAACACATTTTTACTTATGCACCTCACTATTCCTTCGTGCTCTGCTCTCCTGGCTGTCAATCTCATATTCTTCTGTTCCTGCATCTGAACCTGTCCTGGAATCATTAATCCCCCTTCAGAATCCTTCATGTCCTCATTTAGGGAATTTCCCCACATAGTTTTCACGATTTAGTTTGAAAGTGTTTGAACTTTCCCCTGAAGTGTTGTATTCTGTCATATATTATAACACATTTTTCTTCTTCTTCTTTAAAAGGTTGTATTCGATTTGCTCACCAAATCTCTTCATTTAAAATAAAAATTTCATCTCTTGCAGTTCTTCCTTTCGACATTCCCAAAACTCACATGCATGCCACCCCTCCTCCAACGTTTTCAAACAGATCTCCGACTCGAAAATCACAAGAAAATCATTTTGCAATAAATGTTCGTTTTCCATTAATTGACCAACACTTTCTAAAATCCAAACTCACTCCTCCCCTCCTAAACACCCCCCTAACCCATCCCTTTCAAATCTCCCCCCTTGCCCCTTTCCACCTAAATCCCCCCTCGCTCCTCCTCTCCTAAACTCCCACCTCACCCCTCCCCTCCAAAACTCCCCCCTCACTCCTCCCCTTCAGAACTCCCCGTCCTCCTTTTTCTGCAATGCTCCCCTCTTACCCCTCCTCCTCAAAGCGTCCTCCCTGATTCCTCTCCCTTCCAACTCTCACCTCCATCTCCATTTCCTCCAACCTTCTTCCTCACTCTGCCCCCCCCACTCCCCCTTAAACAACACCTCACTGTGCCTCACACAATCACCATCAAACTTTTGTCCTCATCCTTCCCTTTCTCCTTGCTATTCTGAAATCTGACACACTATCAACTGCTCTCCCTACCTCCTCCTGCACCACCACATCTTACCCTACCCCTCCTCTCCCTTGTCATGTATCCGATGCTCGCCTTTCCTCTTCATTTACGGGATAGATCTCAAACATCCGGGGCCTTCGCTCAAACCTGATTGATCTCTCCATTCAGGTTGCTTCTGACAAACCAGACTTGATCTGCTTAACAGAAACTTCCCTCCTTCCTAATGTCTCTGATTCCTTAATATCTCTCCCTGGTTACTCCCTCCTACGGTATGATAGACCTGAGCCTCGTCCTGGAGGTGGGGTTGCTGTCTTTATCAAAAACTCTCTTCTTCACTCTCCCTGCACTTCCCTCTCTCCACCTCACCCCCAGAAGTACCTTGAACTATGGCTTCCCCTTCGCTCCCACCTTTTGTTCATATGTGTGTTGTCTGTTGTACCGTCCACCAAACAGTGATGACTCCATCTACATCTCGCTGTCTGATAACATGGACCAACTTCCATCTACTCATCCCAACTCTCTCTTCCTCATATGTGGTTATTTCAACTGTCATCATGCCAGCTGGCTGGGTGTGGGTACCTCTCTCACCAGCCATGTCTCCTCAGCAAAGGACTTCTGCGACCAACTGGACCCGACCCAGATCTCAGTCAACGGAGCATCTTCTCTTCGAGACTTGGTTATGAAAAACTTCCCTGCAAATGTCTGCTGCTCTTATCGGTTCATCTGACCACATGCTCGTTAAAGTGGACATCTCTCTGGCCATTCTCACAGAGCCTCCTCAGCATCGACGAGTCTGACATTTCACAAAGGCCAACAGGCACGGACTTCAAGGAGCCATCATTCATCTGGACTGGTCTCCCATTTCTACTGCCTGACATTAACTCATCCTGGGAATTCTTCCAAAGTAAATTGTTCTCTCTCTTCCACAGATTTATCCCATCTCGTCTTCAGTTGTCATACACTTCCTCCCGTCCATGGCACACGGAATCTTGTGGTGAGGCAGTTGCCCTGAAACAACTTGCCTTTGCCTCCTGGAAGGCAAATCCAATGGAAGGAAATCCAATTCCTTTCACAAAGCCCGGAACAAGTGTGTTTCCACTCTCAGGAGAGCCAGGAAACAATATCTCTCCACTCTCAAGACTGAACTCTCAAACCTGTCTCCCTCTTCCCAATCCTGGTGGTGTCTCGTAAAATCTGTTTCTGGTGTTTGTTTCCCCTCCATGCCCTCCCTTACCTCAAATGGCTGAAAAGCTGACTCAACACGTTAAAAAGCTGAATGCAAATGTCTGCTGCTCTCTGTGTTTGCCTCAAAATATTGTGTCCCAACCACATCTCTCTCTGTACCCACCATACCCAGTCGTACCCAGCTGCTCCTGGACTTTGTCTCCTTCTCTCCTGACTAGGTGCAGAAGTTTGTCAATCCCCGACTTGCATTCTGCAACTGGACCAGACGGCATCAGGCCACGGATCTTACAATCCTGCTCTGCCACACTTTCACACTTTCTCTCTGTTCTCTTCACCCTCTCTTTTGCTCAAGGTCTACTGCCATCAGCTTGGAAATCAGCCAACATTACCACTTTACACAAAAAAGTTGCAAAAACAGATCCTTGCAACTACAGTCCAATCAGCCTGCTCCCAATTGTCAGCAAAGTCCTGGAATCCATCATTGCTTCGGATATCAAATCCTTCCTCTTCTCCAATGGCTTGATCTCTGATCATCAATTTGGTTTCAGACCAGGTCACTCTACTCTGGACATGCTGCTTCTGCTGTTTCAAAAATAGATTGAGGTCCTCAATGCCAAACAGGAAATTAGAGCCGTCTCCCTTGACATATCACGTGCCTTCGATACGGTCTGGCACCCCGCCATGCTCACCAATCTCTCCTCCTCTGGTATCCATGGAAATCTTCACGCATGGCTTGCGGACTTCCTCTCTTGTCGTAGTCAACGTGTAGCCCTGAATGGGTTTCTCTCATCTTCCCTTCCTGTTCAGGCTGGAGTTCCCCAAGGCAGTGTTCTGAGCCCTGTGCTTTTTCTGGTCTTCATCAATGATCTCTCTGACTCTCTTGAAAATCCTCTCTGTCTCTTTGCTGATGACTCCACTCTCTGCCGCTCCATACCTCATCCCTCAGATCGGCAGTCTGCAGCCTCCTCACTCTCTGCAGACCTGGACAAAATCACAGACTGGTCAAAGAAGTGGAACATGTCTTTCAATCCTGACTAATCTCACACTCTCACCAAGTCTCTCCGAAAAGACCAACTGGAGAATTCTCCCATCTACTTCCTGAACAATCTTCTCCAAGACGTTGTCACTTCAGCTTTTGGGTTTCACTATCTGCCATGATCTTTCCTGGGAAAAACCACATTTCCAAGTTGGCCCCCAAAACCAGTTGCCGACTGGGCATCCTCCATCATGCGAAGTCCTTCCTTGGCACACCTGAGCTGCTTACCACAAACAAGGCTTTCATCCGCAGCGCAATGGAATACTGTTCTCGCCTCTGGGCTGGTGCTCCTGCCTCACACCTAGCTCGTCTTCACGCTGTTGAAACCAAGCTTTCATAAGCTCACCAACTCCAAGGGCCTTTCACTCGCTCACTGCAGGCAGGTTGGTGGTCTTTTTGTCTTCTACTCTCCAGCCTTGCTCCCCCAAGTCTGTCTGTGCTCTGTCCACCAAATATTCCTGCAGGACGCACAAGATCTGCCAGCAACCATTTTATGGTGAAACTGCCAAAATCAAGACTCTGCTCACCTTCACTCTTTCATTCCTCTTTTCTCCTGCCTCTGGAAGAAACTCCCTCACTCTCTTCAATCCGAACTCCTCCACCCAGGTCTTTAAAACAGCTGTTCACCACCATCTCTTATCTTCCCCCATCCAAAACCTTGATCTTTTCTACCCCCGTTAATTCACCCCAGATCCACTTTTTTGAAATACCAACTTCTTTCCTTGAAGTCCTAGCAGTCTCCATGTGTTTTATACCTCTTCCCTTCCCCCCCCCCCCCACCCCTCGCCCCCTTTCCCATGCTGCCTCCTCCCAAGCCCTCTCCCTTCCACAGATCTCCCGATGTCCCTGTGCTCTACTGTTATGCTTGTGTGTTTGCCTCTCTCTCCCCATCTTGTCCCCCGCTCCCTTGATCATATGTTTTTTTGGTCAGTTTCTTTTTATGTGATTAATGTCAGCTCTTACACGAGCCTCGATCTTGTATAATGAATGAATGAATGAATAAATGAATGTTAATAAAAAAAAGGCCCCGAGGAGCCAAAAGACCCTTCCCCACCTCCCCCCCCCCCCCCCCCCCCCCGTGGCCTCTCGGACCAACGGGGGCCCCCCGAGGAAGGAGTAAAAGCAAAACAATGAAATAGACCTACTGTGGCGGACACAAAAGCCCACTGGCGTGGTGACATCATTCCGCGCACCAAGTGGGCGGTGGCCACGCACCAGGGGTAGGCGTGGCCTCATGATATACACCGGGCGCCCAGCCCGGGACAGTACAGTGTTACAGTGTAGTCTTACAATAAAGACGTTTATATGTTACCGCTTGTCCGCTTCCTCCTTGCTCACAAGCAGCGCGCGTAACGCCGCGCTTTACTGGTGACCCCGACGTCCAGGCCTTGCGGACCGCCGTCACGGGCCTCCGCATCACCGAGGTGCCGTTTGACGGCGCGGGCGCGGCCCTCTTGTGCGACGTCTCCCTCGGGCGTCCTCGCCCCATCGTGCCCGCGGGCTGGCAGCGCCAGGTGTTTGACGCCATCCACGGCCTGTCCCACCCGGGCGCGAGGGCCTCCCAAAGGCTGATCGCCGACAAGTTCGTCTGGCATGGCCTCCGGAAGGCCGTCCGCGGCTGGGCCAGGACGTGCCTCGCGTGCCAGCGCGCCAAGGTGCACCGGCACACCCAGGCCCCGTTGGCCCCGTTCACGGTGCCGGAACGCCGGTTTGACCACGTCCACGTGGACCTGGTGGGACCTCTGCCCCCCTCGCGGGGTTTCACCTACGTCCTCACCATGGTGGACCGCACCACCCGGTGGCCGGAGGCCGTGCCCTTGGCGTCGACAACGGCGGCCGATGTCGCGCAGGCTTTCATCGCCACCTGGGTCGCCCGGTTCGGCGCCCCCTCAGACGTCTCATCCGACCGCGGCCCCCAGTTCACCTCGGAGCTCTGGGGGGCGGTTGCGCAGGGGCTCGGGGTCCGGCTGCACCGAACCACGGCCTACCATCCCCAGGCTAACGGCCTGTGTGAGCGATTTCACCGCTCATTGAAGGCCGCGCTCCGGGCCACCCTCCGCGACGGCGGCTGGGTCGACAGGCTCCCCTGGGTCCTGCTGGGCCTCCGGACGGCGCCCAAGGAGGACCTGCGCGCATCCGCGGCGGAATTGGTCTTCGGGCAACCGCTGCGGGTGCCGGGCGAGTTCCTCCCCGACTCCACGGCACCATGGTCCGCGGCACAGCAGCGCTCCGCTCTACAAGAGACCGCCCAGAGGTTCGCCCCGGTGCCAACGGCATGCCACGGGCACCCACCGACGCACGTCGCCCCGGAGCTTCGCACGGCGGAGTACGTCTTCGTCCGCCACGATGCCCATCGGACACCACTGCGGCCCCCGTACGACGGGCCTTTCCGCGTGCTGGAGACCGGGGCGAAGCACTTCACCCTGGACATCGGTGGTACTCCTGACCGCGTTTCGGTAGACCGCCTCAAGCCGGCCCACCTCGATGTGGACCATCCACCGCCAGTGGCCCGACCCCCACGTCGGGGCCGCCCTCCTGCGGGCGGACCCCCGGCACCGCCCAGCCCCGCCGCCACGCCGCCCCCCGGTCCTGCACCCATCCCAGGGGCAGCCAGGGGCATCCCACCTGGCATCCCTGCACCCCGGACGCCGCCGATCGCCAGGGGGCGCTTCGGCCGGGTCATTCGTCTGCCCCGCAAACTGGCCCTCCAGGTGCGCGGGAATTCTGGGGGGGCGCGTGTGGCGGACACAAAAGCCCACTGGCGTGGTGACATCATTCCGCGCACCAAGTGGGCGGTGGCCACGCACCAGGGGTAGGCGTGGCCTCATGATATACACCGGGCGCCCAGCCCGGGACAGTACAGTGTTACAGTGTAGTCTTACAATAAAGACGTTTATATGTTACCGCTTGTCCGCTTCCTCCTTGCTCACAAGCAGCGCGCGTAACGCCGCGCTTTTTGGTCAGTTTCTTTTTATGTGATTAATGTCAGCTCTTACACGAGCCTCGATCTTGTATAATGAATGAATGAATGAATAAATGAATGTTAATAAAAAAAAGGCCCCGAGGAGCCAAAAGACCCTTCCCCACCTCCCCCCCCCCCCCCCCCCCCCCCGTGGCCTCTCGGACCAACGGGGGCCCCCCGAGGAAGGAGTAAAAGCAAAACAATGAAATAGACCTACTTCATTTAAATTTTATTTGGCCATCAAGAAAAAGGTCTTTCACCCATGCTGATGCTTTTTTTTTTTCATATTTTGCCACCAGATCACAACGCAATCATGTGATATTATTTCCTCGGAACCGACCGACCCACGTCGCTGCAAACAAAATGGCCGACACGGCCCATGTGATCAGAATCTTTCGGACCTGCCACGTCGGGACTCTATATACACAGGGACTCTAGTGTGGGTGGTGAATCAGGACATCAGGACTTTTGCAACCTCAGAATGGACTTTCCAAATGTAGGTTTATGTATATGACGGTTTTAAATAAAGTTTATCACAAAATGTCCATAATTGTTACAACTCACCATCCTCCAAGTCTCCTCTGTCATCTTCAGGAACAAACGAGTCCGATTCTTCTACCTTGATGCGCATGTCTCCAGTCGGTCGTCCCGTCTCCATTGCGACGGTCCATCCCGTTCCTCGCCCCGCACGGCACGACTCCATGTACCGACAGAGCTCCGCGTACATGGTGAAGGTGAACTTTCGTGTGGCCAAAGCACAGAGTTGAACCCTCACCTGAGCGGGCTCGGCTCGGGCACAGAGAGCTCCGAAGATCTCGATCCCCATCTCCGTAACCAGAGCTCGGAGAGACTCCTCTGATAGACCCTGGATCTTCAGCCAGGCCGGGACAAGACCGAGGCCGCTCTGAGCTCTTACCGACTCCATTGTGCATGAGGATCTCACATCGAGAGATTCAAAATAAATAAATCGCACGTGTTTCACCTTCAGCTTCAACATGTCGGAGATCTTCAAGAGCTTCGCGTTGCTGCTACGGATCGTGGTGGGGGTCGATTTTTGAAGTGTGCACCCATTAGCCAATCAGCCGCCTGAACACACCCACTTATGTCTCTTGACTCCACCCACCCAAGGCCAAGACGAAATGATATGGCCTGCATATTTTTCTTCTTCTTCTTTTTAAGGTTTAATGGCGCTTTCAGAGCCGCGAGGCTCTATATACGCCACGCACCCGAACATCCAAACAAAACAAAACCAGGAGGTTTACACTAGAAAAACTAGAGCCTCACACTGCTAACCCCGTGTCTTTGATGAACTTTAAAACTGATCTACAAAACCCAGGATGTTTCAGATCCAGCCAGCAAAAGGCTTCCGGCAGACCTGACCACGTGATCCCCATTCCGCGGACAGAAAGCTGAAGACGAGATCTCGCATTATTATAACGCGGACAAAAAGAAAAAACATGGTCCAGATCTTCGGGAACCTTACACCGACCACACCACCCCGAGGGATGGCGCCCGATCCTGTGAAGATAAAAATTGAGAGAACAATGACCAATTCTAAGTCGAGATAAGATAGACTGCTCCCTGCGAGGGAGCGCGGGAGACGAACTCAAGGACACGATCGATGGATGCACCTTGTGACACCACCTCCCCTTCGGGGAGGAGTCCCACTGACTTTGCCATATAACATTAATTTTCTGTTTCATTAAATTAGAAATAGAGAGGTCTGCCTGGCCTAGCGGAACCGGGGTTTCGAAATCCAGATTGAGGGCGCGTTTGGCCGCCTGATCACACACTTCGTTGCCTGCAATGCCCACATGGGCCGGGACCCAACATAGATCGACGACCGTGCCCCTCCAATGGGCCAAATTACGAGGTGAATTACCTCCAGAACCAATTCGTTCCTACTGCCAGGCTGGAACGACCTAGGCGCTATCAGTGCCGAGAGAGAGTCGGAAAATATGACCGCGCTGAGGGGATAAAAGTCTATTCAAGTGTGGTGCTGCGCACACAACTTGCTTGCCAAAGAGGTAGGCCACAACGCGTTTGATAAAACCAAGAGTCTTAATTATGAAAGCTCGAACTGCAGCACTGAGCGGGCTCGAGCTTAGAGCCCGCATATATGTGCCGAGGCCACGCCTAGTCCCCGGGCGTGGCCGCTCGGTCGAAGGGCGGGGCATGTGCCATCGGTGCCCGCATGGGCGCTCGTGCCACCCACTGGTGCATGGAATTATTGCTCCATGTGCCCGCCACACGCGCCCCCCCAGAATTCCCGCGCACCTGAAGGGTGAGTTTGCGGGGAAGCCGGATGACCCGGCCGAAACGGCCCCTGGCGATGGGTGCAGGGCTGGGGGGCAGTGGGCCGGCGGGGCTGAGGGGTGCCGGGGGACCGACGCCAGGGGCGGCCTCGACGCGGAGGCAGCGCTGCCGGCGGGGGGTGGTCCGGATCGAGGTGGGCCGGCTTGAGGCGGTCCACGGAAATGCGATCTGGGGCACCGCCGATGTCGACCGTGAAAAACTTGTCACGGGTCTCCAGCACGCGGAAGGGCCCGTCGTACGGGGGCCGGAGCGGTGCCCGGTGGGCGTCGTGCCGGATGAACACGTACCCTGCCATGCGAAGCTCCGGGGCGACGTGGGAAGGCGGGCAACCGTGGTGTGCCGTTGGCACCGGGGCGAACCTTCGGACGGTCTCCTGAAGGGCGGAGCGCTGTTGCGCCACTGACCAAGGAGCCGTGGAGTCGGGGATAAATTCACCCGGTACCCGCAGTGGTTGCCCGAAGACCAACTCTGCCGAGGACGCGCGCAGGTCGTCCTTGGGCGCCATCCTGAGGCCCAGCAGGACCCAGGGGAGCCTGTCGACCCAGCCGCCGTCGCAGAGGCTGGCCCGGAGCGCGGCCTTCATGGAGCGATGAAAGCGCTCACACAGGCCATTTGCCTGGGGGTGGTAGGCCGTGGTGTGGTGTAGCTTCACCCCGAGTCCATGCACCACCGCGGCCCAGAGCTCCGAGGTGAACTGGGGGCCGCGGTCGGACGAGATGTCCGAGGGGGCACCGAACCGGGCAACCCAAGTGGCGATAAAGGCTTGCGCCACCTCAGCCGCAGATGTCGCCGCCAATGGGACGGCCTCTGGCCACCGCGTGGTGCGGTCGACCATGGTGAGGAGGTGGGTGAACCCTCGCGAGGGGGGCAGAGGTCCCACCAAGTCGACGTGCACGTGGTCGAACCGCCGCTCCGACACCGTAAACGGGGCCAACGGTGCCTGGGTGTGGCGGTGGACCTTTGCGTGCTGGCACGCGAGGCACGTCCTGGCCCAGTCGCGGACTTCCTTCCTGAGGCCATGCCAGACGAACTTCGCCCCGACGAGTTTCTGGGATGCCTTCGCGTCAGGGTGGGACAGGCCGTGGATGGCGTCGAACACCGGGCGCTGCCAGCCAGCGGGCACGATGGGGCGAGGCCGGCCAAGGGAGAAGTAGCATAGGAGGGTCGTGCCCGCGGCATCGAACAGCACCTCGGTGACATGGAGGCCCGAGACGGCGGTCCGCAAGGCCTGGACGCCGGGGTCGGCGGTCTGGGCCTCTGCCATCCGGGCATAGTCGACCCCGAGGTGGACCGCGTGCACGACGGACCGGGAAAGGCAATCTGCCACCGGGTTGTCCTTACCCGCCACATGACGGATGTCCGTCGTGTACTCGGACACGGCAGAGAGGTGGCGCTGCTGCCGTGCCGACTATGGCTCGGCGACCTTGGCCATCGCGAACACAAGGGGCTTGTGGTCAACGAAGGCCGTGAACGGGCGGCCCTCCAGCAGGTGGCGGAAGTGTCGGACCGCCAGGTGGAGTCCGAGCAGCTCGCGGTCGAAGGTGCTGTACCGGCGTTCGTGCGGGCGAAGCTGCCGGCTAAAAAACGCCAGCGGTTGCCAAGCACCACACACCCATTGCTCGTGCACCACGCCCACCACGTAGTCCGACGCGTCGGTGGTGAGGGCGATCGGTGCATCGGGCGCCGGGTGCGCCAGCATGGTGGCGTCGGCCAGAGCCAGCTTTGCGCCCGCGAACGCCGCGGCCATCGGCTCCGACCATGCGATGTCACCTTTGCCCGGCTTGCCCCGAAGGGCCTCGTGCAAGGGGCGGAGAAGCCGGGCGACGTGGGGCACGAAGCGGTGGTAAAGGTTGACCATGCCCAGGAACTCCTGGAGCCCCTTGATCGTGCGGGGCCACGGGAAAGCCCTGACCGCCTCCACCTTGGCCGGTAAAGGGACGGCCCCGTGCTCGGTGATGCCGTGCCCCAAGGAGTCGATGGTGGCGACACCGAAACGGCACTTGGCACGGTTGATGATTAGGCCATGCTGGCCCAGGCATTCGAAAAGTGTGCGGAAGTGGAGCAGGTGGTACTCCCGGGACGCGCTCGCGACTAGGATGTCGTCCAGGTAGATGAACAGGAAAGGTAAGTCGCGCAAGACGCTATCCATAAGCCGCTGGAACGCCTGAGCCGCATTCTTCAACCCGAAGGGCATCCTTAGAAATTCAAAGAGGCCGAAAGGGGTGATGACGGCTGTCTTCGGGACGTCGTCCGGTTGGACGGGGACCTGATGGTAGCCCTGGATGAGGTCCACCTTTGAAAACACGGTCGTGTTGGCCAACCGGGCGGAAAAGTCCTGAATGTGTGGGACTGGGTAGCGGTCGGGGGTGGTGGCATCGTTGAGCCGGCGGTAGTCCCCACACGGCCGCCAACCCCTGCCGGGCTTCGGCACGATGTGCAGCGGGGAAGCCCACACGCTGTTGGAGCGCCGCACGATGCCCAGCCGCTCCAGCGTGGCGAACTCCGCTTTCACCACCACGAGCTTCGTGGGCTCGAGTCGGCATGCCGGGGCATAGACCGGCGGCCCGACCGTGGGGATGTGATGCTCCACCCCGTGTTTAACAGCCACCGCTCAGAAGGTGGGCCGCGTGAGGGCCGGGAAACTGGCGAGGAGGCGGGTAAAGTCGTCCGCTGCGGGAAGCGTGCAAACTAAACTCGCCGGGATGGAACCGTCCAGCAAGCCGCTTGGCAAGCCGCTTGGTGAGCCGCTCAGTGAGCCGCTCAACGAGATGCTCAGCGAACAAGCGAGCGAGCTAAAGGTTTCGGCCTGGACAAGCCGTCTGCGCTTTACGTCGACCAACAACCCATGCGCACATAGGAAGTCCACACCTAGCAATGCCATGGGCATGCTGGCGGTCAGGAACGACCATTGAAAGCGCTGCCCTCCAAACCGCAGGGAGAGGCAGCGCTTCCTGAATGTGCGGATGGGTGTACCATTGGCGGCAAGCAACGTGGGGCCCCGGCCCGCGGTTCGCTTGTCGGACGTGTAGGCTGGGATGACTCTTACCTGCGCTCCTGTATCGCAGAGGAAAAGGCGCCCGGACAAGGTGTCCGTGATGAATAGGAGGCTGCCGGAATGGCCGACGCTCAGGGCCGCTACCGAGCACTGGCCCGGTCGTTTCCCGACTTGTCAAACGAGCACGGCGGGCAACACTTCTTAGCCTTGTGGCCGAACCTGGCGTGGAAATAGCACCAGGCTTGCGGCGGCGGCGGCCGCGGTGTTCTCGGCTTCGGTGGTGGTGGGCGGGGCGCGGCAGCGGCCACGAGGGACGCATTAGCATCTGCCTCAGGATCCATGAGGGCCGCACCATAACTCGACCGCGTGTCGCAAGCCGCGAAGAACTTGTTGGCCTCTACGGCCTGGGCGCGGGGTTCCCTTATTTTGGAACCGGCCAGCGCGAGGCATACCTGTAGAGGTAGCTGGCGTAGGAAAAGCGACCGGAATAAGAAATCCGGGGCTTGGTCACCCAGCAGTGACAGCATATAATCCATCCGCACGGATGGTCGTGTGTCGCCGAGTTCGGGAAGGTCCAGGAGGCGGTCGGCCCGTTCGATCTCCGTGAGGCTGACCGTGGCGATGAGGAGACGTTTGAGCGCCCCATACTTGTGGTCGACCGGCGGGTGCTGCAGGATGGACACGACTCGGGTGGCAGTGCCGGGCCCGAGGGAGGCGACCACGTGGTAGTAACGGGTCTCGTCCGCCGTTATGCCTCGAAGCTGAAATTGCGCTTCGGCCTGCATGAACCACACATCGGCCTGTGCTTCCCAAAACTCTGGGAGTTTTACCGCGATGGCGTTGTTGGCCATGTCACGTTCAGTGGTCAGCAATGGCTGAACCAATCGGGGTCACCAGTGAAGTGTGCTGCTGCGCACATAACTTGCTTGCCAAAGAGGTAGGCCACAACACGTTTGATAAAACCAAGAGTCTGTAGCGGTTACCGCTGGATGTACATAATCGCCTTGCACCGGCCAGAACACAGCCAGACGCGCCTCTCCCGGGCATGCCCGGACTCACTGTTCCCGGGCACGCCCGAACCTCCCAGGCACGCCCGGTCTCGTCTTTCCCGGGCATGCCCGCTCTCGCCTTTCCAGGGCTCGCCCAGAGCGTCCGGGCATGCCCGCTATCGCCTTTCCAGGGCTCGCCCAGAGCATCCAGGCATGCCCGCTATCGCCTTTCCAGGGCTCGCCCAGAGCGTCCGGGCATGCCCGCTATCGCCTTTCCAGGGCTCGCCCAGAGCGTCCGGGCATGCCCGCTATCGCCTTTCCAGTGCTCGCCCAGAGCGCCCAGGCATGCCCAGCCTCGACTTGCCAGGCCGCAGCCAAACACGCCCGGGCAGGTCCAGACTCGCCTTTCCAAGGCTCGCCCTTGATACCCGGGCATGCCCGGTATAGCTTTTGCCGGGCAAACTTCCCGACATAAATGTGTATATATATTGTTGCCCGAAAAACGGGCTTGTCAGAATACCTGAGCTGTTTTGTTTCAATAAAGCAACTCGGACGAATTCCGTCTTTGGTCGCGTCAATTCTTTCGACTCGCGTTGGAGCGCAGTTCCTTCATTGGTGACCTACCGACATGGATACAGCAGTGACGCTTAAACTGCCTACCTTCTGGGAGGCTCACGCGGCTGTTTGGTTCGCCCAGGCGGACTCCCAGTTCGCCCTGCGAGGCATCACCGCGGACGACACCCGCTTCCACACTGTTGTGGCGGCGCTCTGTTCCACCACCGCAGCCCGCGCCTTGAGCCTCCTCCAGCACCCGCCGGCTGCTGACAAATACAACGCGCTGAAGACGCTCCTCCTCGGCGCTTTCGCCCTCTCACCGGCAGCACACGCACGGCGCCTGCTTGACCTGCCCGAGCTCGGCGACACGCGCCCGTCCGAGCGCATGGACTATATGCTCTCGTTGCTCGGCGAGCACTCTCCGGCATTCCTGTTCCGGGAGCTGTTCCTCCGTCAGCTACCTAACCCGGTACGCCTCGCCCTGGCTGGCACGTTGATCACGGATTCCCGCGCCCTCGCCAGGGAAGCCGATAAGATCTCCTCGGCGGGCCAGCACATCGGCGCGGTTACCTGGAGCCCGCCGCCGTCCGAGGCGACGCCCACGACGCCCGAGCGCCCTGCGCGGTTGGAGGCCGAACTGCCGGTGCAACTGGCGGCCGCCACGCCGCACCGCCCGCTTCCGACACGACGGCCGGGCCCTCCACCTGACCGGGCGTGGTGTTATTACCACGCCAGGTTCGGACACAAGGCTCGGACGTGCCGGCCCCCGTGCACTTTCGGCAGGTCGGGAAACGGCCGGGCCAGCGTTCATTCCCAGCCATGAGCACCGGCCACTCGGGCAACTTGCTGTTTATTCGGGACAAAGCGTCTGGACGGCGTTTCCTGTGCGACACCGGCGCCCAACTGAGCGTCATACCTGCCTCCGAGCAGGACAGGCTGGACGCAGTTTGCGGCCCCTCTTTGGTCGCTGCGAATGGCTCGGCCATACGCACTTTCGGCCCATGCGTCGTCACCCTCTGCTTCTGCAGCCAGCGCTTTCAATGGACTTTTGTTACCGCCAGCGTCCCCGTGGCTTTGCTGGGCGCCGACTTCCTCTGCGCGCACGGGCTGCTGGTCGACGTCAAACGACGTCGCCTTGTCCACGCCGAGACCTTCAGCTCCCTGGCGTGCACAATGAGCAGCTCCGCGCCGACCGAACTGGCGTGCGCCCTCCCGGCAACGAACGAGTTCGCTCGCCTGCTCGTGGAATTCCCGGCCCTCATGCGGCCGACGTTTTCGGCCGTCGCGGTGCGGCACGGGATCGAGCACCACATACCCACTACGGGCCCGCCGGTCTACGCCAGGGCCCGCCGCCTCGACCCAGCCAAGCTCGCCGTGGCAAAGGCCGAATTCGATGCGTTGGAGCACCTTGGCATCGTGCGGCGCTCCGATAGCGCGTGGGCCTCGCCACTGCACATCGTGCCAAAGCCGGGGGGGTGGATGGCGCCCGTGTGGCGACTACCGCCGTCTCAATGACGCTACCACCCCCGACAGGTACCCGATCCCGCATATTCAGGACTTTTCCGCCCGTTTGGCGGGACGGGTCATCTTTTCGAAAATTGACCTGATACGGGGCTACCACCAGGTACCTGTCCGGGTGGCCGACGTCCCGAAGATGGCCGTCATCACGCCGTTCGGCCTGTTCAAATTTTTGCGGATGCCGTTTGGCCTCAAGAACGCGGCCCAGGCGTTCCAGCGCTTGATGGATGGCGTGCTGCGCGACCTGCCGTTTCTTTTCGTCTATCTGGACGACATCCTCGTCGCCAGCACGTCCCGCGCCGAGCACCTCCTCCACCTCCGAACACTGTTCGGTCGCCTCAGCGAGCACGGCTTAATTGTCAACCCGGTCAAATGCCACTTCGGCGCGACGACCGTTGACTTTTTGGGCCACCACATCACCAAGACCGGGGCCGTGCCGCTGCCGACCAAGGTCGAGGCCATCACCACGTTCCCGCGTCCCCGTTCCATCAAGGCCCTCCAAGAGTTCCTTGGCATGGTGAATTTTTATCACCGATTCGTGCCCCGCGCTGCTCAGCTCATGCGGCCCCTTTACGAGGCCCTCCGGGGCAAGCCGGCCAAGCATGACATTGTTTGGTCCGCGGCCATGGACGCGGCTTTCGCCAGTGCCAAACGGGCCCTCGCCGACGCAACGCTGCTGGCTCACCCGGTGCTCAACGCGCCCATCGCCCTCACTACGGACGCCTCCAACTACGCGGTGGGCGCCGTCCATGAGCAATGGGTGGACGGGGTTTGGCAGCCACTCGCTTTTTTCAGCCGGCAACTCCGGCCGAACGAGTTAAACTACAGCACGTTCGACCGCGAGCTGCTCGGGCTATTTCTGGCCGTTCGCCATTTCCGACACCTCCTGGAGGGCCGCCCGTTCATGGCTTTCGTCGACCACAAGCCGTTGGTCTACGCAATGGCTAAGGTCATGGAGCCGTGGTCGGCCCGCCAGCAGCGCCACCTCTCCGCCGTGTCGGAGTTCACCACGGACATCCAGCACGTCGCCGGCAAAGACAACGCCGTGGCCGACTGCCTTTCGCGGGCCAGCGCGAACGTGGTCCACCTCGGCGTGGACTTCACGCTCATGGCGGCCGACCAGACCACCGACGCCTCGGTGCAGGCACTCCGCGTGGCGGACACGGGCCTCCGCCTGGCCGACATCCCCTTCGCGGGCACCGTCCTGCTCTGCGACGTCTCCCAGGGCCAGCCTCGCCCCATCGTGCCCGTTTCCTGGCAGCGCCGCATCTTCGCCTCCATCCACGGCCTTTCTCACCCGGGCCGGAAAGCTTCTCAGAAGCTGGTGTCGGCGCGTTTCGTCTGGCACGGCCTTCGACGAAACATCCGCGACTGGGCCAACGCCTGCACGGCCTGCCAGCGAGCCAAGGTCCACCGCCACACCCAGGCCCCGCTGGCACCTTTCGCCGTGCCTGAACGGCGTTTCGACCACGTCCACGTGGACCTGGTGGGTCCCCTGCCCCCCTCGCGGGGGTTCACCCACCTGCTCACCATGGTGGACAGGACCACCAGGTGGCCGGAGGCCGTGCCCCTCACCTCCACCACCACCGCCGACGTGGCGCAGGCGTTCATCGCCACCTGGGTCGCGCGCTTCGGCGCACCAGCGGACATCTCGTCCGACCGCGGCCCACAGTTCACGTCTGAGCTTTGGGGTGCGGTCGCCCGTTCGTTGGGGGTCACGCTGCACCGCACCACGGCCTACCATCCCCAAGCCAATGGGTTGTGCGAGCGGTTTCACCGCTCCATGAAGGCCGCACTCATGGCCGGCCTTCAAGACGACGGTTGGGCCGACCGGCTGCCGTGGGTCCTTTTGGGCCTTCGCACGGCCCCCAAGGAAGACCTCCAGGCGTCTGCCGCCGAGCTCGTCTACGGCCAGCCACTCCGCGTCCCGGGCGAATTCGTGCCTGACGCTACCAGTCCCTGGTCCGCCGCTCGCCAGCGCTCGGACCTCCAGGAGGCCGCCCGACGATTTGCCCCCGTGCCGACGTCCCGCCACGGTGGCCCCCAGTCCTACGTCCCCCCGGCGCTTCGCACAGCGGAGTATGTCTTTGTGCGTCATGACGCGCACCGGGGGCCACTCCGGCCGCCGTACGACGGGCCCTTCCGGGTCCTGCGACGGGGCGACAAGTCTTTCATCGTCGACTTCGGCGGCCGGCCGGACCGGATTTCTGTGGACCGCCTCAAACCGGCGCACATGGACGTCGACCGACCACCACGGTTGGCCCTTCCTCCGCGGCGAGGCCGCCCCCTGTCCACAGTTCCCCCCGCTCGACCACCCACCACCACGTCAGACCCCTCCCCACGACCCTCCAGGGGTCGCTTCGGCCGGGTCATCCGGACCCCCCTTAAATTGACCCTGCCGGTGCAGGTCGATTCTGGAGGGGCGTGTGTAGCGGTTACCGCTGGATGTACATAATCGCCTTGTACCGGCCAGAACACGGCCAGACGCGCCTCTCCCGGGCATGCCCGGACTCACTGTTCCCGGGCACGCCCGAACCTCCCGGGCACGCCCGATCTCGTCTTTCCCGGGCATGCCCGCTCTCGCCTTTCCAGGGCTCGCCCAGAGCGTCCGGGCATGCCCGCTATCGCCTTTCCAGGGCTCGCCCAGAGCGTCCGGGCATGCCCGCTATCGCCTTTCCAGGGCTCGCCCAGAGCGTCCGGGCATGCCCGCTATCGCCTTTCCAGGGCTCGCCCAGAGCGTTCGGGCATGCCCGCTATCGCCTTTCCAGTGCTCGCCCAGAGCGCCCGGGCACGCCCAGCCTCGACTTGCCAGGCCGCAGCCAAACACGCCCGGGCAGGCCCAGACTCGCCTTTCCAAGGCTCGCCCTTGATACCCGGGCATGCCCGGTATAGCTTTTGCCGGGCAAACTTCCCGACATAAATGTGTATATATATTGTTGCCCGAAAAACGGGCTTGTCAGAATACCTGAGCTGTTTTGTTTCAATAAAGCAACTCGGACGAATTCCGTCTTTGGTCGCGTCAATTCTTTCGACTCGCGTTGGAGCGCAGTTCCTTCAAGTCTTTATTATGAAAGCTCGAACTGCAGCACTGAGCAGGCTCGAGCTTAGAGCCCGCATATATGTGCCGAGGCCACGCCTAGTCCCCGGGCGTGGCCGCTCGGTCGAAGGGCGGGGCATGTGCCATCAGTACCCGCATGGGCGCTCGCGCCACCCACTGGTGCGCGGAATTATTGCTCCATGTGCCCGCCACACTATAATCCATTCAAGAGCCAAAACAATCCATCTCGTTTCCAAGTTGGTCTACCATTACGCTTGTATAGGCCTCTGCTGATTATACACCGTCCAGCTTTGGAACGTCAGATTTCCCATGGCTTTCTTTGGGTCAAGTGTAAATTGTAAATAAAGTTTAATTTAGCCCGTACACGTTTCCCATAAAAGTATTGCTCCGTTATATTTGATCGTCACCATATGCGTGTTTTTGAATCGACTCATTGCCGGATTTTAACCCTCTGGAGTCCTCAAGCTGATTCTATCGGCTTCACGCATGCGCCGAAATGTCTCCAAGCCGAATTTATTGGCTCTGACCGCATTCAAATTTACCGCGCAATTACCGCCTCCTGGATTCGATGTGCCTGCTGTCATTCCGCAAATGATTCAGGTGAACAATTCAGGGATGGTGGGTGAAGACCTCGGCGACAAAAGATTTCCAATTATATGAAGGAAGCCCGCTGCCACACGTGGTGGCGGAAGGTGTTTTTCAATTTATTCCAAAGGGCCAACCTCAACTCTTATATCATTTATAGCCACATCAAGGGTGACCAAGCTCGAACAAGGGATGATTTCATGATGAAAGTTGGATCGAGCCGATTGCGGAACAACACTAAACCAGCAGGGCAAATGTTGTTGATCCAGAGCAGCCTGTGCGTCACCCTCCGGATGCCCAGGAGTACACTGTTCATGGTCACGTCATACGTCGTGTGCCCGTTGTTATCACAAGAACAGGCAAACGTCGCCAAGGAGAACGGGACTGTGACATTTGCAAAAGGGCAGGCAATGGGCGCCGTCGGTCTGCACAAGATGTGACATTGGCATTTGTAAAGAACGCATCCCAAATCATAGATGGCGTGGTTGAGGTGAGGGCACATTTGATCAGTGTTGGTCCTGTCTCAGAATTCTATGGTGAGGGTTTTCACATTTCCTGTCCTTGGTTGCCTCGAGTTCAACCAGTCACTTCAAGTTCAATACCTTTCATTTGAAGTTTGTACAACTGGAATTGTGGAATTATTGTGATCTGTAATCCAGCCCGATTTGACTCTGGTATTTTTGCCTTATTTTTTTTTGAGATAAACCCTTGTTGAATGGCAATGGCTGTCTTGTTTGTGGCCTGCATGAACTACATTCTCTCACTCAGAAATACTTGAAAAAAATTACTGGTACTGAATGTAATAATGTATTAAAGCACGGTATTACGCACGCTGCTTGTGAGCAAGGAGGAAGCGGACAACGCGGTAATTTGTAAGAGTCTTTATTCAAGAGCTCGCTGTAATACTGAGCTGCTCAGGGCTGCGCGCCCCATCTATATCGTGAGGCCACGCCTCTCTCCCGGGCGTGGCCCACCCCCACTTGGTGTGCGGGGTGATGTCACCACGTCATTGCTTTCGTGTCCGCCACAGTATTTTTCTTTTGAGGAAATGGTTGTACCTCCTGAGTTGTCCCATCAATGAGGGTCACTGTCCAAATTTCACGGTTCAAAATACACTTTTCAGGGGTCAGTGAGAACCCTGTTCATTGGTCCAGAAATCCTTTTGAGAAAAACGTTTTCAAAACGGGTTTATTGGCTCGAATGTGAAGAAAAGGTTCACTGGTCTGTAGGTTCACTGGACCACAAATGGAAAGTGGAAAGTGGAAAGTGGAAAGTGAGCCTTTTTGAACAGTGAACCTTCGGACCAGTGACATGAATGAGCTGTAAATGTGCTGTCACCTGAAACATTCCTGTGTTGGATTCCTTGCTCTAAAAATAAAAATAAAAATATGTCACCCACAGGGTGAACCGTATCTTGCCAAAATGTGAAAATTCCGTTTTTTCGTCATGACGTCATCAAATGACGTCATAGCGTCAAACTGTTTACAGATCTGGGAAGCACTCATCAAGAGCATTCATATGAGGTATTACTCGATATGGTACCTACGATTTCAAAATTTGACCTTGGGGTCAATAATTTTCGACCTCCAGCGCTAACCATGAAGGTCAAGGCCGATCGCCACCAAAAACTAATCAGCTGAGCGCCGGACCATATACTAGATTCCCATGAAGTTTGGAGACGATCCGATCAAAGTTACTCAAAAAATTAGTGTTTCGTCGACCTCCATGATTGACCACAAAGTGACCTTGACCTTTGACCTTGACCTTCAAAATTTTGTGTGCTGAAGGGTATCTCTATAGGACTCTGATATGCGAAGTTACAGGAGTTTCCAATAATAACTGTGGTCTACAGAGTGATCTAAACGTGAAAAAAAAATGATTAACCACAAACAAAAAAATAATGAAAAATCACTCACAGAGCGACACTTGGCAAAACAGCACAAAGTGGAATGGCACTCAGTAGAGCATCCTTTTAACCTCAAAAATTGTTGGTGGTTCAATTCAGTTCGCTGATATGAAATTTCTATTCAAATTTCAATTCAATCGGATGAAAATTGAGGCTTTTAGAAATTTGAAAAAAGCGGTTGACCTTGGGCCTATGTTGACCTTTTGGCCTATGCTGATCTCAAAAATAGTTGGTGGTTGAATTCAGTAAGCCGATATGTAAATCCTCTTCAAATTTCAAGTCAATCAGATGAAAATTGAAGATTTTAGAAATTTGGCAAAGTTGGTGACCTTTGGCCTATGTTGACCTTTTGACCTTTTGACCTAAAAAATTAACCGGACTTTGTCAGACAACGAACTCCACCATTTGGTAATGTTTCGTGAAGATCGGTTTAAAATTGTGACCTGTAGGCAAGTATAAGTGAGCGGACAGACAAACACACACAAACCGGAGTGATCAACATACTTGTCAAAAAAAAGTTTTTTGCCAAGTAAAAATATGTCACCCACAGGGTGAACCGTATCTTGCCAAAATGTGAAAATTCCGTTTTTTCGTCATGACGTCATCAAATGACGTCATAGCGTCAAACTGTTTACAGATCTGGGAAGCACTCATCAAGGGCATTCATATGAGGTATTACTCGATATGGTACCTACGATTTCAAAATTTGACCTTGGGGTCAATAATTTTCGACCTCCAGCGCTAACCATGAAGGTCAAGGCCGATCGCCACCAAAAACTAATCAGCTGAGCGCCGGACCATATACTAGATTCCCATGAAGTTTGGAGACGATCCGATCAAAGTTACTCAAAAAATTAGTGTTTCGTCGACCTCCATGATTGACCACAAAGTGACCTTGACCTTTGACCTTGACCTTCAAAATTTTGTGTGCTGAAGGGTATCTCTATAGGACTCTGATATGCGAAGTTACAGGAGTTTCCAATAATAACTGTGGTCTACAGAGTGATCTAAACGTGAAAAAAAAATGATTAACCACAAACAAAAAAACAAACAAACATACAAGCTGACTAATACATCTTGCAAAAACTTCGTTTTGGCAAGATAAATATGTCACCCACAGGGTGAACCGTATCTTGCCAAAATGTGAAAATTCCGTTTTTTCGTCATGACGTCATCAAATGACGTCATAGCGTCAAACTGTTTACAGATCTGGGAAGCACTCATCAAGGGCATTCATATGAGGTATTACTCGATATGGTACCTACGATTTCAAAATTTGACCTTGGGGTCAATAATTTTCGACCTCCAGCGCTAACCATGAAGGTCAAGGCCGATCGCCACCAAAAACTAATCAGCTGAGCAGCGGACCATATACTAGATTCCCATGAAGTTTGGAGACGATCCGATCAAAGTTACTCAAAAAATTAGTGTTTCGTCGACCTCCATGATTGACCACAAAGTGACCTTGACCTTTGACCTTGACCTTCAAAATTTTGTGTGCTGAAGGGTATCTCTATAGGACTCTGATATGCGAAGTTACAGGAGTTTCCAATAATAACTGTGGTCTACAGAGTGATCTAAACGTGAAAAAAAAATGATTAACCACAAACAAAAAAACAAACAAACAGACAAACATACAAGCTGACTAATACATCTTGCAAAAACTTCGTTTTGGCAAGATAATAAAGTTTTTCTTGTCAAATTTCTCTTGCAGTCTTTCACAACCTTGTTCCCTTGTTCTTAACTTGTTCTTAACTAATCCCTTAGCTTAACTAATCCCTTGTTCTTAACCACAATCATCATTCTCTTCCTTCATTGTAATTACTGTTTATTGGCAGTGATGTTCTAATGCACATAATCTTTAAATACATTCGATTAGCCAACTCGAAATTCGACATGGCGGCCATTTTGATGAAATGGCCACCAAAATTACGAGCAGGTACCTCTCCTCATGTCTTGCTTCTCTCAGAGACCCAATTGTCACATAATGTTCTTGTTAATTCATTTTACATTTCGAGCTGCAATCTTCATTCACGATGCCGCTTCAAAGGAGGAGTTCGGGTAGGGTTGGGGTTAGGGTTATCTACTCCAACATCAACACGCCTGCTGTCCGCCCTGTGGACCCCAAATCTCCAAACTTTGATGTCAGATCTGGCTTTAGATTTGTCTCCCGACCATCACTATTTTTCTCTGTTTCACTTTCTGCTCTCCCAACTCCACAAACTTCATCGCTTTCTTTGACGATCTTTATTCCTGCAATGAGGCCGTGACATCCGAAGAACCTCAAGCAGAATTCCTCGATTTTGGAGACTTCAATGTACACCACAGGCAGTGGTTGAAATCATTGCACACGGATGTTGGGACAGTTGAAGCTCTTATATTTTCCATTCTCAATGATTTGGAACAAATTATTACCCACCCGACCCATATTAGTCAGGTTCACTGTTTTTTCGTTCAAAATCATGGTAGATTAGCAAACCTATACATTTTTGGAAACGTTATTACATGGAAAATCTGAAAATCAATGTTTACATTTGCCAATTCCGACCAATTCGATTCGACCAATTCGACCAATTTGACCAATCGACCAATTCCATTCGACCAATTCCATTCGACCAATTCCATTCGACAAATTCGACCATTCGACAAATTCGACCATTCGACCAATTCGATTCGACCAATTCGACCAATTCGATTCGACCAATTCGACCAATCGACCAATTCCACTCGACCAATTCGACCATTCGACCATTCGACCAATCGCTTCGATCGACCATTCGACCTTTCGACCAATTCGATCGATTTGATTCGATTCGATTCATCGAATTCGATTCGATCGACCATTTGACCAATTCGATTTGCCAATCAATTTGACCGACCTTTGCTTGTGTGGAACGGACTGTGAAAACGATGCGGACTATATTGTCGGATACGACACACAGGACAGTGATGACGAACTCTAAATGGCATATTCTGTAATCATGTATGTTTGATGCCATTGACTGCCTGTGTATATTTTGTCATTGACTGCCTGTGTAGATGTGAAGTTATACTGACTGCACGTGTATATCTGATTTTGCTGACTACATATGTTTGGTGATATGAATTATTGTGACACATTTTGATGTTATTAACTGCCTGTACAAAATGATAACATGTATTTGATTATGCAACTTATCGCGAATATAAAGACAGTATTTTGCAATTCAAAACCTTTGATTCGTGTCTTACCATTCCCCATAGCACTAATTTGATACTTTCATTGGATTCCTTGTCCCTGAAAATATAGGTTTAGGATATTTTTGAAAGTTTTTAGGGTAATTAGAGGCAGAAATAGAACAAAATATGTATTTTACAGTGGCCATTTTGAAAATCCAAAATGGCCGCCATACAGGTATCTCTCCAAATGTAAACATTGATTTTTAGTTTCCTTATGCTATAACCTTTCCAAAAGTGTATAGGTTTGCTAATCTACCATGATTTTGAACGAAATATAATTTATTGACAAAGTGAACCTGACTATATCACAGATCGTCATGACCACTCGTCCAATACTTGGGATTTGTTCTTCATCGCCAATCCGTTGCGTTGCAGCTGCACAATTTCACCTCCAATTGGTTATTCTGACCACAACCTTGGAACATCACTTTGCTTACCACCACTCCTCCTCCGACTGCTCCGACTAAACACCAGTATTCGCACTTCAATAGCACCAACTGGACTTGTTTACGAAATTTATTTTCTGGTTTTCCATGGAAAGACGACTGCCTCTCCTCAGGCGATGCCTCCATCTCTGCTGAACGTACAGCTGAGGTTATTGCTGCAGGAATGGAGGCTTATGTCCCCTTCTCTTTCAAGTTTATCTCTCCCACCAACTCTTGGTTCAATAATTCCTGCTGTGCGGCCATTCTTCGTGCAAAGGATGCGGCGTATAGAAAATGGAAAAAGTCTTCTTCCTCCAACTCTCATTCAGCTTGCATATCTGCCAGAAATTATTTAAAACATGTTATTTGTGAGGCGAAGCATTCCTTTATCCAAAATAAATGTGACAGTCTCTCATCTTCTTCCACTTATAGATCTTTCTGGTCCTGAGCTAAAAGTGTCAGCAACAACTTCTGTCGCTCGACCTGACCTTCACTTTTCCGTTCCGATGATACCATAGCTGTCTCTCTGACTGACAGAGCAACTCTTTTTGGTTCTCTTTTCTCCTCCAATTCCACACTGCATGACGAACATTCCATCTCCCTCAGATGTTCCCTCAGAATCTCATGCCCCTCCCAATAACCTCTTTTCATGCAGTCAAAAAAGTACCCCCCTATCTGGACACAAGCAAGTCAAACAGACAAGAGACACATTCCTCCTTGTGCATTGAAGGAGGGTCTTCAGAACTTGCTCGTTTGTTTTGTTTTTGTTTAAAACCCCAATCTTTACCTCTTTCCAGGAAACATGCCTCACCCCAGCCTATTTTGAAGAAGGGTGATCGTTCAAATCTTTCCAACTACCATCCTATTGCTCTGACTTCTACTATTTCCATTGTCTTTGAATGTCTCCTCAATAACCATTTCCTCAAGCATTTTGAATCTTAGTCTTACATCTGACCATCAATATGGCTTTCGCATACCTACCGGTGATATCCTTTCTGACATTAGGAATGTCTGGGCATCTTCTCTGAGAGGCTTTGGGGAATCCTTGGCTGTCGGCCTTGATATCTCAAAATCCTTTGACAGAGTTTGGCATCGGGGTCTGATGTCCACGTTTCTCTCTTTCAGCTTTCCTCATTCACTCTGCTCTCTCATATCGAGCTTTCTCTCCAACTGCTCTGTCCCCATAAATGTTTATGGTTCAACGTCTTCCTCATTCCCTATCAACAGTGGTGTCCATCAGGGTTCTGTCCTTCTCTAACACTCTTCCTTCTTTTTATCAATGCCATTTTTCTTCTGAAAATAATCAAATGCACTCGTATGTTGATGATTTGACATCACATTCCTCCATGTTTTTCCCATCTGCCCATCTTCCCTCATTCGATCTGCATTTCGTTTGATCACAGCCACCTCTTTAAATTCAGATTTGGACAAGATTTCCCAATGGGGCAAATGTAATTAGGTTAAGTTTAATGCTTCTAAAACTCAATGTCTTCCCATCTCTCTCTAAAACTCCTCTGAACTCTCCAATCTTTTTTTAAAGCTCCACAATTACACCATGTGATTCAATAAACCTACTAGGTATTACCGTAACATAAAATTTATCCTGGAATCCACACATTAGAGAAATTTTGAAATTTCTTTTTTTTGAAAAAAGTTACCCGTTAATAATTTTATATTTATTTTGAAGACTTTTTGAAACAAAGAACAGAACTTCTCTGTAATCAAGTTACCCGCTGAGAAGATAATGGCGATCAAACTTCCTCGGCCCCCAATCTTCTCCCTCCCTACTTCTTGCTTCCTAATCAGCGATCCCTGTCCCCCAGATCTATCCCTCCCTAATCCCTTATCAGAATCTCCGCCCCCCTACACCTCCTACTGTGAAGACCCAATCATCATTCTCCTATTGTTCAAAACTAGGACGTGCCCGTACGTGGGTGCCCGTTCCTTGCCAAAAAAAAAAAAAAAATGTCTTCGCCCATGCATGCATGGGCGTGCCCATGGGCCCATGGGCGTGCCCGTAAGTGCGTGATGTGACCGTACAATGAATGTATCGTCCCGACGCCGCAGCTCGGATGGCGCTGCAGTTAATCGGGCCTGTATCGGCAGAGTTATTATAAACGTGTACTACAATCGATCGTACCTTACAACAATCAACACAGATTGCAACGTCAAATAAATGAATATGCTCTCAAATGTGCCGTCCGAGGCAGCGTCTGCTCGCCACGTTCAGCGTCACTATGACTATCCGTAAGTCCGGAAGTGACGTCCTCATTTGACTGTCCGGAAGGTCGCATATCGCAGTTACGATGAATTGCAAATTAGTTTTAATTAGTTTTAAAACATAGTTTAACGCCAACATAGTTTGCCAACGTGAAATAAATGAATACGCTCTCAAATGTGCCGTCCGAGGCAGAGTCTGTTCGCCACGTTCGGCACACGTGATAGCTCGCTGCTCTCTGATTGTTTGAATCGTACCCCTCTATTTACATGAAATGGTTTGGTCCAAAGCGAACGGCTTGCGAGTACGATGACAATCCCCCCCCCCCCCTCTATTTACATGAAATGGTTTGGTCCAAAGCGAACGGCTTGCGGAGTTTGGTAAAGAAATCGCCATAGCTCGGTAACTACTTGTCCGATTAATATGAAACCTTGAAAAGGCACATCCTCGGGTCCCCAGCAATATACCTGGCAAGTTTCAAGTATATCGGACCCGTGGTTGTCGAGAAACAGCGGTCACAGACAAACACACAAACACACAAACACACAAACACACAAACACACAAACACACAGACACACAGACACACAGATTACTGGAATTATAGATAGATAGATAGATGATATATATAGAGCTAAATTCGCTCAATCGGTGAAGAATGCTCATTTCGACCCAGGTCCTGTGCTGTGAGTTTTGTATATAAGGAATTTCTGTTGTAACCAAATGAGTATTTTCCCAGTATTATTAAAAATACTTGCAAGTGTCCATGGCTTGTTTATGTACACAAACCTGTTCTTCAACAATTTGGCATCCCAGGGTGGGCCACTTCAGGAAGGAGTTGAGATCCGTGCACAGGAAGGTGATTCCAGAACTCTGATCTGCTTTAAGATGGAGTCATGGACTCTCAACTATCCGTAGACAGAGTTCTTCTTAGCCTCTGCTGAACGTGGCTTCTTACCATGTTAATCTATATATATATAAAACACAGTTTATGTGTGTGTGTGTGTGTGTGTGTGTGTGTGTGTGTGTGTGTGTGTGTGTGTGTGTGTGTGTGTGTATGTAATGTTACCGATAGACTCCTAAACGGAGAGGCTCACGTACTTGATATTTGGCACAGACATGGCCATTGAGCCTGGGACGAACATGGCTGACCTAAAAATTTATTTCATAATATGCTTTTACCATATTTTTTATCTCAGCGCGAAATATTATGACCGGAATCTGACCGGTCGCAGAGCAGCGCGCTGATTTGCTCAGAGCGATCACGTGATGTTCCCTGCCGCCATTAACTCAGTTACGTGTTCGCACGTATTTCAGAGCGAAAAGCAATTGCCTTTTTTCACATTTAAGCGACGAACATTGCCATTCACACCACATAGGTTTTTTTCCCTTTCATCTTTAGATTCATATTTTTTGCCATAACGTAGCGCATTAAGGCTCTCTCGAGCTCGAGTTAGCCAATCACCTGGGAGCATGAGGCCACGTTGGCCACGCCCACGACAGGACGCAGAGTTGCAATCGATCGCTCAGAGCGATCACGTGATGTTCCTTGCCGCGCGACTATCTATATATATCACTCAGATCCCTCACAATCGACCACCACCCCCTCCTACAATACTAAATATCACCCAGATCCCTTGGAATCGACCACCACCTCCTCCTACAATACTAAATATCACCCAGATCCCTTGGAATCCACCACCACCTCCTCCTCCTGCAATACTAAATATCACCCAGATCCCTTGGAATCGACCACCACCCCCTCCTACAATACTAAATATCACCCAGATCCCTTGGAATCGACCACCACCTCCTCCTGCAATACTAAATATCACTCAGATCCCTCACAATCGACCACCACCCCCTCCTACAATACTAAATATCACCCAGATCCCTTGGAATCGACCACCACCCCCTCCGACAATACTAAATATCACCCAGATCCCTTGGAATCGACCACCACCTCCTCCTACAATACTAAATATCACCCAGATCCCTTGGAATCGACCACCACCCCCTCCTACAATACTATATATCACTCAGATCCCTTGGAATCGACCACCACCCCCTCCTACAATACTATATATCACTCAGATCCCTTGGAATCGACCACCACCCCCTCCTACAATACTATATATCACTCAGATCCCTTGGAGTCGATCACCACCTCCTCCTGCAATCTATATATACTAGGGCATGCCCGTACTATATCTATATCTAAAATTATATCCCCCCCTCTATTTACATGAAATGGTTTGGTCCATGAAATGTTTTGGTCCATTCGCAACGCCAAAGCGAACGGCGAACGCTTTACATGAAATGGTTTGGTGCATGAAATGTTTTGGTCCATTCGCAACGCCAAAGCGAACGGCGAACGGCTTGCGAGTACAGTGACAATCCCCCCGGGGTTTTTATTAGTTTTAAAACATAGTTTAACGCCAACATAGTTTGCAAACGTGAAATAAATGAATACGCTCTCAAATGTGCCATCCGAGGCAGAGTGTGTCCGCCACGTTCGGCACACGCGATAGCTCGCTGCTCTCTGATTGGTTGAATCGTTTTTTGGACATAGCTCGGTAAGTAATTGTCCGATTAATATGAAACCTTGAAAAGGCACATACTCGGGTCCCCAGCAATATACCTGGCAAGTTTAAAGTATATCGGACCCGTGGTTGTCGAGAAACAGCGGTTACAGACAAACGTACAAACGTACAAACAAACAAACACACAGAGATTACTGGAATTATAGATAGATAAAACACAGTTTGTGTGTGTGTGTGTGTGTGTGTGTGTGTGTGTGTGTGTGTGTGTGTGTGTGTGTGTGTGTGTGTGTGTGTGTAATGTTACCGATAGACTCCTAAACGGAGAGGCTTACGTGTTTGATATTTGGCATAGACATGGCCATTGAGCATGGGACGAACATGGCCGAACTCAAAATATTTGACGATCCATATTTTTTGTTCATATTTACCTCAGCGCATTTCAGCGCACGGAATCAACGGAATCAGAGCAGGTGGGCGATGATTCGCTCAGAGCGATCACGTGATGACGCTATGAACGCTATGACGCTATGAAAAAAAAAATCGCTATGACGCTATGAACGCTATGATGCTATGAAACGCTATGAAGCTGTGAACGATATGACGCTATGAAAAAAAAAATCCCTATGACGCTATGAAACGCGATGAACGCGATGACGCTATGAACGCTATGACGCTATGATGCTATGAAGCTATGACCGCTATGACGCTATGACGCTATGACGCTATGAAACGCTATGAAGCTGTGAACGATATGACGCTATGAAAAAAAAAATCCCTATGACGCTATGAAACGCGATGAACGCGATGACGCGATGAACGCTATGACGCTATGATGCTATGAAGCTATGACCGCTATGACGCTATGACGCTATGACGCTATGAAACGCTATGAAGCTGTGAACGATATGACGCTATGAAAAAAAAAATCCCTATGACGCTATGAAACGCGATGAACGCGATGACGCTATGAACGCTATGACGCTATGATGCTATGAAGCTATGACCGCTATGATGCTATGACGCTATGACGCTATGACGCTATGACGCTATGAAACGCTATGAAACGCTATGAAGCTGTGAACGATATGACGCTATGAAAAAAAAAATCCCTATGACGCTATGAAACGCGATGAACGCGATGACGCTATGAACGTTATGACGCTATGATGCTATGAAGCTATGACCGCTATGAACGATGTGACACTATCTAAAAAAAAATCGCTATGACGCTATGAAACGCTATGAACGCGATGACGCTATGAACGCTATGAACGATATGACGCTATGACGCTATGAAGCTATGACGCTATGAAGCTATGACCGCTATGAACGATATGACGCTATGAAAAAAAAAATCGCTATGACGCTATGAACGCTATGACGCTATGAAAAAAAAAATCGCTCGCTTTCCCAAGGGACTCGCTCTCCCCCCGTTCCCCTCCCCTCCCCTCCCCTCCCCTTCCCCCTCCCCCCCCCCCCCCCCCCCCGCCCGGCCATGCCGGGTACTTCTGCTAGTATTTAATAACACTGTTGTTGTGTGTATATGTAATATCTATTGATGTTCCAAAGTGTTTCATGATGAAACTGCAGGTTGGTGGGATTTCCAAAGTTGCAAATGCAAAATAAAACCCTGAAGCAGGTTGGTGGGTCCGATCCTCGCATTTATTTGCTTTAAAACCCTGAACGGGATGCATACACACAGTATACATATAGTAGTCTATATTTATCAGAACACTTGATGCATACACGCATACATAAACAGTATACATATAGTTTACTGTGCGCACGATAGACGACCTTCTAATATTTTGCCTAAAGCTTTTGAGCTGTCCCGAAAAATTGTGTACAAATAGTTGAAATCCTGTGGGAATGCTCACAGTGAGGTCCTAAACATACACATGCTTGGTAGACGATGGGGTGATTAGGTAATTTAAAAGCTGGACAGTCTGCTTTGTACATACCAGTGTTCAGTGGCGTCTGAAACTGCCAAAATGGAGAGGTATTTTTGTCTTGGTATTGAAAAGTGTTGGAAACGGAGAGGTATTTGTCCTTTGTTTTGGAATGGTATTTGTCCTTTGTCTTGGTATTGAGAAAGTATGTTGTTATATGGTTAACCGAGTGTCAGATTGTGTAAATTACAGCGTGTAAAAAAAAAAATATGAAAAAACTTTTCACAAAATGTCATATAGCAGATTTGTGTGTGCACCACCAGCATGCTCATGACATTTTGGTGGATTAACATCCACATAAGTAAGATCTGGATGTATCTAGTTTAATAGAGTGGTTCGCGTGAAAGGAGAAATCCGGACGTGCAGCCTGGATGAGGTAAGGTCCGAAGGACGAACCGCCGCCTCGAAGTCGGCACGGACAAACTTCAGCCCAGGTAGATGAACTTCAGCGCAGGTTGAGCTAGATTCAGCGCAGGTGGGACGACCAGCTTCAAGATGGGTCACGGGAGGGGCCAATGCTTGCAGGTCCACGGGATCAGAGCGAGAGATCGGTGAAATACAAAGCAAGAGAGGTTGTCGGCAAAGGACAAAGGCAAGAGAGTTCGGGCAAGAGCACAAAGGCAAGAGCAGTGTCCGGGCAAGAGGAAGAGGAAGAGTCCAGAGATCGGCGAAGAGCGATGGGTGTCGGGCGTCGACGCAAAAAGCAAGAAAATGAAAATGCGTTGGACGGGGGTTTCATCACACCCGCCCACGCCTTGAAAATGTTCCACAGCCTCCCGTTGGCTGAGGTTGGTCATATGCTGGCCTTCAATCCTTTCTTCTCTCAGGAAGGTTTCAGTTTTCCTTCCCCCTTTCATTCGGGGAGGTTTCACAGCCAATGGGTTGCTTGCTGGTGCAGTCTCACCGACTCGTCATTGGTCACGTGGGCCTGTTCTTTTGGCCACGCCTTCCTGCTCATTAGAAATGGCTTCCCTTGACCACACGAAGGTTTGAAATCCTGCCGACTCAACGCACATTTGGTCTTTATTACTACACAATGGGAAAGGGCTAATCTTTACATTCAATAAGAAATAACTAACTACGGCAGGCTACATGTTGTCGTGCAATTAACTATAGGGGGTTTGCCTTGATGGCAAAACCCCAACAATATATTTAAATGATCCAGCACGTGTTTTCAGAATTCGTCTTTTCTGTAAAATGAAACCGGATCGTGTCCTCGACCCGAGGTGAGGGTTTTTTGACGAATGGAGCCTGGATCGGGTGCTTTATCCACGGGGCAGCGCCACGTTCGATCGACCACGGTTCGTTCGTGCGAGTGTTCGGTCTTTGGGCGGCTCTTTGTGGGAAGGCAATGGCCAACCGCCCAATGTTGTACACGATATATGCAGCACGGTCGTGGTGTGAGATGCAAGTGACTGGTCATCTCGCCTGTCCCGTGTGCGGAAGCGTCGGACAGTGTTGAACAAATTAATACAGTAAAGATTATCATGGCGTTTTTAATCCCAAAGTCGTAATGACCGGGTTGGTGGATTGAAGCGGTGTGTGTTTCATGAACCAATAATGAGCGTTGTTCGGTGTTAATGGAACGGCTGGCTTGGCAAGCACTTGCTAGCTGTTTGAACACACCTCTAAACCTGCGACGCACACCCCAGCCCCCAGCCCTCTTCCACACCCGCACCCGATCCCCGCACTCCACCGGCCGATAAAATAGTCGAGGCTCATATAACAGCTTTGACAACTCCACTTGAATAGAGAACCGGGGTCAGCACAGCACGGTTTTCAACTCTGGTTGAATCAGGTTAAGCTGAATAAGTTGAAATCGGCTGAATTGCAAACCGACATCGCGTTGTTATTCAAGTCATACTCGATTAATCGTGTCGCTCGATTAATTCTGCAGTTGCATGCAAATGACTGTTACATGCATGAATTTAAATGAAATGATGGTTTGTCTGTCTGTTAATGTTAATGGTCTGTGACTAGATGAACGAATTGATGGTGTTGGGGTTGCCCACGGAAAATGATGTAACCAACAGTCAATTGAGCAAATCCCAAATTTGTGTGTTAAATCTTTCTTTGTGTATTAAATTTGTGTGTTAAAAGAGGAATGCAACTTCTTTTCTTCATTCCTCTTCTCTTTTATCTCTTCTTTGGCCCTCATTCTTTCCTTCTCTCCATTCTTTTCATTCATTCATTATTCATTGATTTTCATTGATGAATGAAATCTCGGAATGAGAATGGGGACACTAATTTGACCCTCTCTTCTGACGGAGGTAACAAGCGGATAGCGAGGCACATGTCACTTCCAGGTGGGCCCCCAGGAAACAGCATTGCGCTTCCTGCTCGCAAAATGAAGAATCACTCTGAATTGAGCTAAACTGGTGATTCTATTGGATTTTTGGTGGTGTAATTATGGAGACTAGGGCATGCCCGTACTATATATATATCTAAAATTATATCCCCCCCCCCCCCTCTATTTACATGAAATGGTTTGGTCCATGAAATGTTTTGGTTCATTCGCAACGCCAAAGCGAACGGCGAACGCTTTACATGAAATGGTTTGGTTCATGAAATGTTTTGGTCCATTCGCAACGCCAAAGCGAACGGCGAACGGCTTGCGAGTACAGTGACAATCACCCCCCCCTCTATTTACATGAAATGGTTTTAATTAGTTTTAAAACATAGTTTAACACCAACATATGGCATGCCCGTACCCGTACTATCCGTAATGGCGCACGCTCTCACAGGAGCTCCGGAAGGTCGCATATCGCAGGAAAGCGAAAGAATCGCAAATTAGTTTTAATTAGTTTTAAAACATAGTTTAACGCCAACATAGCGCCAACATAGTTTGCCGACGGGAAATAAATGAATACGCTCTCAAATGTGCCATCCGAGGCAGAGTCTGTTCGCCACGTTCGGCACACGTGATAGCTCGCTGCTCTCTGATTGGTTGAATCGTTTTTTGGACATAGCTCGGTAACTACTTCTGCGATTAATTTAAAACCTTGAAAAGGCACATCCTCGGGTCCCCAGCAATATACCTGGCAAGTTTCAAGTATATCGGACCGGTAGTTGTCGAGAAACAGCGGTCACAGACAAACATACAAACATACAAACATACAAACAAACATACACACAGAGATTACTGGAATTATAGATAGATGATGGTGCAGGGATACCAAGAGGATTAATTTGATTTATACATCCTGATAGTTGTTGCTGACCTTTCCTGGTGTTTTGACCATTTTATCCAGGTGGAGGAGGTCATATTTTCTCCCATGTTTGTCTGTCTGTGAACTCGAAATATAAAAGGTTATGGACGAGTTATGACGAGATTTGATGGACGAGTTGATTCGGTTATAAGAACGAGCCGATTAGATTTTGATTCAGGAGTGAATCTAGGTTCGGCCAACCAGCTCGATATAACAACATGGATTGTTCGGCCTGGTAGAGGGATGCGCTCGTGCTGATGTGAGTATGTTTTTATCATGTGAAGCTGTTTTTCTGAGTTGGTAACAGGAGAATACGGAGAGCCTGACATAATGGAGCTCCAACAGATGCCGACATCTCCAGTAATTTGCAGACACGCCAAATGGTCTGGCAAGGGACGTACCTGGAGATGTTACAACAGGTGTGAATAGGTGAGTCGATACACACTCCTCAGCGGATTCTGACTTCCATGACAAAAGCTTGTGAACAGATTTGGACAAATTTTGGTCGGGAAACAGCGAATTTCACAAGAACAAATGATTCGATTTTGGTAAAGATTTGAATATGGATTCGGATCCAAGAATTATTTGATTTTTGTTGAGTGATTCTTCACCATTAAGTGACGTGGCCAACCAGGTGGAGTTGTGTTCTCTACTGAGTGCCATTCTAGGTGTAAAATGCTGTTGTCAAAAGGCATTTTTTTCAAAACGATGGGAAAAGTGAACTCGATGCAAAGAGAAGATGATGGTGCAAGGTCATGGAAATGTGTGGATTAATCTTTTCTCTTTTTCATGTTTTTGTTTCAATGATTCACATGTTCAAGTTTGATTAATCATACATGACAAGGTTCTAATTTGAGTGTGTATGAGAAAATTTGTTGCAGGGCTCGTGGAATGTTCATGGTTGGACATTATCATTGGAGAACTTACAGTGAATTTGGAAAAAAGTGAATTTCAATAAAATTTTCATGAAGGATTTTCATAGAAACAAAGAGAATAAACTTGAATTGGAAATTTTGGAAAATTCAATTAAAAGACCCTGGATTGGACTAAATTATTGGATATAGTTCCAGAAATCCCAGACTTGCAAAATTTACACATGTGTTTCGGGGCGCATGATGGTGAATAGAACTGAAAGACAATTTTCGGAACAATTGATTTACCAGTTAATGGGGAACGCTATGGAGGTCACATGAAATTTAATGATAACATGATTCTCACATGGAAGTCACAGGATGATCACGTGGGTTTTTTGGACAATTGGCATTGTTTATCTGGCATGTGAAAATATGTGTAATTAATTTGGGGTAAAATAACATGGGGAGAATTGACCATGGAAGGTAAAAGGGAGCTGCACATTTTAATAATGATCGACCAGATGGGAAAACACTGGATAATCTATTGTGGGAAAAAACGTTGGTCTAACTCTAAATGTTAACATTGTGTGTGTTTCGAAAAAATTCCTGTTTGTGTTTGTGTTTCTCTGTTTCAAAAAAATTAAGGGACAGACTTTATGAAATTGGTACCCACCCTGATAAGCAAATAATAATGCACAAACGCAAACATGGGTACATAATGCATGAGTTTGTGTATTTTGCTTGTGTGTGTGTTTGGTTTGTGTATTTTCCCCAAAAAAAAAAAAAAATTTGCTAAATATGGCAGTATACCTGTATAAGAACAAATAAACGGCCTGGTCAAGATAAAATATTCATGAAATAAAAGACATATTTGAATTGGGAAGGGGATTGTGAGTAACCTTGATAACGACCATATGAGGATACAAAGCTATTTATGAATATGAGGTTCACCAATTAAAAGGTAGTGATAAGCCTTTGGGAGTAAAATTAGCCAAATTTGTGAGGAATCTTACATGGACATTGGAGAGTACTCAATGCTCACGGCTTTCTGATACACATGAATGAATGAATGAATGAATGATCGTTTTAAGGCCATTTTCCCCGCTAGAGCAGGGGTTAGCCTTGCGGGCCGCCCCATGACAATCATGGTTCCCTGTTTGAGGCAATGTTTTTATGGCCGGATGCCATTCCTGACGCCAACCCGAAGTCGCCTCTTACGATGTGCAGGGATACAGTGTACCTATTCTAAACCGGGGTACACACCGTGATCATTCATCCCAGCAAGCTGGTACTCAGCCTCTTACGATGTGCAGGGATACAGTGTACCTATTCTAAATCGGGGTACACACCATGATCATTCATCCCAGCAAGCTGGTACTCAATTTGCCGACCTCGGAAGGATGACAGGCTGAGTCAACCCCCCTGGCGTTAATTCAGCGATCGACCGGGATTCGAACCCAGGATCCTCGGATCCCAAGCCGGCACCCTAACCGCTAAGCCAACACCAGGTTCATAAAGATTTCTGATACACATAAAGTTGGATTTTGTTGGAATGCAATTATGCTGTCGGCATGGACGTGTGTTAGGGGTAAACGATATGTATATTCTCTGCTCGTGGCTTTCTGATACACATAAAGTTGGTTTTTGTTGGAATGCAATTATGCTGTAGGCATGGACGTGTGTTCGGGGTAAACGATATGTATATTGACAAAGACGGATGTGACAATGGGGAAGAGCTCATTAAGATGAGCTGGACGATTATTAGGAGATTTCTTTTTACTCCCTCAAAATGGTAATATCAATACAAGGATTGAGTTTGATAACTACCAGGGAATTTTGATGTGTAAAATCTTGCTGAATTGATAAAGGAAATGTCACACCAGACTTGAACGTATATTGATTTAAATAAAATATGGATTTTATGAGAAATGAAGAAGGATGGAAAATGGAAACGAACAAATCATATTGTGCAATGGACCAAGTTGGTTGATTTTATTAGTTATTAATATAATAAAAATAATGGAAATAAATCTGATTGAGTGACATTTTGGTGATGGTATAAAATCTCACAAGAGAAATAATTAATGGGAATATTCAGCCACCACTGTGAGCTTTTCAATGGAATGTATTGTGAATCTCAAACCAAGGGACAAACACGAACACATTGTTACGGAGCTTAAAAATCAGAACATGATGTTACGTGTACCTGCACGATATATTTTAATAACTTGGGACACCTATATTTGCATACTGGTGTCATTGGTACTCACTCGTTGCATATAAATGGAGACGAGAAACAGCTAAAGGGGAGTAACACTTACTTGGATATTTTCTACAACATACAAAGGGTCTGAATAAGCAGTGGTTTGTGCACATGTGGTTCACCAAATGAAGCTTTGGAATTTAAACAAAGTCGCTGGTTAAACAGAAGGAGAATGCAGAGTGAATAATTTTTAGATGCAGTGTAAATTAAGGGAGATATTACTTAGATTAAGAGCTATTATTCTTCCTTATGGAAGTTGGAAGACAGATCCAAAACAATGAATCTATAAATGAATATGATGGGGATAACATCCTCAATTTGTTCTAATTAATTAATTGTGGAAAAAGGAATTAATTTATGGCAGTGGAATGTTAACAGCATCCTAAAATGTCCTGAGAGTGTGCATCCACATAATCAGAAATCCCAGATTTTAAATTTGGTAATGTGATGAAAATGTAATGAAAATAACAACTTCTACGGCCATAAAGCCCAAACAAATTGAAAAAAAAAAAACTGTAATTGCGTACGTAATTTGCAGATGAGTATTTGGTAAATAAAAAGGGAATTTATTGATTTGGAAGATATTTCCAAAGGTCGATAAAAATGTTAGTGTCACAGTTGTCAGGTGTGAAAAAGCCATTGGATGAATAATAAGATCTGTATATATATGTATGTATATAATTTTTGCAAAGCCTAAGAAATTGTAAAATCTGAGAATAAAAACAAGTATGATGGTAAACAAAATGCATAAGCGTTAAGGTACATGTGAGCAAAATTCCATGATTGTACAAAAGTTTTGTAAGATTGAGAGAGATTTATATTTGGAAAAGTAACAGCTAAGATACTTGAATATCTGTTTATTGAATTGAAAATTGAGAAAGCAATAATCATGATGTAAATAATACAGTCACCCGTATGGTGGCTTGCTTAAAAGCTTTGGTGACTGTGTTTAAACAAAATAACGAACCATGAAATGGTGCTTGGAGAAGAACTAAATGTGAACTCAGATGAGGAAGACCCCTATGGTGACTTCGATAAAGAGATGATACAACTGAATCAAATAATGATACAGATGGACGGTGCAGATTCAGAATGATAAGATAAAAGGATGTTATGTATTGTCGGTCTTATAAGGCAAGTGAACTAATATCATCAAAGTTTGAAACCGGGAAAACTGATGTAACTTCAGGCACCATTTTTTTAAAAATCAAACACTATTGTAGAAACTGTTGATTAACCCCAAAGTCAAAAAAAAAAAGAAAAAAAAAAAGTGGGGAATATCTATGATAATGAATACATTATGCATCGCTGATTGGAGCCAGGTATTCCCGTTTGTGATTTTAACCATTATTAATTAATTATTTTAAATGCACGAGTTAAGCATTTGTGAGATATATGAAGGACTCATTTTATACCTGTTTGGTAATAATAAAAGGAAAATTGTTGATATAGAAGGTAAGATAGTGATTACATTCCTCATTGATTTGTATGACGAGGACCACATAATCTTAAATAATTTTAAATTGTCAATTGATGAATCAGAAGGTTCGAGATATCTGAATTGTTTGAGATATCATAGGTTAAACACATCTGGTGTTTTGTCATTATAAATATACATCTGATGTTGGAGCTTATGTCTTTGTGAAAATATGAAAATATAATCTTTGAATGTTTCAAAGGAAAACAGAAAACTGTTGAATAAGAAGCTGTAATAAGATAAACATGATCAGTTAGAGCAGGGGTGGGGAACCTTTTTCCTGTCGAGGGCCATTTCGATTTTTAGAACATCTTTCGAGGGCCATGCTAAATTATTGAATACATATATCGGACTCACCTAATGCGATGGCTGGAACTGTTTCTCTTTGGCGAGGCGTTTGGTGTCAGGTGGTAGTGATGATGATGCTACTCGCAGCTGGTTTTGCAGGTTTGGGTCAGTCAGTCTTGAGTGGAACCGAGTCTTTGCAAGAGTCAGTTTTGAAAAGAACTGCTCACAGCTGTAGGTCGTCCCAAACAGTGATGCAAACTTCAGTGCACGTCTCCTCAGAATGGGAAAATCCACAGCACGTACATACAGTTTGTAGAACTCGAGCAAAGGGAGGTTGTTGTACCTAGCTTTGAGCTCGTCATTGCTTTGCAGCTCAATGATTTCGTGTTGTAGGTTGTCAGGCACATCAGCTGGTTCCACATTAAACGGCGTGGCAAATATGTTCAGTTCCCTTTGTTTACTTTTCATGTCCTGGAACCTCTCTCCAAATGCCTGGAGGAGTTTTGCACACTCAGCAGCATATTCAGATGACACAGCAGGCTTTTGTTCTTGCAGAGTGGGAAAGTGGATAGTGTTTCTCCTTTCCAGTTGCACTTGCCACAGCTTTAGTTTAGCTTCAAATGATTTCACATGTGATTGCAGAGAGCTGAGAAGCTGGTTGGGACCTTGGAGCTTGACGTTCAGCTCTGACAGGTACTTGGTAATGTCCACCATGAAGCCCAAATCACACAGCCACTTGCTATCACTGAGTTCCATGACAGGTTTCCCCTTCATCTCCATGAAATGTTTCACTTCTTCTCTCAGTGAGTAAAACCGTGTGAGCATATTTCTGCAACTCAGCCACCGCACCTCACAGTGGTAAACCAGATCTCCGTACTCTGACTCTAGTTCACTCAGTAGCTCCTTGAACTGGCGGCTGTTCAGTCCTCTGCTTTTGATGACGTTTATGGTGGAAACGAAAGTTGTCATCACATTGTTGAGCTTCAGGGACTGTGCACACAGATTCTCTTGGTGTATGATACAGTGGCATACAACTAACTCACTTGGATCGAGACTGAGACGACTCATTTCTTTTTTGAACAATGCAGTCAATCCCTTTTGCGCGCCAACCATGGCTGGGGCTCCATCCGTGGCCAGGCCACTTAACTTGTCAAACTGCAGTTCGAATTTGTTCATAGCCAAAACAACTTGCTCAAACAAATCCTCACCTTTGGTGGTGCCATGCATGGCTTGCAAAGACAGCAACTCCTCCCTCGTATCAAACTCAGCTGTAATCCCCCGCACAAAAATGGCTAGTTGGGCGGTGTTTGTTATGTCCGTTGTCTCATCGCAGGCCAGAGAGAAAAACTGGAAATCTCTTGCGGTGTCCTTCAGTGTTTTCTCAATATCTTGTGCCATGTCAGTAATCCGATCTGAGACAGTTCTTCCGAGACAAACTGACACTTTGGAACAATTTTACTTTGTCCGGTGCGAGCAGCTCCGCAGCGGCAACAAGGCACTCTTTCACAAATTCTCCTTCTGAATGCGGCATCAGCTTCTTAGCGATTAGCTCACTCTCCACAAAACTAGCATGCGTAGTGTTGTCTCGGTCAGATTGTGATCTTATGAAGACTGCTTGTTGAGCACCAAAACTCCGCCGAAGAATGTTAACTTTATCCAAGCGCATTTGTCCTTTCAACTCGTCCAGTTTAGCATGTTTCGAGCTGTAATGACACTCGAGGTTGGCCTTTTTCATCACCGAGAGCGCTTCCCGACAAACTAGGCATACTGGCTTGCCTTTTACTTCCACAAAGAAATAATCGTTTGCCAATTTCTCTTGGAAAGCACGACATTCCGCATCTACCTTTCTTTCCTTGTTAGTCGCCATGTTTGCATATACTGAATGAAATGATGACATGAGATCACGCGATCACTTGACTGTCCGGAAGGTCGCATATCGCAGTTACGACTGTCTGGAACTCACTTGACTGTCCGGAAGGTCGCATATCGCAGTTACGATTAATCGCAAATTAGTTTTAATTTGATGGCAATTATTCTGTTAGCGCCAACATATTTTGCCAACGTCAAATAAATGAATAGGTTCTCAAATGTGCTGTCCGAGGCAGCATCTGCTCGCCACGTTCGGCATTCGTTGACTGTTACAACACATGAAAGCTCGCTCCTCTCTGATTGGTTGAATCGTTTTTGGCCATAACTTGGTTACCCTTTGTCCGATTAATTTAAAACCTTGAAAAGGAGAGATTACTGGAATTATAGATAGACTAGGACGTGCCCGTACGTGGGTGCCCGTTCCTTGCCAAAAAAAAACAAAAAATTTTTTTGCCAAATTTAAATCAAGTTTACCTCCCTGTCTTTGCTAGCCATGACATTCGATGCCATTGACCATTGCCACTCCTACGCCACGGTGAGGCGACAGGGTAGGATTTGTAGGAGACCTGAAAGTGCAGTGTCAGTATGTATTCCATGTTCGAATTGTTGTAGTTTTAAAATAGTTAAAAAAAAAAAAGGTTTGCAAAGCATATCACCAAATTGAAACAGAATTGAAACAGAGCAGAATTCGTTATTATTATTATATTACTACAAATTATTACAAATTATTACATTACAAATTTTATTCGTTAATGTTAATTCCCTGCCATCACCCACTGCCATCACCCTCTGCCATCACCCTCCCATCACCCTCCCATCACCCTGCCATCACCCTCCCATCACCCTCCCATCACCCTGCCCCATCACCCTGCCCCATCACCCTGCCCCATCACCCTCCCATCTCCCCCCCATCACCCTCCCATCACCCTCCCATCACCCTGCCATCTCCCTCCCACCACCCTCTGCCATCACCCTCTGCCATCACCCTCTGCCATCACCCTCCCATCACCCTGCCATCACCCTCTGCCATCACCCTCTGCCATCACCCTCTGCCATCACCCTCTGCCATCACCCTCCCATCACCCTCTGCCATCACCCTCCCATCACCCTGCCATCACCCTCCCATCACCCTGCCATCACCCTCCCATCACCCTGCCCCATCACCCTGCCCCATCACCCTGCCCCATCACCCTCCCATCTCCCTCCCAAACAAAGAATAATAAAAATTGTCTACATGTACATTGTACACACCTTTATGTCGTTAGCACCACTTCATAAACAACATTGCAGAGGAAACGGCGCTTCTTCTTTGTTTCCTCGTCCTGGGCAAGAATGCGGAGGCTGCTGGATCTGCCAACCCTACAGGTCGCCACGTAGAACTGGCAATGGCTGAAGAAGTCTCTTGGGCAGAAGATCCCAACATGGTGTAGCGACTGCCAAAAGAAGTTGTGCACTTATTTTGATGAAATCTTTTCGTAACAATTTATCTTCAATCAATAAATAAATAATAAGAATTGTCCACATGTACACACCTGTATGTCGTTAGCAGCTCTTCATAAACAACATTGCTGAGGAAACGGCACTTCTCCAGGAGATCCTAACATGGTGTACGACTGGCAAAAGAAGTTGTGCACTTTTTTTGATGAATTCGTTTCGAAACAATTTTTCTTCAATAAATAAATAATAATAAAAATTGTCTACATGTACATTGTACACACCTTTATCTCCTTAGCACCTCTTCATAAACAGCATTGCAGAGGAAACGGCGCTTCTTCTTTGTTTCCTCGTCCAGGGCAAGAATGCGGAGGCTGCTGGATCTGCCAACCCTACAGGCCGCCACGTAGAACTGACAATGGCTGAAGAAGTGTCTTGGGCAGAAGATCCCAACATGGTGTAGCGACTGCCAAAAGAAGTTGTGCACTTATTTTGATGAATTCTTTTCGAAACAATGTTTCTTCAATCAATAAAGAAATAATAAGAATTGTCCACATGTACACACCTGTATGTCGTTAGCAGCTCTTCATAAACAACATTGCAGAGGAAACGGCACTTCTCCAGGAGATCCTAACATGGTGTACGACTGGCAAAAAAAGTTGTGCATTTTTTTTGATGAATTCTTTTCGAAACAATTGTTCTTCAATAAATAAATAATAATAAAAATTGCTACATGTACATTGTACACACCTTTATGTCGTTAGCACCTCTTAATAAACAACGTTGCTGAGGAAACGGCGCTTCTTCTTTGTTTCCTCGTCCAGGGCAAGAATGCGGAGGCTGCTGGATCTGCCAACCCTACAGGCCGCCACGTAGAACTGGCAATGGCTGAAGAAGTCTCTTGGGCAGAAGATCCCAACATGGTGTAGCGACTGCCAAAAGAAGTTGTGCACTTATTTTGATGAAATCTTTTCGTAACAATTTTTCTTCAATCAATAAATAAATAATAAGAATTGTCCACATGTACACACCTGTATGTCGTTAGCAGCTCTACATAAACAACATTGCTGAGGAAACGGCACTTCTCCAGGAGATCCTAACATGGTGTACGACTGGCAAAAGAAGTTGTGCACTTTTTTTGATGAATTCGTTTCGAAACAATTTTTCTTCAATAAATAAATAATAATAAAAATTGTCTACATGTACATTGTACACACCTTTATCTCGTTAGCACCTCTTCATAAACAACATTGCTGAGGAAACGGCGCTTCTTCTTTGTTTCCTCGTCCAGGGCAAGAATGCGGAGGCTGCTGGATCTGCCAACCCTACTGGCCGCCACGTAGAACTGACCATGGCTGAAGAAGTCTCTTGTGCAGAAGATCCCAACATGGTGTAGTGACTGTCCTTGGGATTTATTCACAGTCATGGCAAAGCAGGGTCGTACCGGAAACTGCCGACGCCGCAGAGTGAACGGGAACATGTTGTCAGATGGACTCAAGGTTATGCGTGGAATGAGCAATGTGCGTCCAGAATTGACACCCATCACAGATTTTGCAACCAACAGATTTGGAAGGATCTGAAGTATGATGTACCTTGAGCCATTGCAGTGCCCGCTTTGCTGGTCGAAGTTTCGCAGCAGCATGATTACCATACCCACCTTGAGAGAGATTCGATGTGGAGGCATACCAGATGGACAGAGGGTGTTCAGGAACTCAGGCGGATACAAATGATCACCCTCAGATTCCGCTGTATCGACGCTACAGCAAACATGTTCCTCCCCTGGAAATATGGTCGTCATGTAGGCATTTACCTGATCGACTTCGGAATTGGTCGGACATAGTATAACACGCTCGCATAGCCACTTGGGGTTGCTAATGTTGTTATGCAAGTCTTCGTACACCCAAGTGACAATATCCTGAAGTTTTTCACCTGGAAGAATGAGCGGTTCCCTGAGCTCAATAGCAAATTCACCCTGTTCTGGATTGACAGGAATCTTCCCTTCACCCAGATCCAGCAGGAATTTTGCAAAAGCAGATTCGTCCTGTTGTTCTCCAGCACCCTGCATGATCCTCATGTTTACTCTGAGACGAAGTATCTGCACTTTGCTCCACAGGTATGAGCTCTTGAAGCACCTTCCAACTATGTCAATACGGCTACCGTGAGGCACAACAGTAAGGATCTGCCTCCAGTCACCACTGAAAACCATTGTAATGCCGCCAAATGGTTCCTCTGAGCCCCGAAGCCACTGGAATGTTCGATCTGCTGCCTCCAATGCTCGACGATCCATCATTGAAACCTCATCCACCACCATTAGATTAGTCATGCATATGAGTGCTGCAGTGGTGTCATTTTCACTGATGTTGCAAGTGGACTCATCAGTGAGAATGAGAGGACACTTGGTCCTACTATGGAAGGTGGCCCCTTTAGGCAGCAGCGTAGCTGCAATACCACTTGCAGCAGTTGCCAGAGCCACTTTGCCCATTGCTCGCACTTTGTTGAGTATATGAGAGAATGTGAATGTTTTCCCAGTCCCACCACTTGCATCAACTGCAAGCATGCAGCCATGTCCGTGTTCCACACTCCGCATCACTTTATCGACAACAACGCGCTGCTCGTCATTAAGAAGGCATTCTGTTTGAGCGATGTGAGCCTCAAGTTCTCCTATATTGTGCACTGTTTCGTGCTCGATGACGCGCGGAATGCGAGACTGGAAATGAACTGGTTCAGGCTCAGGAAGGCCAAAGGTCTTACTGAGCGAAAAGCCGTGGCACTCAACTTTGTTCCTCAGCTCTAGTAGCACTGTACTCACAATGCGTCCATTTGGTTCATTCACACCTGCTGCACGCATGAAGTCCTCGCACAGCACATACTTGTGCCTTTCCCAGAACTGCACGTGGTTGCCTCTGAGAACGAATATGAGCATGTTGGCAAATACTTCGCGGACTGCAGGGCCAAATGCAATATTTGCAGCCTCTTCCATAACAGAATCCACCTCCTGGTCATTGTCAACGATGCCATATGCAATGCAGGCTGCCAGATAGGTCTCCATGAGCCTACCACCAACACGACGGAGATCCAGAAAGCATGTGGGGCCAGGCACGCGGTACAGTAGCATGCGGAGATAGTACAACTCGGCAGTATGTGAGTTGACGGGAATAATGGGGAGCCGCCCAACCGTATCAGCCATACGGTTATCCTGGAAACTCAGCCTTCTCTTGCGCAATTGAAACCTTTTCCTCAAGTAGGTGAAGTGTTGGAATACATCTGGATATAGAACATGACGCATGTGTGGATGGAGATTCATGGCTTCGAAAAAGGCGGTGAGGGTTGTTGCAGGGGGTCCTGACTCTGCCACGTTCTGTACGGCACCTTCGTCATTGAACGTGATCACCTGCTCATCCTGTAGATGGAGTGCCAGCATCTCGACTGGTGGGTACTTGCGTTGAATGGGGAAATCGTATATGCGCCAGTATCCCTCAGATGCGGTGATGTAACGCCCTAGTTCGTAGCGTGCCACTTCATCATGTCGTAATGCCTCTCGCATCCTCTCATGAGGCTCTAGTCTGACCAGGCACTGGTCCGGGCCCTTTTGAAGGTATTTGTACAGGTACTTGACACAGGTGACAGCACAGACGATCTCAAGGTTGATGTGAGCATCGTACCTGAGGACAATATATGGATTGTAAGGCACAACCCATGCATTGTTAACTAATATGTTAGCACCGCCTCGTATTGTCTTCATGATGGGATCACCAGGTGCTGCTTCTGCCCGTCTTCTGTACAGGGGATAGGAGTCATCAGAGAAGCTTGTCGTTTGTCGTAGGGCTTTGGGATAGTCCTTTGTGCACTTCCGGTCTGCCATGCAAGGGCTCAAGATGTTCCATTCCCCACATGGGCCGTGAATCATGTGTGATGTCACGATACGGTGTAGTTCCGGATTTGTGAGTCTGTCAGGAATCTCAGCAGAGACCACGCGATCGACATCTGCTGGTGTTCTGGGCTTGTCGCGAGGTACCACGGTCAGGAGCATGTGTATATGGGGAAGGTGACGCTTTTGTGTTTCCTTCACCATCACGTAAGCGTCCACATGCCCCAAGATGTCATGCTTGAGGATGTCTGCGAGGAGTGCTTCCACCTTCATATGAAACACCCGGGCGATGATATCAGGTCTTGCATTGGGTGGCTGACCCTCAAAAACCGATTCTTTAATTTCTGGCCACTTTGGGTTGCAGGTGAATGTTAGGAAAAAGTCTGGTTTTCCCTTGACTCGGACTAAAGCCATTGCATCCTGAAACTCTTTGGCATACCAACGTGGTGACCCATAAATTGACGGTGGCAGAATGGTGAGGCGTCCAGGTAGCACCTCAGCATCACTGTTCAACGCATCAACGATGATCTTATACTTTTCTGCCTTAATTGACTTCTGGTTGCAGCGAATCCAAGTGAGACGGTGTGACTCAATTTTTGCCATCATGTCGCATACGTACTGCTGTGTCAACTTTCCACCACGAAGCAGTAGATTGAAGTGATGAGTAGGATCACGTACTTGTAGATGGTAGCGGTAGAAAGTTGTTGGCGTTGTCCCTGCCAACTCAGTGTGGTACCCCTGAGAGCCGCAGGGTAGCAGAAGTATGTATGATAGTGGGTCATACGCTGGATGCATGGCATCTATTGTCTGTAAACCTCCTCCTCTGAGGTGAACAGCGACTGCCAGCCTTCCAAACTGCTCTGTTGTCATTGCCCCTGGAGCAATGACAGCCACATCGCTGTCTGGTGAGGGAAGGTTGACGGTACCATGATGAAGGTCTCGGCGCCGCGTGCGACCTGTTAACACAATATTCAGTTCATTGGCGCTATCATTATGAACCACATACTCAATGGCTGATTTGAATTGCTGGACGTATGGGTTGCACTCATGAATGGCCTGTTGTGCTCTTAGCAAAAACTGCTCATTCAGGCCACTGTTCGAGGTGTGGGCACGACGATAATCCAGCTCATGGGCTGGATCGTGAAAGTAGATCTGAGCAAAGCGTGGGGTACAACCCAGATCGGCAAGAGGAGCACCAATGTAATGGTAAACCTTACCTTGTATGCGCACTCCAGGATTGAAGCCAGGCATACGTATCTCTCGGACACCGATACTTGCCATTGCCAGCGCGTTGTTGTACTGTTTCGCGTGCTTCACAAAGTCCTGGTTAAGGAAAAGGTTTTTAATAGCATCTGGAGGTTGTGATGGAATTGAACCGGGTTTTGGATTCGTAGGATCATGCATAAGATCGACCTTGCCGTGGTTGCAGCAAAATCCTCTTCTCTCCTCATTCCACACCAAAGCAGCACAATGCGAGCATTTAGTGCATTGAAATATTGAGGTCCTGCTCAACGCGTGCCTGTACTCACCATGAAGTACCTCTCGGAAGAAATCGGTATCATCGTATCGAGCAAGGTTGTGATTGTCATGGTGAGCCTGCTCTAGTCTCACACGGTGTACATCCTGATGGCGCAGGGCATCCCTTAGTTGCCGGTCTTCTCGCTGGTGAGGGATTTCTTCTGCACGACGCCTTGTCACGCGCGTAACGTCGTGTGTCAAGCGAGCAGCGCGTTCTTCATCCGTTTCTTCTGCACGACGCCTTGTCATGCGTCCAGTGTTGTCTGCCAAGCGAGCAGTCCGTTCTTCATCCGTTTCTTCTGCACGATGCCTTGCCTCGCGTCCAGTGTTGTCTGCCAAGCGAGCAGTCCGTTCTTCATCCGTTTCTTCTGCACGACGCCTTGCCTCGCGTCCAGTGTTGTCTGCCAAGCGAGCAGTCCGTTCTTCATCCGTTTCTTCTGCACGACGCCTTGCCTCGCGTCCAGTGTTGTCTGCCAAGCGAGCAGTCCGTTCTTCATCCGTTTCTTCTGCACGACGCCTTGCCTCGCGTCCAGTGTTGTCTGCCAAGCGAGCAGTCCGTTCTTCATCCGTTTCTTCTGCACGACGCCTTGCCTCGCGTCCAGTGTTGTCTGCCAAGCGAGCAGTCCGTTCTTCATCCGTTTCTTCTGCACGACGTCTTCTCACGCGCGTAACGACACGTGTCAGGCGAGCAGCTCGTTCTTCGTCAGATTCCATTGCGCGTGCACGGCGTGCAGCTTCGTTCCTTCGGTCTCGTAAACGGCGACTCGATTGGGGCATTGTCTTTATCTACAATCTATCTATAAGATAGACAGTAAGTATATAGACGGTAAGTATAATATAGAAAAGATAGAAAAGATAGAATAGATAGATCTAACAATAAGACAGTGGTAAGATACAATCGAGACAGTTAGTCGTCACTTTCGTAAGGCCGGAAGTGAAGTCGTCACTGTCCGGAAGTTCGCAAATCGCAGTTACGATTATTTTAGTGTTAATGCCCAATTATTCAATTAGCGCCAACGTATTTTGTTTTTTTGCAATTTAATCGCAAGGAAAAGTAGAAAGAGAAGAGGGGAAAAAAAAGAAAAGAAAAGCCTTGCCTTGCTGCAAACAGCTGCTGCAAACAACAACAACAGTGAAGTCTTCACTGTCCGGAAGTTCGCATATCGCAGTGACGATTATTTTAGTGTTAATGCCCAATTATTCAATTAGCGCCAACGTATTTTGTTTTTTTGCAATTTAATCGCAAGGCAAAGTAGAAAGAGAAGAGGGGGGGAAAAAAAAAAGAAGCCTTGCCTTGCTGCAAACAGCTGCTGCAAACAACAACAACAGTGAAGTCTTCACTGTCCGGAAGTTCGCATATCGCAGTGACGATTATTTTAGTGTTAATGCCCAATTATTCAATTAGCGCCAACGTATTTTGTTTTTTTGCAATTTAATCGCAAGGCAAAGTAGAAAGAGAAGAGGGGGAAAAAAAAAAAAAGCCTTGCCTTGCTGCAAACAGCTGCTGCAAACAACAACAACAGTGAGGTCTTCACTGTCCGGAAGTTCGCATATCGCAGATAGAAAGAGAAGAGGGGGAAAAAAAAAAAAAGCCTTGCCTTGCTGCAAACAGCTGCTGCAAACAACAACAACAGTGAAGTCTTCACTGTCCGGAAGTTGTCCGAAAGCGAAAGAATCGCAAATTAGATTTAATTAGTTTTAAAACATAGTTTAACGCCAACATAGCGGCAACATAGTTTGCCAACGTGAAATAAATGAATACGCTCTCAAATGTGCCGTCCGAGGCAGAGTGTGTTCGCCACGTTCGGCACACGCGATAGCTCGCTGCTCTCTGATTGGTCGAATCGTTTTTTGGACATAGCTCGGTAAGTAATTGTCCGATTAATATGAAACCTTGAAAAGGCACATCCTCGGGTCCCCAGCAATATACCTGGCAAGTTTCAAGTATATCAGACCGGTAGTTGTCGAGAAACAGCGGTCGCATACACACACACACACACACACACACACACACACACACACACACACACACACACACACACACACACACAGACAGAGATTAGTGGAATTATAGATAGACTAGGGCATGCCCGTACTATATATATATCTAAAAGTATATCCCCCCCCCCCCTCTATTTACATGCAATGGTTTGGTCCAAAGCGAACGGCTTGCGAGTACGGTGACAATCCCCCCCCCTCTATTTACATGAAATGGTTTGGTCCAAAGCGAACGGCTTGCGAGTATGGTGACAATCCCCCCCCCCCCTCTATTTACATGAAATGGTTTGGTCCAAAGCGAACGGCTTGCGAGTACGGTGACAATCCCCCCCCCCCCCCCCTCTATTTACATGAAATGGTTTGGTCCAAAGCTAACGGCTTGCGGAGTTTGGTAAAGAAATCGCCATCGCGTGCACAAATGCGCAGGAAAGCGAATGAATCGCAAATTAGTTTTAAAACATAGTTTAACGCCCGAGCGAGTTTAACGCAATCGCAAATCGCATCGCAAAGCGAAAGAATCGCAAATTAGTTTTAATTAGTTTTAAAACATAGTTTAACGCCAACATAGCGCCAACATAGTTTGCCGACGGGAAATAAATGAATACGCTCTCAAATGTGCCGTCCGAGGCAGAGTCTGTTCGCCACGTTCGGCACACAGGTGATAGCTCGCTGCTCTCTGATTGGTTGAATCGTTTTTTGGACATAGCTCGGTAACTACTTCTGCGATTAATTTAAAACCTTGAAAAGGCACATCCTCGGGTCCCCAGCAATATACCTGGCAAGTTTCAAGTATATCGGACCCGTGGTTGTCGAGAAACAGCGGTCACAGACAAACAAACATACAAACATACAAACATACACACAGAGATTGCTGGAATTATAGATAGATGAATTACCTCGCGGGCCGGATCAAACGGTCTCACGGGCCGTATACGGCCCGGAGGCCAGAGGCTCCCCACCCCAGAGTTAGAGCATGGTAACTTAATGTTAAGGTGTGCTCACTCTATCTGATTCAGAGTGTGTGGAGAGCAGACTCAGATATGGCTGGGTGAAGAGACCAGCTGGCATTTAAATAAATGAAGTGGTAACTGCTTTGGGAAGAGCGACGAGCACTAAATCTGGATAGAAGGGGTTAATTTGGCATACACCTCCCTCCAAAGCATGACAAAGGCACCATTCTCTCGAAGATTTGGAGAAATTATGTTCACCATTACCACGGGGAACTCATGTGACCATTCGTCTGAACCACACTGTTATGCATGAGCAAAGAGCGGCCACCTGCTTCAGTTCGGTGCCTGGAAGATGATGCAGCAGCCATTGATGCAGCAGCCAAATGGGAATTCATGTCAACAGTCAAGGGCATTTCTACTCCAACTGGATGCTTGGGCTGGACTCCATTGACGACCAGGGAACCAAGTCCTGCCTGTGACTGTTGACCAGTGTGGAGTTTTAAGTGGATGGCCTTGTCTTTTCCACACTGGACCTCCATGACTCTGCTGGTGTTTCTGGTATGGGCTATGGACCACTTGGACATGATGGTCCTAACGTCTCCATCGATGCACCTTTCATCTCAGGCCCACACCTGGCATCGTCTGGATGATCAAGCAACATCTCTTCTGCACCCTCTGCCCACTCACGTTGTGTGAAAAGGCAGATCAACTGCAACTGGATGACAGCCTTGGTCAAGGTCTACTAAGGCTCACTGCAAGAGTGGCAATGATGCTACTTATGGAGCATGGTCATTTTATGATCTTGCCCACCTTCTACGCACAATACTGCAGGTGCTACCATGACGCCAGAAGGAGATGGTCCACACTTGATTTTCAACGGCACAAGTGATCGGTCTCTTTCTCAAACAGAGTTCCAGCATTCTCTTTGCAGTAAAACATCCTGTAATCATAATTGTCAAATGTTGCAGGTGTTGAACATCGAATTATGCTGACAGTGTCACCCAGATAATGCTGAAACGGATAAAGGAAATAATGGTGATAACATTTATTTTGAACTGGGAAATTTGTGCATGTGTATGAGGTAAAGTTTCTTTGCAGAGATACTTGTGCTGCTAACTGATGTTAAAGCAATGCACATCTGATGGAACAGCGTGTCGTATGCTTTCTGCTGGCACAACATCTATCAGTCATTGTAGATAACATCATATGGCCGCGTGGTCAACAGTGACTCACTTGAAAACAATAAACGGAACCGTCAACAACAGATGGATCAACAAACAAGAAAACGCCTATGAACGACCAGATCTTCTCATGTGGATGGTGTATGCAAATTGAACATCCATCTGTGAGTAGAATATCTCAAAAAGTTAAGGGCTCTCCTTTGTGGCACCTTAAATGATTCCTCAAAGACCACACATTTAAAAAAGTCTCTGCACAAACCGGACACATGTACGGACGCTCTCTCGTGTGAATCCGCTCGTGAGTCCGACAGTATGTTGACCGCGTGAACCCCTTACCACAAACATTGCATGTATAAGGGCGCTCGCCTGTGTGAATTCTCACGTGCCTCTGAATCGATGTTGAAGAACCGAATCTCTTTTGACACACTTTGCAGGTGAACTGTTTCTTTCTTGTGTGAATATCAAAATAACTCGCGAACATGCTTTTATTTTGCGTTGAACAATAATATTCATTGCGTTTGAACTCTTTATCACTGGGAACTTGTTGGTGCCTCTCCTTGTGCCTCTTCAAATCTGCCTTTCTGGTGAAGCTGTGAGAGCACGAGGTGCAGGTGAACTTCTTGAAGGGCTTCTTCTGTTCTCCTGTGAAGAGCATTCATCAATGTTAAAAAATGTCAGCGCCTCGTTTATACTGAATGGAAGCTTAAACTCCCGTCGCCAAATTGTATGTTGATAACATATCAAGTTCAATAATGAACATAAACGCTCTCTAAATAATCTGCAATAAGTTGACATTCTGCAATTCTAGACCCCACCCTGTCCTGCCGTTAAGAAGTGTTTTGTCCCAGAATGTTCTGGGTTGAACCTGTCACTCTCCAAATCATCACAAATTAACATATACTATCCAGGTAGTATTTGGCGTCAGGAAGGGCATCCGGCCCTAAAAACATTGCCTCAAACAGGGAACCATGATTGCCATGGGGCCCGCAGGGCGAACCCCCACTGTAGCGGGGAAAATGGCCTCAAAACGATCATTCACATTCAATTCAATACAGGTACACAGGCAACGAAATGCAGTGAAAGACTATTCTGCCCATCTTGCCGACACCACTGTCGAATCCACAAATGTGGTGGCATTGTTTGAATGGGGTAAAGGGGGGTTTTTTTTTTTTTTTTTTTTTACTCTGCATGGTTTATGCTCACGGAAGAGCTTTGACACAGGACAAATCAGGACACAACATCACAAAGTGAACAGCAGGAGAAAAGTGGAAACGCCATCAGCGGGGTGGAGGGAGAAAATAGACAGATGAACAAACGAGGGATGAAGGACAATGCAAATGGTGGGCAAGATGGATACATAAGCAACATTTTATGGAGGGGTAGGGTGGTTTATCAGGTGTAGAAAAGATCATGATTTTAGATTGGTGATGACTTGAGATAGTGGTGAACAGCTGTCTTAAAGATATGGAAGGAAGGATGAGATTGAGGAGAGAATAGCAGGTGGTTCCACAGGTGGGAAAAAGAGGAATAAAAGAGAGGAGGTGAGCATTGGTTCTGGATTTTGGCATTATCATACAGAGAGGGTTGCTGGTGGACTGAGTGTATCTTGCAGAAAGCTGAGGGAGACAAAGCACGGAGAGGGTAGAAGGTGCAAGTCTTGACAAGTCACCATTAGGTTTTAGAGGAGGGAGACAAGTTTGAAAGCTCATTCTTAAGATTGGACAGGTGTTGTTTCTGGCTCTCCACAGAAGAGACACACTTGTTGTGAGCTTTGTAGCATGATCGGAGGTTGTCTTCAGTTGGATTTGCTTTCCAGGAGGAAAATGCAAGTTGTTTCAAAGCAACTGCCTCACCACAGGATTCAGAGTGACAAGAATGGGAAGATGGGTAAGATAATGTAATCTCCCGCGATGAAGCTAACTCCAAGGGCCTCTCACTCACTCACCGCAGGCAGGTTGGTGGTCTTTCCGTCTTCTACCGACTCCTCTCTGGCCTTGCCCCCCCAGCTCTCTCTGGGCTCTGTCCCGCAAATATTCCTACAGGTCGCACAAGATCTGCCTGCCACCCTCTTATGGTCAAACTGCCAAAATCAAGACTCTCTGCTCACCATCACTCTTTCATTCCTCTTTTCTCCCACCTATGGAAGAAACTCCCTCACTCTCTTCAATCCTACTCCTCCCTCCAGGTCTTTAAAACAGCTGTTCACTACCATCTCTTATCTTCCCCCATCCAAAACCTTGATCTTTTATACCCCCGTTAATTCACCCCAGATCCACTTTTTTGAAATACCGACTTCTTTCCTTGAAGTCCTAGCAGTCTCCATGTGTTTTATACCTCTCCCCCCCCCCCCCCCACCCCCTTTCCCATGCCGCCTCCTCCCAAACCCTCTCCCTTCCACAGATCTCCCGATGTCCCTGTGCTCTATGTTGTGAAAATCAACCAAATCCACAACTCGTCCCATAGATAGGTTTAATCTCAATAAGATCGTGACATCATCCTGTAAAATACACCATGCAATATATATGTCAGGATCGAGGCATCATATGAGAAAGATTGGATATATCAGTCAATGCAAGCAAGCCTGGAATATAAGTGGGTACGTACCATTCAATTCTACATGTCATTGTATAAAGTCGCAGGAGTGGCCTCGAGTCGCGGACGTCCCGAGGTCTTATAGACACCGCCCAGTGGTTTAAGTGAGCATCACACCTGGGTTCAACTTTGATACATTTTCACCACATCCTCCCCGCCGTTAGAACTATGCTGCCACTAGGCAGGAAGCGAGCGCGCGTCAGCATTAATGGGTAGAGGAAGTCATTATATAATTATTGGGGTGTCAAAGAAATATTCCTATTGATTCTTGTCTTTGCGCCATTGTGTTATGTTTCGCACTCTGTCAAAGCGTCTTCAGGGCTTCCTGGAAAGCGCTATACGAAATAAATCCATTATCAGTAGTACAGGTCAGTCGGTCCATCCGTAGCGGTCAGTGTGGCGAATTACACTGCCAGCACAGGTTCGGAAACTACCGGGTACGACGTCCCCAAACCCGGAGTCCCCTGCTTCGGAGTAGCCGCTGGAGGCAGGTGTCGGAGGGGCACCGCAGTGCCCTCACCGCTTCAGGCAGGGGTGTATCAGGCGAAGGGAGGGACGGCAGATGTTCTCTAGGCGCACTCATAGCCTGGTTAGCAAACATGTCCGATACTGGCAGACGATGAGCCTGTGGGTCACAATAGTCTAGTCTCACAGGCCTATGTGCTGGATAAGGTGTACCTTTTCGATATGCAACTCATTACATAAGGTGTACCTTGCATGTAAGGTGTACCTTGTCGAAGAGCGAATGTCCATTCGGCGCAATGCAACGCATTTCAGGCAGATGTGTCGATGTGGAAGATGTGTAAATCAGTAAGCCTCTTTACAGTAAGCTGTAACAGTAAGTAAGATTACATGACAGGAGGCCATGACAGTGTAAGTCAATTACAGTAAGTCTGTACCGGCCTAGGAGTTGGAACAGTAAGTAAGATTACATGACAGGAGGCCATTACAGTAAGTACATTACAGTAGGTCTGTACCTGCCTTGGCTCCCAAGGGTACATGGTCGATCCACGTTAGATCCATGTCATGGAATTGCCGAGGGAGAGAACCGACGAGAGCCATAACGAGAGTTACTCGATACCCCGGAGTCCCCCTTTTTTGAAATCACGAGACTCGAGCGCCCTCTGACGGCAGTGCGTACGAATTACAAGCTCCGGCAAATAGTTGTACAAGCAAAACGTTTGCCACGAGTGCCCTCCGAAGGCTGCCCGAACGACCGGCATGGCAGATTACGACGACGCACAAAACGACCGAAATGCGCCTTCCCAGCGAAGCGCGCAGAATCTCCCGACCTGCAGCACAGCGCTCAGAGGATCGGAGAAGATCGGCTATACCGGCCACCGAGAGAACGTCCCGGATGGATTGTCCATCCATGGCCCGTTCGGCTATACCACCGGCTACCGGCTACCGAGAGAATGTCCCGGATGGATTGAGAAAACGTCGAGATCGAGAAATGGAGAACGTCCCGGAGGGATCGGCCATCCATGATGGTCCATCCATGGCCCGTCCTATCGACATACCGAGAGGATGGCCCGGATGGATGGATCGACATACCGAGAGGATGGCCCGGATGGATGGATGGATCCCGGAGGGATCGGCCATCCATGATGGTCCATCCATGGCCCGTCCTATCGACATACCGAGAGAATATACCGAGTGGATGGCCCGGATGGATGGATCGACATACCGAGAGGATGGCCCGGATGGATGGATGGATCCCGGAGGGATCGGCCATCCATGATGGTCCATCCATGGCCCGTCCTATCGACATACCGAGAGGATATACCGAGAGGATGGCCCGGATGGATGGATCGACAAACCGAGAGGATGGCCCGGATGGATGGACCATCATCTCACCCCCTCACTCATCCATCCCCCGCCCCCCCCCCCCCCCCCGTTGTGAAGTGTGGAGATAGCAGCCGCGCACCGCGCACCGAAGTCGAGCGACCTTCACAGTCTAGGTCAGAGGGAACGCAATCAGGCAGCGGCCGGGCGAGGCGTCTCGCAGTCTCGAAATGTGTGGAAGCGAGCCAAGAGACCTGTCCTAGAAGCAACAAGCCCAGAATCAAGGGCGATCCGGCGGGCCGGTGCCCACGTGGCTTGCTCAGGAGACGAGGGAGTCGGGCGCAACGCTCAATGTTACCATGTCATGGGGGTCACCGTGCACCCCCAAATGCCCCGTGCCTTATCGATTAACGGCATAAGTCCTCGATGTTGGCTAGTCGCCCTCGAAGGCCGCCACGTTATGACACGCACTTTCGGGCAGGGGCGGTCAGATTGAGTATTTCTGCTATCTGTAGAGGTACCCAGGTAGACGAACTCAGGTAGACGTACTCTGATGACGCGAGCGCGGGAAGCAGTTAATGGCGCTGTAGAGCAACGCATGATTTAGTCGATGACGTCATCAATTGGTTCAGGCGCATGCGGGCGGGTTTGACGGCGAGTTCCAGCTGAGCGGTATCCCCAGACGGAGTAAAGTAGCACACCGAAATCTATAGTCTCGCGTCCATTGGGCAGCAGCATTCGAGCGGGCTCGAGATTGGTGTACGGAATACGAACCCGGCCGACGAGTGAAATGTATTATCTAGGGCGCACTGCGTACGAGGGAAACCGAAAGTTGAGCTCGGCCCGTTGAACCAGTGCGGCTTCGCCGAGTCGAGAGGGCGAGCACGCCGAGTCGAGTGGGCTAGCATGCCGAGTTGAGTGGGCGAGCATGCTTGGCAGCGATAAACTGCATGACCTGAAGTAGCGTCTTGTTTGTTTAGCTGTCGGGTCAAAGGATCGAATACATATCACGCCCTGAAGTAGCGTCTCGTTTGTTAGCTTTCGGGTCAAAGGATCGAATACATATCACGACCTGAAGTAGCGTCTCGTTTGTTAGCTTTCGGGTCAAAGGATCGAATACATTTCATGACCTGAAGTAGCGTCTCGTTTGTTTAGCTTTCGGGCCGTGTTTTGACCGGAGTTTTAGACATAGTTAGTCATATAGAATACATATGGTATACGATCATCTATCATAAGCATAAGCCCGAGTGTCGTGAAAGGCTATGAAGGTCCCACTCGACGTCCTTAGAAACTCATCCGTGCTGCGGCGAGTCCTCGAATGGTGCCAAGCGAGCCTCCATTGTGGCGATTCCGGGCAGCGGAGTTCGCCGGCCTCGTTGAGTAGCCACATGTAGGTGGGATTTCGACGAGCCGCAATCAGAATCGCCGGCCTCGCAGAGTGGTGCCCGCGAAGGGTGCAGTGCGCGATTTGCGCGTAGGAGGTGATTCCACCGAGCAGCGATTGGTCGGGTTGTGCCTGCGATGGGGCAGCGCGCGATTCGCGCGTAGGAGGTGATTCCGACGTGCAGCGATTGGAATCGCCGGCCTCGCAGAGTGGTGCCCACGTTGGGCGCAGCGTGGCTTCGCGTAGGAGGAGGTGATTCCGAGCAGCTCACAGAGTAGTGCACGCGACGGGTGCAGCGCGTGCGATTCGTGCGGGGAGGTGCTTCCGAGCAGCGATCGGTCGGGCACAGAGTAGTGCACACGGCGGGTGCAGCGTGCGGCGTCGCGTAGGAGGAGGTGATTCCGAGCAGCGATCGGAATCGTAGGCCTCACAGAGTAGTGCACGCGACGGGTGCCGTGCGCGCGATTCGCACGTGGAGGTGCTTCCGAGCGCGGCATGACAGTCAAGGGAATCGTGAACACTCGCGTGGACATCTCATCTCGGGCCGAGGCACGCAAATCAGTTGGTCGGGTAGGCCGTTGGCTCCAAGCGGGTCCGTCGTTGCGACGGAGTTTCGGCCGCAGGACGTTGCCCAGTAGCATCGTTCTCCAGGCGTCTTGCCGGAGTCTGTCATGCCTGCTCCGGCGTTCGGGCCTCAGGGAGAGCAGTTTGCGTTTTGACGACGCGGTCCCGAAAAAGGCTTGCGAGGTCCCCATCGCATCTGGTCCTTTCGAGGCAGACCGGCAGCGAGAGTAGTCGGAGCTCCGTAGCTGGAGCTAGCTCGACGGGTCCTCCGCCGGTCATTCTTCTCCGAGGTGGGCCTCGCAGGAGTGCGGAGAATGTCGGGAACGCTCGTCTGTGATCTGCGTTCATCCGGCCATCGCCAGACTCGTGTACCGCCATTTCCGAAGATCTTTATTGAGATTAAGTGTTGTGAAAATCAACCAAATCCACAACTCGTCCCATAGATAGGTTTAATCTCAATAAGATCGTGACATCATCCTGTAAAATACACCATGCAATATATATGTCAGGATCGAGGCATCATATGAGAAAGATTGGATATATCAGTCAATGCAAGCAAGTCTAGAATATAAGTGGGTACGTACCATTCAATTCTACATGTCATTGTATAAAGTCACAGGAGTGGCCTCGAGTCGCGGACGTCCCGAGGTCTTATAGACACCGCCCAGTGGTTTAAGTGAGCATCACACCTGGGTTCAACTTTGATACATTTTCACCACACTCTACTGTTATACTTGTGTGTTTGCCTCCCTCTCCCCATCTTGTCGCCCGCTCCCTTAATCATATGTTTTTTTGTTTTTATGTGATTAATGTCAGCTCTTACACGAGCCTCGATCTTGTGCAATGAATGAATGAATGAATGAATGAATGTTAAACAAAAAAAGGCCCCGAGGAGCCAAAAGACCCAGATGACCCAAAAGACCCTCCCCCACCTCACAAGTCCGGAAGGCAGGTAAGCTCCCCAGAGGTGAAGACCAATAAAAATTTGGTGCAATGGACCAACGGGGCAACGGGGCCCCCCAAGTAAGGAGTAAAAGCATAACACTGAAATAGACCTACTTAATTTAAATTTTATTTGGCCATCAAGAAAAAGGTCTTTCACCCATGCTGATGCTTTTTTTTTTTTTCATATTTTGCCACCAGATCACAATGCAATCATGTGATATTCATTACTTCCTCGGAACCGACCGACTCACGTAGCTGCAAACAAAATGGCCGACACGGCCGATGTGATCAGAATCTTTCGGACCTGCCACGTTGTGACTCTATATACACAGGGACTCTAGTGTGGGTGGTGAATCAGGACATCAGCACTTTTGCAACCTCAGAATGGACTTTCCAAATGTAGGTTTATGTATATGACTGTTTTAAATAAAGTTTATCACAAAATGTCCATAACTGTTACAACTCACCATCCTCCAGGTCTCCTCTGGCATCTTCAGGAACAACCGAGTCCGATTCTTCTACCTTGATGCGCATGTCTCCAGTTGGTCGTCCCGTCTCCATTGCGACGGTCCATCCCGATCCTCGCCCCGCACGGCACGACTCCATGTACCGACAGAGCTCCGTGTACATGGTGAAGGTGAACTTTCGTGTGGCCAAAGCACAGAGTTGAACCCTCACCTGAGCGGGCTCGGCTCGGGCACAGAGAGCCCCGAAGATCTCGATCCCCAGCTCCGTAACCAGAGCTCGGAGAGACTCCTCTGATAAACCCTGGATCTTCAGCCAGGCCGGGACAAGACTGAGGCCGCTCCGAGCTCTCACCGACTCCATTGTGCATGAGGAACTCACATCGAGAGATTCAAAATAAATAAATAAATCGCACGTGTTTCACCTTCAACATGTCGGAGATCTTCAACAGCTTCGCGTTGCTGCTGCGGGTCGTGGTGGGGGTGGATTTTTGAAGTGTGCACCGATTGGTCGATCAGCCGCCTGAACACACCCACTTATGTCTCTTGACTCCACCTACCCAAGGCTGAGACGAAATGATGTGGCCTGAATATTCTTCTTCTTCTTCTTTTAAAGGTTTAATGGCGCTTTCAGAGCCGCGAGGCTCTATATACGCCACGCACCCTAACATCCAAACAAAACAAAACCAGGAGGTTTACCCTAGAAAAACTAGACTCACACTGCTAACGCCGTGTCTTTGATGAACTTTAAAACTGATCTACAAAACCCAGGATGTTTCAGATCCAGCCAGAAAAAGGCTTCCGGCAGACCTGACCACGTGATCCCCATTCCGCGGACAGAAAGCTGAAGACGTGATCTAGCATTATTATAACGCGGACAAAAAGAAAAAACATGGTCCAGATCTTCGGGAACCTTACACCGACCGCACCACCCCGAGGGATGGCGCCCGATCCTGTGAAGATAAAAATTGAGAAAACAATGTCCAATTCTAAGTCGAGATAAGATAGACTGCTCCCTGCGAGGGGAGCCGGGGAGACGACCCCAAGGACACGATCGATGGATGCACCTTGTGACACCACCTCCCCTTACGGGAGGAGTCCCACTGGCTTTGCCATATAACATTAATAATAAAAGTCTATAATCCATTCAAGAGCCAAAACAATCCATCTTGTTTCCAAGTTGGCCTTCTATTACGCTTGTATAGGCCTCTGCTGATTATGCACCGTCCAGCTTTGTTACGTCAGATTTCCCATGGCTTTCTTTGGGTCAAGTGTAAATTATAAATAAAGTTTAATTAAGCCCGTGTCGTATTAAATAAAGTTTAATTAAGCCCGTGGGCTGTAAATGTGCTGTCACCTGAAACATTCCTGTGTTGGATTCCTTGCTCCGAAAATAAAAATAAAGTTTTTCTTGTCAAATTTCTCTTGCAGTCTTTCACAACCTGTTAGTGATGGGTAAGTGCCTGAAAATGGCAAATCTGCCAATTTGTGACCCTGTGACCTTGACCTTGATGACCTATATTCTGCAAGGGCATTTCATTCTCCACATGATGGTATATGGTCTTTGGGGTGTAACTGGCAATCTTCATCCTGAATAGTGATGGCAAAGATGTATTGCACTATTTCTAATGCATTACCTCAGAAATAACCCAAAGAAAATTGGTCTCGTCCCTCACTAAATGTGCCGCTGCACCCCAACAACTCCATGCAAACTTATGAAACTTTATCACATTAAATTTTTTGTCCCTGCTGAGGTCCTTTATGTGAAAAACATCCTTGCTGTCCACTATATTTTTGTAATGATGTGTGAAGGTAGACTGAAAAAGTATGAAAATGTCAAATCAGCCATTTTATGAGCTTGTGACCTTGACCTTCACTTTGGATGACCTTGGTGACCTTCGTAAAGTGCAAGGACATTTAATACCCTACGTGATGGTATATGGTCTTAGGGGTCTCACTGGTAGTTTTCCTCCTGAAAATGGACCATTTGTGAAATAGGCATTAAAAATGCTAATGACCTAAATGGGCAGTAGACTGGAAAGGTTATGTAATGGTTTAATAGGAGACTCCAGAGGGTTAAAATCCAATTCAGTCGCGAATAATGGCAAAGTCCCGTACCTCGAATGACCACGTACAGGTTTTAATGAACAAAACGTTTATTACCACAGGAGAGAGAGAAAGAGAGACACGACAATGCTGAGGTAAAATAAAATAAAATCCCTTGTTCTTCATCACAATCATCATTCTCTTCCTCCATTGTAATTACTGTTTCTTGGCAGTGATGCTGTAATGGAGATAATCTTTAAATACAGTCGATTAGCCAACTCGAAATTCAACATGGCGGCCATTTTTATGAAATGCCAACCAAAATTACCAGCAGGTACCTCTCCTCATGTCTTGCTTCTCTCAGAGACCCAATTGTCAAATACTGTTCTTGTGTCTGCCCTACCCTAACTCATTTTATATTTCAAGCTGCAATCTTCATTCACGAATCCACTTCAAAGGAGGAGTTAGGGTCGGGTTAGGGTTAGGGTTGTAGTGAAATTATACCAAGGTGAACCCAGGGTGTGCTCGCTTCAAAAGGGGCGTCTATAAGACCCGGGACAACCGGGGCGCACGGACACTCCAGCGGAACTCACTGTGACATAGTCCTGTAGTTTGAATGGTATGTACGCCCCTAAATGCTGTGCTGACTGTCCTCTCTGTTGGACCATTGCCATATTGAATCGACCATTGCTCATGAAATACTCTGATTTTAATGCCTGTTGCATGCATGTATTTTTACAGGATGTACTACAGATCTAAATGATATTAAACCTACCCAGAGGTCAAGTCGTGTCTGAGCTTGATTTTCACGACATTTAATATCATTTAGATCGCCGGAATGGCTGACCACAAGATGATCGTGGTACCGATTCTCGGAGCCGACCCTCAAGCTGAGGGATCAGCATCGGAGTTCACTCACTGGCTCAAAACGCTGGAGAATTACTTTGCTGCTCACGAAACAGAGCCCACCGCAGCGATGAAGCTGTCCATGTTACAGTCGAAGGTCTATCACACCGTTTTCCGGAACATCTCTCGATTTGGGACGTACGCTACGGCTCTAGCCAAGCTGAAGCGCCTCTACGTAAAGACACGGAGCGCTGTGCATGGCCGGCATCAACTCTCCCAGCGGCGACAACAACCATCTGAATCGATCGATCGCTTCACGCAGGAGTTGCGCTACCTGTTGGCGGACTGCGTGCAGGACGTCCGGACCCACAAGCAAGTGCAGGACGACTTGCTCCGAGATTCATTCATCTCCGGTATTAATTCTGGAGTCTTGCGGCTCCGACTCCTGGAGGTCGCGGATCTGACATTTACGGAGGCACTACGGCTGGCACGCGTATATACAGATGCCCGAGAACAATCCACCGCATATGATCACCCACGAGTCGTGGCAGGGACCTCGCAACTCGCGCGACCGGAGAGGGCTACCGCCGAGAACACGGAGGGGGACCCGACCACTACGGCCGAGTCTCCAGGAGCTCCTGAAGCGGACTCCGCTTCCGGCCTCACTGCTGCCGCCGCTGCCCGGCCACGGCCTGACCGGTATGCAAAATGTTATTTTTGCGGGAATCGGCAGCACCCTCGCTCTGAATGCCCGGCCCGGGAGGCTACATGCCACCTATGCTCCACCAAGGGCCATTTTACAAAGGTCTGCAGGAAGGCCGCTTGGGGCACGCGTCCCCGCGCGACCTTGAATGGGCTCATCGCGGAGCCAACGGATCGAGCGCCGGACGGGGCGCCTCACTCGGCTTTGAAGAGCCGCTCTCCTTCTCGCGGGCCTCTGGCTGCATGCCCGACCTTGGTGAGATACACCGGGCCACCGAAACAAATGGCGCGAACGCGACCGGCCGCAGCGCGACCGACCTTGACTGGCGTTCGAACGCCTACTTCAAACAAGCAACATGCTCCTGCTTTGGAAACTCCTCTCGATGTGCGGCAAACGCAGCACGTGACTCGAGCCCCATCTGACGGTGGCTCTTACGAATTACATGCACCCACTTTGGCATATGAATCTGCAGACGGCAGAGATCTTTCTCACGTGACTCGAGCGCCATCTGGCGGCTGCTCTTACGACCTACACACACCCACTCTGGCAAATGAAACTGCTGATGAGCCAACTGACTTCAATGCTCCTGCTGAGGCCCAACCTGCCGACGCTGCCCGAAGGATTGCAGCCGGCGTGGGATCCACCCGCGAGGCACGATCTTCTCGCCCGGCCGGTACAATACCTGCCGGGTCTGCCGGCCTTGCGCAGGCCATCATTCCGCTCGCGGGCGTTTTTGCGCAAGCTTTGATTGACACGGGTTCCACGGATAGTTTTATCGATCAGCGACTCGTGCATCAACATGGGTGGCCGGTTCTCGGGACAACCCGCCGGATCTTCATGGCCTCTCAGGGACTTCGGTTGAGCACAAAAGGGGCGTGTCGATTGAAACTTGTGATAAAGGGACGTACGTTCCCGGACGTGTATCTCATGGTATTACCTGCTTGATGCACTGACGTTCTGTTAGGACTTGAATTCCTTAAGCGGCATGGACGTTTGGAAATAGACTTCGGTGGGCCTGACACGCTCGCTGTGTGCGCCCTCGCTCAAATGGACATGGAGCCACTCTCACTGTTCCCCCAACCTGACCACTGATTGTACCCCTGTAGCCGTCAAATCTCTCTCGCGCGGACGCGCAATTCATTGCGGAAGAAACGGCCCTGCTCTTAAAGGACGGTATTATAGAACACAGTAGGTCACCGTGGCGGGCCCAAGTCTTAGTGGTGTGGAGTGAGGCCCACCGCCGGCGCATGGTAATCAACTATTCGCAGACGATTAATCGTTTTACACAGCTGGATGCCTACCCCTTACCGGGGATGGACGCCCTGGTACGCCAGGTGGCCCTGTATTCCGTTTATAGCACTCTCGATCTGCGTAGTGCATATCATCAAGTCCCCATCTCTAGGGCTGATCGCGTCTTTACAGCTTTTAAATCGGGTCAGCGGTTGTACCAGTTCACGAGACTTCCCTTTGGGGTAACTAACGGAGTCTCTTGTTTTCAGAGGGCTATGGATGACCTCGTTGCGAAGGAGAATTTGACCGATGTCTTTGTCTATCTGGACAATCTTACGGTTTGTGGGTATGACCAGGAGCATCACGACGCTAATCTGAAACGCTTCCTCGAGGTCGCGCGGAAATATCACCTAGTCATGAATGCGGCTAAGTGTCGATACTCTCTACGCACGGTAGACCTTTTGGGGTACACCGTGACCCATGGCTCCGTCTCTCCGGATAAGGAGCGTCTGCGCCCTTTGCTCGATATGGCTCCGCCTAGCGATCGGGCTTTGCTGAAACGCGCTCTAGGGCTGTTCGCCCACTACTCAAAGTGGGTGCAAAATTTCTCCATGAAGCTCCACCCCCTCGTGGCCTGCGACACTTTCCCCATGGGCCCGGCCGCCCTGGCGGCCTTCGAGGGCCTTAAAGTCGACATCGCTGGCGCCGCTGTCGCGACGATTGACGGGAGTGCCTTTTTCGTTTTGGAGAGTGATGCCTCGGATCATGCGATAGCGGCGACTCTCTCCCAAGGTGGCCGCCCTGTGGCTTTCTTCTCGCGGACTCTCACGTCCGCCGAGCGGAGGCATTCGTCTGTCGGAAAGGAAGCGTACGCGATCGTCGAATCAATTCGGCGATGGCGGCCGTATCTGCTTGGGCGGAGTTTCCAAATCGTCACGGACCAACAGAGTGTTGCGTTTATGTACGACACCTTACATGCTCAGCGCATTAAGAATGAGAAAATCACCCGTTGGCGTATCGAACTCGCCGACTTCTGCTACACCATCAAATACCGCCCGGGGAAGGATAACCTGGTCGCTGACGCCTTATCGAGGCCGGCCACTTGCACGGGGGTTGTAACTTTGGAGGGGCTGCGCACTTTGCACGGCACTATGTGTCATCCCGGGGTAACGCGCTTCGCGCATTTTGTGCGCAAGGGCAATCTGCCGTACTTGATTGAGGACATCCACCGCATCTGCCGTGATTGCGCGATCTGTGCGGAACTCAAACCGCGTTTTTATAACCCTCCTATGGGGACACTCGTTAGGGCTACTAGACCGTGGGAGCGCTTGGCGATAGACTTCAAAGGGCTGCTGCCAATGTCGAGCAACTCTCGCTATCTGCTCACTATCATCGATGAGTATTCCCGATTCCCCTTTGCTTACACGTGCGGGGATATGTCGGCTGCCACGGTTATTCGGTGCCTGCAGAATTTGTTTTCTATGTTGGGGTATCCGGCCTACGTGCATACCGATCGGGGTGCGGTGTTCCTGTCCCAGGAGGTGAGGGGCTACTTGCTCCAGCATAATGTCGCTTCGAGCTACACCACCCCGTACCGGCCCCAAGCGAATGGGCAGATCGAACGCTTTAATGGGATTATATGGAGGGCCATCATGCTAAGCCTTCGGACCCTCGGCCGAGGCCTCGATAAATGGGCGTGGTCGCTACCTGCCGCTCTAAAGTCGATCCGGGCTCTCCTATGTACTGCCACCAACCAGACTCCTCACGAACGACTGTTCCCCCACCCTAGGAGCTCCGGCAGTATCCAAACTTTACCCAGCTGGCTCGCTGAACCGGGGCCCGCCTATCTCAAACGAGCGGTTCGCGCTAGCAAATACGACCCCCTTGTTGACAAGGTGCAGGTCTTCCAGGCTAATCCCGAGCATGCTCGCATGTTAACGGCGGATGGCCGCGAGTCTACTGTCTCCGTACGCCATCTCGCCCCATGTGGGGACGACGACAGGGATATCGACGAACCCATCTATGAGTCTATGGACTCTACCGAAGCTTCCCCTATGGAACTACCACCGTTACTCCCGTCGTTCCCCACTCCCGTGCCCGAAGGCGCAGGGGCGCCCCCTCCGACTCCCACCTCCGGCGGCTATTCCGACGCGGGGTACTCCGGGCTTGGGGACGCCGTGCCCGGTAGATTCCGAACACGAACTGGCAGGGAAGTTCGCCGCCCCGACCGCTACGGGTGGACAGACTGACGTGGATTGACGTGACCCATTCGTTTATTGCTGATGCTTGCTTGCAACCTGCCGAGCAGCAGTATAGTTCTAACGGCGGGGAGAATGTAGTGAAATTATACCAAGGTGAACCCAGGGTGTGCTCGCTTCAAAAGGGGCGTCTACAAGACCCGGGACAACCGGGGCGCACGGACACTCCAGCGGAACTCACTGTGACATAGTCCTGTAGTTTGAATGGTATGTACGCCCCTAAATGCTGCGCTGACTGTCCTCTCTGTTGGACCATTGCCATATTGAATCGACCATTGCTCATGAAATACTCTGATTTTAATGCCTGTTGCATGCATGTATTTTTACAGGATGTACTACAGATCTAAATGATATTAAACCTACCCAGAGGTCAAGTCGTGTCTGAGCTTGATTTTCACGACAAGGGTTATCTACTCCAACATCAACACGTCCGCAGTACGCCAAGTGGACCCCAAATCTCCAAACATTGATGTCCGATCTGGCTTTAGATTTGTCTCCCGACCATCACTATTTTTCTCTGTTTCACTTTCTGCTCTCCCAACTCCACAAACTTCATCGCTTTCTTTGACGATCTTAATTCCTGCAATGAGGCCGTGACATCCGAAGAACCTCAAGCAGAATTCCTCTATTTAGGAGACTTCAATGTACACCACAGGGCGTGGTTGACAATCTTCCCACACAGAGTTGGGAGAGTTGAAGCTCTTATATTTTCCATCCTGAATGATTTGGCACAAATTATTACCCACCCGACCCATATCCCAGATCGTCATGACCACTTGTCCAATACTTGGGATTTCTTCTTCATCTCCAATCCGTTGCGTTGCAGCTACACAATTTCACCTCCAATTGGTTCTTCTGACCACAACCTTGTGAACATCACTTTGCTTACCACCACTCCTCCTCCGACTGCTCCGACTAAACACCAGTATTCGCACTTCAATAGCACCAACTGGACTTGTTTACGAAATTTATTTTCTGGTTTTCCATGGAAAGACGACTGCCTCTCCTCAGGCGATGCCTCCATCTCTGCTGAATGTACAGCTGAGGTTATTGTTGCAGTAATGGAGGCTTATATCCCCTTCTCTTTCAAGTTTATCTCTCCGACCAACTCTTGGTTCAATAATTCCTGCTGTGCGGCCATTCTTCGTGCAAAGGATGCCGCAAAAAGGACATGGAAAAAGTCCTTTCCTCCAACTCTCATTCAGCTTGCATATCTGCCAGAAATTATTGCAAACATGTTATTTGTGAGGCGAAGCATTCCTTTATCCAAAATAAATGTGACAATCTCGCATCTTCTTCCACTTATAGATCTTCCATTTCCACTTATAACTTGAAAGAGAAGGGGATATAAGCCTCCATTACTGCAACAATAACCTCAGCTGTACGTGCAGCAGGGATGGAGGCATCGCCTGAGGAGAGGCAGTTGTCTTTCCATGGAAAACCAAAAAATAAATTTCGTACACAAGTCCAGTTGGTGTTATTGAAGTGCGAATACTGGTGTTTAGTCGGAGCAGTCGGAGGAGAAGTGGTGGTAAGCAAAGTGATGTTCCAAGGTTGTGGTCAGAAGAACCAATTAGAGGTGAAATTGTGTAGCTGCAACGCAACGGATTGGAGATGAAGAACAAATCCCAAGTATTGGACGAGTGGTCATGACGATCTGGGATATGGGTCGGGTGGGTAATAATTTGTGCCAAATCATTGAGGATGGAAAATATAAGAGCTTCAACTCCCCCAACATCCATGTGCGATGATGTCAACCACTCCCTGTGGTGTACATTGAAGTCTCCTAAATAGAGGAATTCTGCTTGAGGTTCTTCGGATGCCACGGCCTCATTGCAGGAATTAAGATCGTCAAAGAAAGCGATGAAGTTTGTGGAGTTGGGAGAGCAGAAAGTGAAACAGAGAAAATAGTGATGGTCGGGAGACAAATCTAAAGCCAGATCTGACATCAAAGTTTGGAGATTTGGGATCCACGTGGCGTACAGCAGACGTGTTAATGTTGGAGTAGATAACCCTAACCCTAAACCGACCCTAACTCCTCCTTTGAAGCGGCATCATGAATGAAGATTGCAGCTTGAAATGTAAAATGAATTAACAAGAACATTATGTTAAAGCGCGGCGTTACGCGCGCTGCTTGTGAGCAAGGAGGAAGCGGACAAGCGGTAACATATAAACGTCTTTATTGTAAGACTACACTGTAACACTGAAATGCTCCGGGCTGGTCGCCCGGTGTATATCATGAGGCCACGCCTACCCCTCGGGCGTGGCCACCGCCCACTTGGTGCGTGGAATGATGTCACCACGCCAGTGGGCTTTTGTGTCCGCCACACGTGCCCCCCCAGAATTCCAGCGCACCTGGAGGGCCAGTTTGCGGGGCAGACGAATGACCCGGCCGAAGCGCCCCCTGGCGATCGGCGGCGTCCGGGGTGCAGGGATGCCAGGTGGGATGCCCCTAGCTGCCCCTGGGATGGGTGCAGGACCGGGGTGCGGCGTGGCGGCGGGGCTGGGCGGTGCCGGGGGTCCGCCCGCAGGAGGGCGGCCCCGACGTGGAGGTCGGGCCACTGGCGGTGGATGGTCCACATCGAGGTGGGCCGGCTTGAGGCGGTCTACCGAAACGCGGTCAGGAGTACCGCCGATGTCCAGGGTGAAGTGCTTCGCCCCGGTCTCCAGCACGCGGAAAGGCCCGTCGTACGGGGGCCGCAGTGGTGTCCGATGGGCATCGTGGTGGACGAAGACGTACTCCGCCGTGCGAAGCTCTGGGGCGACGTGCGTCGGTTGGGTGCCCGTGGCATGCCGTTGGCACCGGGGCGAACATCTGGGCGGTCTCTTGCAGAGCGGAGCGCTGCTGTGCCGCGGACCATGGTGCTGTGGAGTCGGGGAGGAACTCGCCCGGCACCCGCAGCGGTTGCCCGAAGACCAACTCTGCCGCGGATGCGCGCAGGTCCTCCTTGGGCGCCGTCTGGAGGCCCAGTAGGACCCAGGGGAGCCTGTAGACCCAGCCGCCGTCGCGGAGGGTGGCCCGGAGTGCGGCCTTCAATGAGCGGTGAAATCGCTCACACAGGTCGTTAGCCTGGGGGTGGTAGGCCATGGTTCGGTGCAGCCGGACCCTGAGCCCCTGCGCAACCGCCCCCCAGAGCTCCGAGGTGAACTGGGGGCCGCGGTCGGATGAGATGTCTGAGGGGGCGCCGAACCGGGCGACCCAGGTGGTGATGAAAGCCTGCGCGACATCGGCCGCCATTGTCGACGCCAAGGGCACGGCCTCCGGCCACCGGGTGGTGTGGTCCACCATGGTGAGGACGTAGGTGAAACCCCGCGAGGGGGGCAGAGGTCCCACCAGGTCCACGTGGACGTGGTCAAACCGGCGTTCCGGCACCGTGAACGGGGCCAACGGGGCCTGGGTGTGCCGGTGCACCTTGGCGTGCTGGCACGTGAGGCACGTCCTGGCCCAGCCTCGGACGGCCTTCCGGAGGCCATGCCAGACGAACTTGTCGGCGATCAGCCTTTGGGAGGCCCTCGTGCCCGGGTGGGACAGGCCGTGGATGGCATCAAACACCTGGTGCTGCCAGCCCGCGGGCATGATGGGGCGAGGACGCCCGAGGGAGACGTCGCACAAGAGGGCCACGCCCGCGCCGTCGAACGGCACCTCGGTGACGCGGAGGCCCGTGACGGCGGTCCGCAAGGCCTGGACGTCGGGGTCAGCGGCCTGGTCCGCTGCCATCCGGGCATAGTCGATGCCGAGGTGCACTGCGTGGGCGACGGCCCGGGAAAGGCAATCCGCCACCGGGTTGTCCTTCCCCGCAACGTGCTGGAAGTCCGTCGTGTACTCGGACACGGCCGAGAGGTGACGCTGCTGCCGGGCCGACCACGGCTCGGTGACCTTGCCCATCGCGAAGATCAGCGGCTTGTGGTCGACGAAGGCAGTGAACGCCCGGCCCTCGAGCAGATGGCGGAAGTGCCTGACCGCCAAGTGAAGTCCGAGCAACTCGCGGTCGAAGGTACTGTAACGGCGTTCGGGCGGGCGAAGCTGCCGGCTAAAGAACGCCAGCGGTTGCCAAGCTCCACGCACCCATTGCTCGTGCACCGCGCCCACCGCGTAGTCCGAGGCATCGGTGGTGAGGGCGATCGGTGCATCGGGCGCCGGGTGCGCGAGCATGGTGGCGTTAGCCAAGGCGAGCTTCGCGCCCGTGAACACCGTGTCCATCTGCTCGGTCCAGGTAACGTCGCCTTTGCCCGGCTTACCTCGGAGAGCTTCGTGCAGGGGGCGCAGGAGCTGGGCGATACGGGGCAGGAACCGATGGTAAAAGTTCACCATGCCCAGGAACTCCTGCAGCCCTCTGATCGTGCGGGGGTGCGGAAACCCCTCCACTGCCTCCACCTTGGCTGGCAGGGGGACGGCTCCGTGCCTGGTGACACGGTGCCCCAGAAAATCGATTGTGGTGGCGCCGAACCGGCACTTTGCGGGGTTCACAATCAGGCCATGCTGGCCCAGGCGTTCGAAGAGCGTGCGGAGGTGGTGTAGGTGCTCTTCGCGGGACGCGCTGGCGACGAGGATATCGTCCAGGTAGACGTAGACAAAATCCAAGTCGCACAGGACGCTGTCCATCAGTCGCTGGAACGCCTGAGCCGCATTCTTCAGACCGAAGGGCATGCGCAGGAACTCGAAGAGTCCGAATGGCGTGATGACCGCCGTCTTCGGGACGTCCTCCGGCCTGACGGGGACCTGATGGTAGCCGCGTATGAGGTCCACCTTCGAGAAGAAGGACCTGCCTGCCAAACGGGCGGAAAAGTCCTGAATGTGGGGGACGGGGTAGCGGTCGGGAGTCGTGGCGTCATTGAGACGGCGATAGTCCCCGCACGGTCGCCATCCCCCGCCGGGCTTCTGCACGATGTGCAGCGGCGACGCCCAAGCGCTCTCTGAGCGCCAAACGATGCCGAGTCGCTCCAGGGTAGCGAACGCCGCTTTTGCCACCGCCAGCTTCGTCGGCTCGAGGCGGTGTGCCCGGGCGTAGACCGGTGGCCCGACGGTGGGGGTGTGATGGGCCACCCCGTGCTTGATGGCCCCCGCCGAGAAGGTGGACCGCGTGAGGGCCGGGAAGCCGGCGAGGAGGCGGGTGAATGCGTCCGCTGCCGGAAGCGTACAGACCAACGTGGCCGGAACCGAATCGTTCGGCAAGCCGCTTGGCAAGCCACTCGTTGAGCTGGGCAACGCACAAGCGAGCGAGCTGAACGTCTCGGCCTGGACAAGCCGTCTGCGCTTGACGTCGACCAGGAGCCCATTAGCGCACAGGAAGTCCGCACCAAGCAGTGCCATGGGCACGTCGGCGGTGACGAACGTCCATCGGAAAACCTGCCCTCCAAACCGCAGAGAGAGGCAGCGTTTTCCGTACGTACGGATGGGCGTCCCGTTCCCGGCAAGCAGCGCGGGGCCCCCACCCGTGGCGTGCTTGTCTGACGTGCCGGCGGGAATGACACTCACCTGCGCTCCCGTGTCGCACAGGTAACGGCGCCCGGAGAAGGTGTCCATTATGAACAGCAGGCTGCTCGAACGGCCGGCGCTCATCGCCACTATTGAGTGCCGGCCCGGGCGTTTCCCGACCCGTTGAAGGAGCATGGCGGATGACACCGCCGAGCTTCGTGGCCGAACTTGGCGTGGAACCAGCACCAGGTGGTGGAGCTGGAGGAGCGCGGCTGGCTCCGCCAGGCCGGTGGAGTTGGCGGGTTTCCCCGCGGTGGCGGTTTTCGCCGCGGCGGTGGGCGGGGCATGGCGGCGTTCACGAGGTGCGTATCAGCATGCTGCTGAACATCAGCGCACTGTAGAAGCTGATGCTGTGGAACATGCTGCTGAACATCAGCGCGCTGTAGAAGCTGATGCTGTGGAACATGCTGCTGAACATCAGCGTCGAGGGCCGTGACGGCCACGCCGACGCTCGCCCGCGTGTCCGTAGCGGCGAAGTACCTGTCCGCCTTGGCGGCCAATGCTCGGGGTTCCGTTAACTCGGTCCCGGCCAACGCGAGGCGAACCTGCCCTGGAAGTTGGCGCCGGAAAAGCGCCCGGAATAGCGAACCAGGGGCTTCGTCGCCCAACAGTGACAGCATATGGTCCATTCGGACCGACGGGCGCGTCTCACCGAGCTCGGGGAGATCCAGGAGGCGGTCGGCCCGTGCGTCGTCCGTGAGGCCGAACGTGGCTAGGAGTAGCCGCTTGAGTGCCTCGTACTTGTGGCCGTCCGGTGGGTGGCGAAGGACGGACACAACTCGAGCGGCCATGCCGGGCCCGAGGGAGGCGACGACATGGCAGTAGCGCAGGTCGTCGTTGGTGAGGCTGAAATTGGGCTCCGGCTTGAACGAACCAGACTTTGGCCTGGGCCTCCCAAAATTCGGGAAGTTTAATCGCCATTGCCTTGTCGTTGGCCATTGCAATGGCGTCGTGTTCGGAAGGATCGCTACGGCAGATCCAACGTCGAGGGTCACCAGTAAAGCGCGGCGTTGCGCGCGCTGCTTGTGAGCAAGGAGGAAGCGGACAAGCGGTAACATATAAACGTCTTTATTGTAAGACTACACTGTAACACTGAAATGCTCCGGGCTGGTCGCCTGGTGTATATCATGAGGCCATGCCTACCCCTCGGGCGTGGCCACCGCCCACTTGGTGCGTGGAATGATGTCACCACGCCAATGGGCTTTTGTGTCCGCCACAATGTGACAATTGGGTCTCTGAGAGAAGCAAGATATGAGGAGAGGTACCTGCTGGTAATTTTGGTGGCCATTTCATCAAAATGGCCGCCATGTTGAATTTTGAGTTGGCTAATCGATTGTATTTAAAGATTATCTCCATTAGAGCATCACTGCCAAGAAACAGTCATTACAATGGAGGAAGAGAATGATGATTGTGGTTAAGAACAAGGGATTTTTTTTTCTTTTACCTCAGCTTTGTTGTGTCTCTCTCTCTCTGTCTTTCCCCCTCCCCCTCTCTCTCTCCTGTGGTAATAAACGTTTTGTTCATTAAAACCTGTACGTGGTCATTCGAGGTACGGGACTTTGCCATTAATCGCGACTGAATTGGATTTTAACCCTCTGGAGTCTCCTATTAAACCATTACATTGTGGTGCGGGAGCACACACGTTGAACAAAGGTAGGCCACCATGCTTTGGTTATTATCGAGCTCTTTATTCATTGCTCACTCATCCGCACTGACGTGCGCGCGGTAGCGAGCCCGTGTATCTTTCTCCAGACCACGCCCTACCTGGGCGTGGCTGCCACCCGCTGGTGCGCGGAATTATGTCTCTGCGCCAGCGAGCCGTCGTGTCCACCACACGTGCCCCCCCCCCCCCCCCCAGAATTCCCGCGCACCTGAAGGGTCAGCTTGCGGGGCAACCGGATGACCCGGCCGAAGCGCCCACGGGCGGCTGGCGGCGTCTGGGATGCCGGGATGCCATCAGGGATGCCTCCGGTGGCATCTGGGATGGGTGCAGGACAGGGGGGTGGCGTGACGGCAGGGTTGGGTGGAGCCGGGGGTCCGCCCGCCGGGGGGCGGCCCCGACGTGGGGGCAGAGCCGCTGGCGGAGGGTGGTCCAAGTCGAGGTGGGCCGGCTTGAGGCGGTCCACGGAGACGCGGTCCAGAGCACCGCCGATGTCCAGGGTGAAATGCTTCGCCCCGGTCTCCAGCACGCGGAAGGGCCTGTCGTACGGGGGCCGCAGCGGTGTCCGGTGGGCATCGTGGCTGACGAAAATGTACTCTGCCGTGCGAAGCTCCGGGGTGACGTGCGTTGGCGGGCAATCGTGGTGCACCGTCGGCACCGGGGCGAACCTCCGGGCGGTCTCCTGCAGGGCGGAGTGCTGCTGCGCCACGGACCATGGTGCTGTGGAGTCGGGGAGGAACTCGCCCGGCACCCGCAGCAGTTGTCCAAAGACCAGCTCCGCAGCGGATGCGTGCAGGTCGTCCTTGGGCGCCGTCCTTAGGCCAAGCAGGACCCAGGGGAGCCTGTCGACCCAGCCGCCGTCGCGGAGGCTGGCCCGGAGCACTGCCTTCACGGCGTGATGGAAACACTCGCACAGGCCATTGGCCTGTGGGTGGTAGGCCATGGTGCGATGCAGCTGGACGCCGAGCCCCCGCGCCACCATGCCCCAAAGCTCCGAGGTGAACTGGGGGCCGCGGTCGGACGAGATGTCTGAGGTGGCGCCGAAACGGGCAACCCAATTGGCGATGAATGCCTGCGCGATGTCCGCTGCCGTCGTTGCTGCCAAAGGCACGGCCTCCGGCCACCGGGTGGTGTGGTCCACCATGGTGAGGACGTGGGTGAAACCCGGCGAGGGCGGCAGAGGTCCCACCAAGTCCACGTGAACGTGGTCAAACCGATGTTCGGGCACCGTAAACGGGGCCAGGGGGGCCCGGTTGTGGCGGTGGACCTTCGCGCGCTGGCACGCGAGGCACGTCCTGGCCCAATCGCGGACGGCCTTCTGGAGGCCATGCCAGACGAACTTGTTGGCGACCAGCTTTTGGGAGGCCTTCGTGCCCGGGTGGGACAGGCCGTGGATGGCGTCATAAACCCGGCGCTGTCAGCCAGCGGGCACGATATGGCGAGGCCGCCGAGGGAGACGTCGCACAAGAGGGCCGCGTCCGCACCATCGAACGGTACCTCGGCGATGCGGAGGCCCGTGACGGCGGTCCGAAAAGCCTGGACGGCGGGGTCGGTGGATTGGTCTGCCGCCATCCAGGCATAGTCGATCCCGAGGTGGACCGCGTGGGCGAGGGCCCGGGAAAGGCAATCCGGCACTGGGTTGTCCTTCCCCATGACGTGCCGGATGTCCGTCGTGTACTCGGACACGGCTGAGAGGTGACGCTGCTGCAGGGCCGACCATGGCTCGGCGACCTTGGCCATCGTGAAAACCAGGGGCTTAAGGTCAAAGAAGGCCGCGAACGGGCGGCCCTCGAGCAGATGGCAGAAGTACCGGACCGCCAGCTGGAGCCCAAGCAGCTCGCGGTCGAAGGTACTGTACCACCGTTCGTGCAGGGCGGAGCTGCCGGCTAAAGAACGCCAGCGGCTGCCAAGCCCCCTTCACCCATTGCTTGTGCACCGCGCCCACCGCGTAGTCCGACGCGTCGGTGGTGAGGGCGATTGGTGCATCGGGTGCCGGGTGCGCGAGCATGGTGGCGTTAGCCAAGGTGAGCATCACGCCCGCGAACGCCGCGTCCATCGGCTCGGTCCAGGCAGCTTCGCCCTTGCCCGGCTTCCCCCGGAGGGCCTCGTGCAGGGGGCGCAGGAGCTGGGCGATGCAGGGCAGGAAACGGTGATAGAAGTTCACCATGCCCAGGAACTCCTGGAGCCCCTTGATGGTGCGGGGGCGTGGAAAACCCCTGACCGCCTCCACCTTGGCCGGCAAGGGGATGGCCCCGTGCCTGGTGACGCGGTGCCCCAAAAAGTCGATCTCGGTGACGCCGAACCGGCACTTGGCGGGGTTGACGATCAGGCCATGCCAGTCCAGGCGTTCGAACAGCGTGCGGATATGGCGGAGGTGCTCCTCACGGGACGCGCTTGCGACGAGGATGTCGTCCAGGTAGACGTAAACAAAATCCAAGTCGCGCAAGACGCTGTCCATCAGCCGCTGGAACGCCTGGGCCGCATTCTTCAACCCGAAGGGCATCCGCAGAAACTCGAAGAGGCCGAATGGTGTCCTGACGGCCGTCTTCGGTATGTCCTCCGGCCTGACGGGGACCTGGTGGTATCCGCGGATGAGGTCCACCTTGGAGAAGAGGGACATGTTCGCCAACCGGGCAGAAAAGTCTTGGATGTGGGGGACCGGGTAGCGGTCGGGCATGGGAGCATCGTTGAGGCGGCGGTAGTCACCGCA